>NC_059336.1:82805165-83126165 GCF_018350155.1 Leopardus geoffroyi | reverse complement strand
AGAAAAAATTTGGAAAGGTAACAAATACTTGGAGACTACAGAACACCCTACTAAAGAGTAAATGGGCTAACCAAGAAATTAAAGAGGAAATTAAAAAGTATATGGAAGCCAATGAAAATGATAACACCACAACCCCAAATCTCTGGGACACAACAAAGGCGGTCATAAGAGGAAAGTATGTAGCAATCTAGGCCTTCCTAAGGAAGGAAGAAAGGTCTCAGATATACAACCTAACCTTACACCTTAAAGAGCTGAAAAAAGAACATCAAATAAAACCCCAAAACAGCAGAAGACAGGAAATAATAAAGATTAAAGCAGAAATTAATGCTATCGAAACCAAAAAAAGCAGTAGAACATATCAATGAAACCAGAAGCTGGTTCTTTGAAAGAATTAACAAAATTGATAAACCACTAGCCAGTTTGATCAAAAAGAAAATGGAAAGGACCCAAATAAATAAAATCAAGAATGAAAGAGGAGAGATCACAACCAACACAGCAGAAATAAAAACAATAATAAGAGAATTTTATGAGCAACTATACGCCAATAAAATGGACAACCTGAAAGAAATGGACAAGTTCCCACAAACATATACACTACCAAAACTGAAACGGGAAGAAATAGAAAATTTGGACAGACCCATAACCAGTAAGGAAACCGAATTATTTTTCAAAAATCTCAAAAAAAAAAAAAAAAAAGAGTCTAGGGCCAGATGGCTTTCCAGGGGAATTCTACTAAACAACTAAACATTTAAGGAACAGTTAACACCTATTCTCTTGAAGCTGTTCAAAAAAAATAGGAGTGGAAGGAAAATTTCCAAACTCTTTCTGTGAAGCCAACATTACCTTGATTCCAAAACCAGACAAAGACCCCACTAAAAAGGAGAACTACAGACCAATTTCCCTGATAAACGCAGATGCAAAAATTCTCAACAAGATATTAGCCAACTGGATCCAACAATACATTAAAAAAATTATTCACAACGACCAAGTGGGATTTATACCTGGGATGCAGGGCTGGTTCAATATCTGCAAAACAATCAATGGGATTCATCACATCAAAAAAAAAAAAAAAAAAAGGACAAGAACTGTATGATCCTCTCAATGCAGAGAAAGCATTTGACAAAATACAGTATCCTTTCTTGATAAAAATCCTCAAGAAAGTAGTCATAGAAGGATCCTACCTTGAGATCATAAAAGTCATATACAAAAGACCCAATGCTAATATCATCCTCAATGGGGAAAAACTGAGGGCTTTCCCCTTACGGTCAGGAACAAGACAGGGATGTCCACTCTCACCACTGTTATTCAACATAATATTGGAAATCTTAGCCTCAGCAATCAGACAACACAAGGAAATAAAAGGCATCCAAATTGGCCAGGAGGAGGTAAACTTTCACTCTTTGCAGATGACATGATATTCTATATGGAAAACCCAAAAAATTCCAGCAAAAAACTGCTAGGACTGATTCATGAATTCAGCAAAGTTGCGGGATATAAAATCAATGCACAGAAATCAGTTGCATTTCTATACACTCACAATAAAGCAACAGAAAGAGAAATCAAAGAATCGATCCCATTTACAATTGCACCAAAAACCATAAAATACCTGGGAGTAAATCTAACCAAAAAGGTGAAAAATTTATACACTGAAAACTATAGAAAGCTTATGAAAGAAATTGAAGAAGACACACACACAAAAAGAAAAGATTCTATGCTCCTGGATAGGAAGGAAAATATTGTTAAAATGTCAATACTTCCCAACGCAATCTACATATTCAATGCAATCCTTATAAAAATAACACCAGCATTCTTTACAGAGCTAGAATAAACAATCCTAAAATTTGTATGGAACCAGAAAAGACCCTGAATAGCCAAAGCAATCTTGAAAAAGAAAACCAAAGCTGGAGGCATCACAATCCCAGATTTTAAGCTGTATTACAAAGCTGTAACAATCAGGACAGTATGGTTCTGGCACAAAAACAGACACTCAGATCAATGGAACAGAATAGAGAACCCAGAAATGGACCCACAAGGACGTATGGCCAACTAATCTTTGACAAAGCAGGAATGAATATTCAGTGGAATAAACACAGTCTCTTCAGCAAATGGTGCTGGGAAAACTGGACAGCAACATGCAGAAAAATGAACCTGGACCACTTTCTTACCCCATACATAAGAATAAACTTAAAATGGATGAAAGACCTAAATGTAAGACAGGAAACCATCAAAATCCTCGAGGAGAAAGCAGGCAAAAACCTCTTTGACCTCGGCTGCAGCAACTTCTTACTCAACATGTCTCCAGAGGCAAGGGAAACAAAAGCAAAAATAAACTATTGGGACCTCATCAAAACAAAAAGCTTCTACACAGCGAAGGAAACAATCAGCAAAACTAACAGGCAACCAACACAATGGGAGAAGATACTTGCAAAAACACATCAGATAAAGGGTTAGTACCCAAAATCTATAAAGAACTTATCAAACTCAATACCCAAAAAACAAATAACCAGGTGAACAAATGGGCAAAAGACATGAATAGACACTTCTCCAAAGAAGACATCCAGATAGCCAACCAACACATGAAAAAAATGCTCCACATCACTCATCATCAGGGAAATACAAATCAAAACCACACTGAGATACCACCTCACACCTGTCAGAATGGCTAACATCAACAACTCAGGCAACAACAGATGTTGGCAAGGATGCAGAGAAAGAGGATCTCTTTTGCCCTGGTGGTGGGAATGCAAGCTGGTGCAGCCACTCTGGAAAAACAGTATGGAGGTTCCTCAAAAAATTAAAAATAGAACTACCCTACGACCCAGCAATTGCACTACTAGGTATTTATCCAAGGGATACAGGGATGCTGTTTCGAACAGCCACATGCACCCTAATGTTATAGCATCACTATCAACAATAGCCAAAGCATGTAAAGAGCCCAAATGTCCTAGATGAATGGATAAAGAAGAGGTGGTATATATATACAATGGAGTATTACTCAGCAATCAAAAAGAATGCAATCCTGCCATTTGCAACTATGTGGATGGAACTAGAGGGTATTATGCTGAGCAAAATTAGTCAGAGAAAGACAAATATCATATGACTTCACTCCTATGAGGACTTTAAGATGCAGAACAGATGAACACAAGGGAAGGGAAGCAAAAATAATATAAAAGCAGGGAGGGGGACAAAACATTAAGAGACTCTTAAATATGGAGAACAAACAGAGGGTTACTGGAGGAGTTGTGGGAGGGGGAAGGGGCTAAATGGGTAAAGGGCATTAAGGAATCTACCCCCTTATCGTTGTACTATATGCTAACTAAGTTGGATGTAAATTAAAAAAATAAAATAAAATAATAAAAAAAAATAAAAATAAAAATAAAAAGATAAAATAAAATAAAGGAGAAACTTTCAAAAGATAGGAAAAAAACAAGAAAATTCACCATAGCTTTGTTTATATGAGTAAAAATCTGGAAACAATATAAATTTCCAACAATAGGGAATCAGTTAAATATATCATCATACATCACTACAGGATACAATACTATGCAACCATTTAAAATTTTGGATAATTAACTATTTAACAACCCAGAAAAATGTTCACGATGTATTATTAAAGTTTTAAAAATAGTTCACAAAAATAATGAGTACACGAAGTGTATATGTGTACATGTACTTATACTTAGCCAAAAGACTAGAAGAATATGCCCCCAAATAGTAACACATTTAAATGAAATGCTATGAGAATATAGAAATATGTACCAAAATAGAAACAGTAGCAAATTTCTGGTTGGTATAACTATGGGTGGTTTTAACTTACTTGCTGCTTCTGTGTATTTTCTAAAATACTTATAATAAATATGTGTAGCTTTTGTAGTTAAAAACAATGAAATGTAATAAGTAACAAAATAAATAAAAATAATCTAATATAACAAAATACTCTTTTTAAGTATAAAAGTAATAACATCTGACCATTAAAAATGCAGAGTATTAAAGCATATTAAGGAAAAATTAAGTATTCCACATTCCAAATTCCTCCAAATCAAATTCCCCCATAAGGAATCACAAATAACTTTGTTATATTATTGTAAACATTTTTTTGTCTAAATATATGTATACTTTTAAAAGTAACTAAAAATATTTTTATTTTAGCTAAAGGAGAAGAGGAGGCCAGGGTTCAGCAAACTTTTTCTGTAAAGATTTGGATAGTGAATATTTTCAGCTTTGTGGATGGTCTGTTGCAACTACTCAACTCTGCCATTGTAGTGCAAAAGCAGCCATGAATAATAGGTAAATGAACGAGCTTGGTTATTTTCCAATAAAACTTTATTTACCAAAACAAGCAGTGGGGCAAGCTTGGCCTATGGGCCATGGTTTTCGGGCTCTTGGATTCAGGTGAACAAATAAACAAACCAAAAATGCCAACTTACTGAATTTACTGGCCAAAGAATACAACTTATTTGGTTCCTATTTCATGTTAACATCAGCTACAGTTCAAATGCCCGTGCTTCTGGGTTGCCACATAGTCCTGCTTCCTTTTTGACATCTGCAACACTGAGTTATTCACCTTTCACCTGGGTTCCACATCTCAAGCGCCACCCTACCCACTACTCGCATCCAGGCCACCTGGAGAAGGGCCCCACACCAACCTACCACTTGGTACCACTCACTGATCACATGTTAGGTACAGGGCACTGCACTGCTAACGCAGCCTCGTTGTGATTGTGATCAGGGCCCATGTCTCGTTCACCTCTGTATCCGGCACTTGGCACAGTGCCCGGCACACATGGATCACTAATTAGAGTTGAATAAATGGGTGAGCCACAAGCAAAGTACAGATCCAACCTCATATACGGTGGTCTGATAGTGAAAAAAGGTGCTAGCACATAGTAGGTGCTCGACAGACACGAGTCTCCTTAGCATTTGTACATAACAATTTCTATAGCAGCAACTACTAGTACCAAAGTCACGGGTGCTTTGGACAAGTGTTCCTCAAAGTCCTTTGTGAACTTGAATCACTTGGGCTTTGCATTAACATGTGGATTTTGATTCGCTGGTTTTAGGGTAAGGCCTGAGACTCTGCATCTCTAACAACTTCCCAGGGGGTGCCAATGCGACTGGCCCAGACGGCAAGATTACAGGAGGTTCAAGGCAGAGGTAATGACTGAGCACTGAGGAACTGGAGAAGCTACATGCTTCCCCAAAAGCCTAGGTTATGTGGCCACTGTTCCTTGAGAAGCTTAGTTATGCTAGGTAAGAAAAGAAGCCTATGTCAAGATGGGCCTCACGAGGAACTCCACCTATACAGTCCGTCATGGTCCAGGATTATGTCCTCAGTTTTACAGATCTAGAAACTGAATTTTATCCATCTTTCTGGCATAACTAGATTGTCCTGACCAGAAAACATGCCAGTGGCTTCTACTGAGAAAGAAAAAGTAGGCTAAAATTGGGGCAAGAACTGAGGAAATCAGCCAGGACACATAAGACTATTCTTTCCTATTCTTTCACTCAGAAGAGAGCCCAGCATTTCAAGTGACCAAATCTGAAGGGGCAGAGAAAACTCTGGGAGATGAGGCCCAGCATTGCTACCCCGGGGTTCTATTTGGTAGGAGTAGAGGGACACAAGCCTCCTGGTCTAGAAAACCAAGGCTCTTTGGGTCAGGTGCATGCATAAGTCAGAACTCAGGGAGGCCCCAGAGTTGTTGAGAGAGACTCTAGGTGCAGGTCCCAGAGAACCAGAAGTGATCCAAAAAGCAGAGACTCAGGCATAGGGCTGGCCAGCAGACTAGCTGTACATTGGAAGCTGTCCCTGATAAGGATAGGCACCCGAAGCCCCTGGGACACTCAGCACAGACCCAGAAGACAATTTCCAGATGCACACATTAGTGGGGAAGGAGCTAACATGCCACCACCCCTGAGGCTCTTGGATTCCAGCCTGGCCTTGATGGAGCTTGCCATGGTAATGACTACTGATGGCTGCTGGAGCTATGACTGCCAAGCACTGATACAGAAACCATCAGGTAGTGCTGAGCTCAATCCTGCTACTCCATCTCCAGATTACTGCATAAAATGTGAAAGCCAGTTTATCATGAGAAATGTCACTGCCCATTGTGACAGGCAAGACTTCAGCACATCCTCTTCCTGGTGGAGGAATCTGAGCTAGGATGCAGAGGTTGTTGGATGGACCAAGTCCTAAGGATCTGCATCGTCCTAGCCATGGTTGTCCCTACACCTGCCAAGCCCCAGAAGTCACACCTAAGCCAGGAATGAGCCTCAGGGTCTTGGTTGGTCACCTAGAAAACTCTAACCTTCCCTGTCATTCCTACCCCTCATCACAACCACAAGCCCTCTGTTTCCATTGTCATTAACAACCCAATTCTTTTTTATTTCCCCCCATGTTTTCACAGCATATCATGTGTTTCCAACTTCCCCGATTGTTTTTCTTTGGTTACATCTTGAGCTAGATGACTCCTAATTAAGTGCTCTTTAATTTCACCAAAAATAAGCACTGGAAGGAGATTAACATTCAGGAAGGTTGCTGTAAGCATATCCCCCTCTCAGCTGTAATTTGTGGGCTGTTACTATCATTGTTTGGTTAATAAATATTTATTGAGCACTTATTTTATTCTTTAAGCGACCCTACGTACAACGGATCCAAATACCAATAAAATACTCATTTCAGAAGTAGGGGGTTCCTGGTCCAGAGAGGGAGACAATATGTAAACAGGTATAGATAGCATGGATATTGTAGGAAGAATAATGTGGTTTTGTCCAAAGCATGGAGTTCAGAATGGCACAAATGATTCCACACCCCCCCCCCCCCCGCTCCACCCTGTAAGGGCATGCATCGCACCATCGCTGGCAGCCAGGTAGGTGGGTAACCATGTGATAGTTGTTGTTATCTGACACCATCAGGCACAATCAGGAAAATGTTTGCATCAAAACCTGCAGAAGAGGTGTCTGTAGCTTAGGAGAAAATCCCACAGAGGATAGTAGAGCACTCTTAAGAAATGTGACAACATCAAGGCACCTGACGGCAGAGAGGATGATGTTGTGTGGAAAACCAGAATTAGAAAGTGACGACAGATAAGAGGGCACTGGTCGTGATGAGCACGGAGAAGTGAATGGAAGTGTGGAATCACTACATTGTACACCTGAGACTAATGTAACGCTGCATGTTAACTATATTGGAACCGAGATTAAAAACTTATTTTTTAAAAAAGTGATGAAAGATAAAAACGTTATGCAATTAGATAGTGGATGATGGTTGCACAACCCTGTGAGTAAACTCAAACCCCCTGAATTGTACGCTTGGAAAAGGGTGAATCTTATGACTCGGTGCTGTTTTTTTTTTAAGTGGGGAAAACAACTGGGGAAGATCAGAAATGTTCCGCAGGTGGATGGCAGTGATGCATGCACAACAATATAAATGTCCTTAATGTCCGTGAATTGTACACTTATAAATGTTAAAATGGTAGATTTTATGCTACATCTATTTTATCACAATAAAAAAATGTGAGAGGAGAGATCCCACTATGAAACTCTCCCACATCCATGCACAAAACTATGTGCTGATCAACCTTCATCTCAAGAGTTCTGTGCAAATGGCATCTATGTGTGAGGGTTTCTATGTATTACAGCTACAGGTGACTTAAGAGTGAAACAAATATAGGAAATTGTGAAATTAATAAAATATAAAGCTAATCATTACTGACTTCTCAAAATAGCCACAAAAGAGGTAGAAGTGGATGCCAGCTATCTGTTGGGGCTAAATCCTAAAATTCTGGGTTGACCACGGTTGCATGGACCAATAGAATCACCTGCTAGAGTATCCCCAGCAGGTGCCAAGGGCAGAGCATCTGGCCCAGAGTAGACCCCTTTCACCTCCTCTCAAATGACCACAGCAGGGGCTGCACACCGGAGCCTAAAAGCCTCAAAGATCAGAGCAGCAAGTGTGACAGTGACAAAGACCAGGCTTGCGAAGGACCGGTCTCAGGTCTTCCTTCCATAAGCAGAGGACTAACTCCCCATTTTTCCCTCCTCTGCTGGTCCACACAGCCCATCTCTGGACCATCCTTATAGTCAAGTGCAAACATGGTATCTCATTCCCAGTATTACAACAGCAGAGTTTCTCCATCCAGCCTGCACATCCACCTGCCGTGAGCTCCCTACCAAATCAAGCAAGAGCTACAGTGAGAAGGCACAACACTCACCATGGAGACCAAATTTCTCAGTGCCCTAAACACTGAAGATAAAACATTTTTAACGTTTATTTATTTTTGGGACAGAGAGAGACAGAGCATGAACGGGGGGAGGGGCAGAGAGAGAGGGAGACACAGAATCGGAAACAGGCTCCAGGCTCCGAGCCATCAGCCCAGAGCCCAACGCGGGGCTCGAACTCACGGACCGCGAGATTGTGACCTGGCTGAAGTCGGACGCTTAACCGACTGCGCCACCCAGGCGCCCCAAAACATTTTTAAATAAATAAGCTAACAAAGGTCAGAGCTCTCTGTTCAAAGTGATCTATGGGTGATAACTCTTCTCTAGGGACTTTATTGAGCTTGGTTTTCAAAACGTAAAAAATGATAGGAAGGTGTATTGTTAGGCCCCAGTGTGTGACCAGGTCCACAAGCAGCAGTTAGCCTTGGCCCCTAAGCTGTGAATAGTCAGCATCCCAGGCATCAGCCTGGGGCTCACCTGCCAGTACTTCTCCAAGGAAAATCTTACCAGGGAAAGATTTTTACTTTCTTTTACTTTACTTCACTTCACTTCACTTCACTTTTCACTTCACTTCCTGTCCCCAGAAACTACTATCAATAGAGCAGATGACCAACCTCAGGTCCTCCTGAGTTCTTTTGAGGCAATAAAATGTTTAGATTGATTTTTACATTTTCACATGTTACTAGAAGACCATTTACAATATCCGTTTCTCATGTCACCCGCTAATCTGGCTATACTTTTCTTGTTATTTGTTGATGTGTGATTGAAGTCAGCCAATTTGCCTGTCTCACCTTCACCTGCTTGTCAGAATCCGTATAATGCATCACTTCAAGATGAGCACCATCTTTCTCCAGGGCAGAGAAGAATGCTCAGACTCCTGTGCTCTGACTGGGCAGCTGGGCTGGAAGACAGGAAAGGACACAGCAGCTTGCTGACACACAGGGTCCATCCTCCAGGAGAACAGGGCTCCCCTTACTTCCAAACCCAACGCCAGTGAGTTTGGAAGGTTCGAGAGGGTTGGAGACAGAATGGAATCACGGTGAAGAGTTTGGATTTGGAATCTGAGAGACCTACGTCTCTGGTCTGCCATTTACTAACTGTGTGCCCGTGGGTCATCAGTTTAAACTCAGAGCCTCAGCTAGCCTGTAAAATGAGGACAGGAATAATACCCACTTCGCCAAGGGTCTTGTGAAAATTAAACAAGATAAAATGCACATGACACATTATAAACACAAAATGACGTATAACAAGATGAAAAATATCGTTGTGGGTAAGTTGGAAGTGGGTAGTTTGATAAGCTTCACTATCTCCCCAACAGCAAGTGCAGCCAGAAGGATAGGGTTAAGTGGTGTTTTCCAAACTTTTGAACACAACCCCCATAAGAAATACTTTTTATTGTAACCCAAAACACATAACAGACCCACCTATGACTGAAAACGAGTTTTACCCAACAATATTACTATGCACGACCTAGGAGGCGCTCTGAGACTTGATTCTTTATTAGTCTATTTTGTTTCATTTATTTATTTGTGAAATTTTTCAAACCTATAGAAAAGTTGCAAGAATGAAACAAAAACACTCTTCCCCCGAAACAAAGTTTCCCAGTCTCTGCACCACTGACATCTCAGACCAGATGATTCTTTGTTGTGGGGGCTGTTCTGTGTATTGCAGGGTGTTCAACAGTATCTCTGGCCTCTAACCACTAGTGCAAGTAGCACCCCCACCCCAGTTTTGACAACCAAAAATGTCTCCAGATATTGCCAAATGTCCCCTGGGAGGCAAATCCATCCCCCACTGAAAACCATTGACCTAGACCTACCAATAATTAAAATTTTACCATTTTATTTTATCTTTCTCTTGCTCATGCACATATATGCTCATGCACATATGCTCAGATGTATTTTTGGTTGAACTATTTTATTTTATTTATTTTTTTTTATTTTTTTTTTCAACGTTTATTTATTTTTGGGACAGAGAGAGACAGAGCATGAACAGGGGAGGGGCAGAGAGAGAGGGAGACACAGAATCGGAAACAGGCTCCAGGCTCCGAGCCATCAGCCCAGAGCCCGACGCGGGGCTCGAACTCACGGACCGCAAGATCCTGACCTGGCTGAAGTCGGACGCTTAACCGACTGCGCCACCCAGGCGCCCCTGGTTGAACTATTTTAAAGTAAATTACGGATATCATGACACTTCTTACTTAAACAGTTGAACACACATCACTTAAGAATAAAGCCATTCTCGGGGCGCCTGGGTGGCTCAGTCGGTTAAGCGTCCGACTTCGCCTCAGGTCATGATCTCGCGGTCCGTGAGTTCGAGCCCCGCGTCGGGCTCTGGGCTGATGGCTCAGAGCCTGGAGCCTGCTTCAGATTCTGTGTCTCCCTCTCTCTCTGCCCCTCCCCCCGTTCATGCTCTGTCTCTCTCTGTCTCAAAAATAAATAAACATTAAAAAAAATTAAAAAGAAAAAGAATAAAGCCATTCCCAGGGTGACTGGGTGGCTCAGGCGGTTAAGCACCCAACTCTTGATTTCAGCTTGGGTCATGATCTCATGGTTGGTGAGTTCAAGCTCCAAGTCAGGCTCTCTGCTGGTGGTGCAGAGCCTGCTTGGGATTCTCTCTCTCTCCCTCTCTCTCTGACCCTCCTGTGCTTGCGCATATTCTCTCTCTCTCTCTCAAAATATATAAACTTTGAAAAAAAAAGAATAAAACTATTCCCTTACACAACCACAATACCATATTACACCTAAAAAATTAACATGAATTCAGTAATATTGTTTTCTTTTCTCCTTTTTCTATGTTATTTGTAATCCAGTAAATTGGTTTCATGATCCACTTGGATGGGTCATGACCTACAGTTTGAAGCTTAGAACAGGAAGATTACAAAAATGAACATAACTGTCTTCTAAAGATCTTCAAAAACCAGAACAGCAGTCCATCCTTGCCAGTAGGAAAGGTGCACATGAAATCATTGAGCCAAGTGCATATTTACAGGAGTTTCACCAACACGCTACTGTTTTTCCCTCCCCAGCAGCCCCACCCTGAAGGAGACCCAGGAGCTCTCCCAGGCGCCGGTGATGTGTGCCCTGGCCTGTCTTCCCAGGGTTGGAGGGGCCTGCCGAGCTGGCACATGGTGGCCTGACCACATCACAGGCCCCAGCTTGGGTTCAGGTTCAGGCAGGCCGCCCACCCCTTCCCTGTTTGCTAAGTTCCCTTCCTTTACCTGCAATGGCTCCAGGAAAGTGGTTACAAGTTGGTCCAGAAATGGCCAACAGGCAAGGGCTGAGACACATGAAGGTGTGTGAGTCACTGGCTGTCTTTGATTCTCCTGACCTTATAAACCTGGCCTTTGTATCCAGCGTCAGGACCCAAAGAGTAGTAGAACTTGGAAACTAATACAACCACATGCGGAGGGGGAGCTGGCCACCAGAGCCCCCTGCAGCACACCCCCCAGGAGGTCTGGAAAGATCAGTGAGGACAAGAGTAAAGAAGAGCTTCTCACACAGGCCCTGAGTAGCACTTTCCATTATCCCTGGTAAGGGCTACCCTTTTGTGTTTGCTTTTGCTCTCGTTTTCTTATAAGGCCTTGAAACCTGTATAGGTCAGACTTCCTTAAAAGCCAGGAATTTCTCCAGCTTGAAGATTAGAAGTAGGGAAGTTAGATCAACTCTGGTATTAGAAAAGAAAAAAGAGGGGCGCCTGGGTGGCGCAGTCGGTTAAGCGTCCGGCTTCAGCCAGGTCACGATCTCGCGGTCCGCGAGTTCGAGCCCCGCGTCGGGCTCTGGGCTGATGGCTCAGAGCCTGGAGCCTGTTTCCGATTCTGTGTCTCCCTCTCTCTCTGCCCCTCCCCTGTTCATGCTCTGTCTCTCTCTGTCCCAAAAATAAATAAACGTTGAAAAAAAAAAAAATTTAAAAAAAAAAAAAAAAAAAAAAAAAAAAAAAAAAAAAAAAAAAAAAAAAAAAAAAAAAATAGAAAAGAAAAAAGAACTGACTACAGTCTGAAAAGCCAAGGGAAAACCCCACTGAAACTGACGGTTAAGTCCGGGAGACATTTGCTATGACAGCAGCTCACCATGTCAAAGAAGACCCCAGAATACAGGTTCCACCTCCCCAAGCCAAGAGTGTTGGAGAGATGCACCACCTGACAGGAAGCACGAGACAAATCGGGAAGTGCAGTGATGAGGCCACAAAAACAAATGAATTATCCCAGAAATGAAGAAATGCCATCCCCAAGGCATCCCCATGTGGCTCCAGTGTATGGGTCCAAGGGTGAAGAAGACATTTCCAAAGCAGGCATCATGGCCAGGATGGTGATCAGAAGCAACCATTGGCCGGAGTGCCACAAATACTCACGGATTGCAAACTGCTTTCACACACCATCATGTGCACAGTGCCTTCAAGGCGTTTATCACAATCCAAAATTCTCTCATGTATTTAGTTAGTTTTCTGTCTGTCTTCCCCACTGGATTACAGGGACATGAGAGCCTTGTCTATTTTGCTCAGCATTGTAACCTCACTTCTGAGAATGACGCCCAGCACATAATAAGCAGCACCCAGAAGGCATCTGAACAGTGAGTGAGCAAATGGGCAGGGGAGCCAGCATATACAGTCTCTCCTCAACTAAAACAAGTCACATACAATCCACCCAGCTTAACAGAGAAGAAAGAAAAGCACAGAGATGTCAAGTTCACCCAACTAATCAGCAGTAAGCCTGGGCCTTTAAATCAGAACTCCTGACCCCAATTCCCACACCACCTAAAATGAAAAAGACATAAAAATTGTCTTTATCACTGACTTCTCTCATGCCCTTGGGTCCTACAGATTGGCAGGACTCACAGGACAATCCCAGGGCTGGTGGCTTTGCTTTCATCAGCTTGGGTCTAAAATCAGCAAGACACTCCTCAAACTGAGGGGATATTTCTTTGCACCATTCTTGTAAAGGCACCTCACAGTGAGCCCAGAGCCTGAGAAGTGACTCACTTTTGTCTTCAGCATCCCCTGCAACCCTTACCTCACCCACACAGATGGGCACTGAGCACCCTGTGAATGCTAAAGATGCCCATCTGGGAGCTGACACCCAGGATGATAATCTTCTACATTCAAAATAGTGTTGCTGGTTGTCACTAGAGGAGCTTAATTAGATAATACTGAATTTTAAGAGGCCCAGAGGGACAAAGTGACTCAAACAAGGTCACAAGCAAATTGACCTAGGTAAACTACTTGAATGTGCAGTTAAAGGGAAAACAGAAGGAAGGAAGGAAGGAAGGAAGGAAGGAAGGAAGGAAGGAAGGAAGGAAGGAGAAAGAAAGAAAGAAAGAGGGGCGCCTGGGTGGCGCAGTCGGTTAAGCGTCCGACTTCAGCCAGGTCACGATCTCGCGGTCCGCGAGTTCGAGCCCCGCGTCGGGCTCTGGGCTGATGGCTCAGAGCCTGGAGCCTGTTTCCGATTCTGTGTCTCCCTCTCTCTCTGCCCCTCCCCCGTTCATGCTTTGTCTCTCTCTGTCCCAAAAATAAATAAACGTTGAAAAAAAAAATTAAAAAAAAAAAAAAAAAGAAAGAAAGAAAGAGGAAGGAAGGAAGGAAGGAAGGAAGGAAGGAAGGAAGGAAGAGGCAGAGAGAGAAGAAGGGAAGGAAGGAAAGGAGGGAAGGAAGGAGGGAGGGAAAAAAATACATCCTGTGGTGTTTCAAGCATTTCATATTAGTATGTGAGAGAAGAAGCATTTAAGGACATTTAGGGACAAGGGGACCATCCTAGAGCCTCTCCCACTACTGGCACCAATGATCATTCCCCTGCCTTTCCCCCTTCCAGCTATGACTTCTTGTCAATTGATCCCACTCCATCTCCTTTAAAAGCACCAAGGATTATGCTGATTTATCATCACAGAACCCAAGTCTCAGATATCACAAGGATGCTGCATAAGAACAAGCTAAAAACAGAACTAAATTCTGTGTCTTCCCTCAAAATTCCTAAAATCGGGCAGTCACACACAAACGCCCATGCACTTTGCTCCCCCGGCCTCATTCTTTTTTTTTTTTTTTTTTTTTTTTTTTTTTAAATTTTTTTTTTTTAACATTTATTTATTTTTGAGACAGAGAGAGACAGAGCATGAACAGGGGAGGAGCAGAGAGAGAGGGAGACACAGAATCCGAAACAGGCTCCAGGCTCTGAGCGGTCAGCACAGAGCCCGACGCGGGGCTCGAACTCACGGACCGCGAGATCGTGACCTGGCTGAAGTCGGACGCTTAACCGACTGCGCCACCCAGGCGCCCCACCCCCGGCCTCATTCTTGCCACTGCCACCAGCAATTCCCAAAGCCTGGCCTAGAGAGTTACCTACAGATGCTCCCTGGGGATCTACTACAAGCCCAGATATCTGTGGCTGAGCCCTGTGCTGCCCTGGGGCACCCTACCCTGACGGAGAGGTGAGGAAAGGCATCCTCTGTTGATGTCATCTGTCCCAGGCCCTAACTGGTGCATTACAAACAACATTCAATCTGTCCAACAAGCCTGCAAAAATCCCTTTTTAACAGATGAGGAACTCAAGGCTCAGAAAGACAATTATTGAGAATACAACTAAAAATCTGTCTCTGAAACTACTGCTCGTTTCATTAAACCAAACTCCCAACTCATCATTCTAATTTATTTCAAGCTGAACACACATAGCTCTTCATTCTCCAAAATAAAATGGACTATATTTACTTTAGGCCGGATAATGAAAGCTTTAAAAAATTAGTCACAAATGATATTAAAATTGCAAATTAAGGTGAAAAGTTCAAGGGCAAATGCTGAGACTTTAATCTCAGTGTAAAGTGTAGCCACGTGGACAGCAGACCCGGCACTTCCACATACTCTCAGGAAGAGCCAGAATGTTATGCTTAATCAAATCCTGCAGTATCCCTGGTTCTCAGCAGGGAGAAAGCAGGCTAGTGTGGCATTAAGTCCTTCGTGGTTTATAACAACAGCCTCCCCGAACCAGGCTGCGACTTAATTAGGCAAAGCATGGCAGAAGGAATAGGAGAACCTGACAAAGCCGCTCATTACAAACTAGAGTGGATTCAAGATTTCCTTTGTATGGAAAGCATTCTTACACTCCGATGTGCTGTTCTGAGTGGGAGAGAAAAAAGGCACAGGGTAAGGGCAAAAGTTCTGGAGTCGAATATAACACGGGGAGCATGCATGGGGTGGACCCATCCAGCAAATGTCTTGCTCATCAAAAATAAAAAGCTAGGGGCACCTGGGTGGCTCAGTCGGTTAAGCGTCCGACTTCGGCTCAGGTCACGATCTCGCGGTCCGTGAGTTCGAGCCCCGCGTCGGGCTCTGTGCTGACAGCTAAGAGCCTGGAGCCTGTTTCAGATTCTGTGTCTCCCTCTCTCTCTGCCCCTCCCCTGTTCATGCTCTGTCTCTCTCTGTCTCAAAAATAAATAAACATTAAAAAAAATTTTATAAAAAAAAAAATAATAGAAAAAATAAAAAGCTAACAACCATTGACCCAAAAGATTCCTAACGGATAAGGGCAGGACCACCCAGTGGAGTTTTCACCTACTCAGTGATCCCAGAGACTCACTGAGAGGTTAGCAGGGCTGAAAGATGGTCTCATTCCACTGAAAAGCACCCAAGCTTGAGGCAGACACCAGAATGCAAGTATATTAAGTTGTAGAGAGAAACTCAACTCCATGTGCACCCCAGTCTCCTGTGTTGGTGCCACCTGCCTTATTCACTCTCCATGCTAGCTACTTGGGAAGCCAAACCTTAACCTGCAGCGACTTTTTTATTTGCCGTGAGCCATCCACCTCACAAAGACCAGAAACACGCAAAATCTCTTTGATCAGCATTTTCACTGTAGGAATTCCAGGTGTGAAACTGAATTGCGGCAGAAGATGACCTGGCGAACAGGGCATCAGAGCAAAGGTGATTCGATGAATTAAAAGTTAAGTGGCCTCACTTAACCACTGGGAACAGCCTGGTGCAGGTTGAACACTCAGAGGTGTTTTCCCAAGGAGAACGACAACCCCTTTCCATCCCACTCCTGCAGCTCTACTGAGGCCAGAAACAGTCTAAGAGAGCTTAGTGAAATTCCTCTCCCCTGTGCAAAGCAAGGACCACACCACTGGCATTTGTCTTCCTCTATGGCTGAATAATCCTGCTTTGAGAACTACTCTTTCCCCAGATACGTGGTCATTTGTTCTGGCTACAGTCAAGTCCCACGGGCCCAGGTGCCCTCTTGTCTCCCTCTTTCTTATAGCTTGTTTATCCCACTCTCACCCAACACCTATGGTTCCCACAGAGCTCATTTAACTTCCTAAATTCAGGGTTCAGATTAGCCCCCCAGGTACTGATAAGAGTATTCTCACACAGAAGGAGAATCTGAAGCAACTTTTGAAAAATGCATTTGGGACTTGATCCGTCCAGATTATCACAGCAAAGCTCCTGTAGTTTACCACCTTGGCTAGGAGGTGTCTTGAATGAAATGCTTCAGTGCTACATTAATTAAGCTGCAGGTTTGGCTGCTTCAGGAAAAAAACCAAAACAATCATGGTTTAAACAAGACAGAATGTCATTTCTCTTTTAGGCAACAGTCTGAATATACACAATCTAGGGCTGACCCCATGGCACCCTTTGGGATGAGGGCTTTTTACTTTGTTGCTATTCCAGTCATAGGCATAGTCCTACGTGCACTATCTAGAATGTCTCCTGGCAGGTCCACACCTCTGTCACTAGTGGCGGGACAGAGGGTGGTGGGAGTTCAAAGTAAGCTTCCTCCCTTTAAAGGCATGACCTGGAAGTCACACACATCATGGCCACACATACATCCCGGCTGCAGGACAGACTAGTCTTACCATAGCCTTTATGTAAAAATGAGACAATTGATATTGTCTCTGCCCAGCTACTATTCTTTCTCCTTTCCCCATCCCCATTGCTTTCCATTTAAAGTCCCACAACTCCTTAATGAGAATTGGTATAACCTACAGTATAAAATTAAATTAGAAATAAGCTGACTTATTGAGAGCAGAAAAGTCACCTGGGTTCATACATTATGTTAATAAATCAAACTTCGGCATCTGTACAGTATCATTCTAAAGTTCGAGACTAGGGGCTTTCTTCAACTAATACTTGGGTGTGGGGAGCACATTTGCTTGAGACATGGTTTCATGTGAAGGGAAGAGTAGTGAGCAGGAAAAGGAGATTGGAGTTCCACTGGGAAGGGCCCTGCACGGACAGACTAAGGAGACAGCTTTCTGTCTTCATGCTGGATTCTCATCTTTGTGCACGTGTTCAGGTTTACAGAGCTTAATTAATTGTGTTTCTCTGTAAGTAACTGAGGGTACACAGCACTGGGTTCTCATAGACAGAATCTACGGATCATATTTGTTCCTGAACGAGGGTCAGCTCTACGCTCAGCTGTCGGGGCCTAAAGCCTATAACCTGACTGCCTATTACAGGCCAGCTCCATTACCATGCTTCCTCCATCCTCCCCCTATTATCGGTGAAATGTCCTGTCCTGTTTTTAGCTGAAAAGGCAATCTCTGAGCTCTTGAAAAATAAATGAAATGAAAATGAGATATAATTATGTATGGTTGCAACCATAACCACAGGGTTGGTCGGTATAAATGTTGCAATATTTTACTGGTCAGCTTCTGATCCACCACATGAAACATTTTTTAAATTTCAAACACTTCTCCTTACCTCTATTGACTACATAATCATTCAAACCATTGTTCCCAATGGACAAGAGGGGTGTGTGTGTGTGTGTGTGTGTGTGTGTGTGTGCGCGCGCGCGTTGCAGCGTCTGGATAGAAGGGAGGGGTTTAATTAACATATCGTTGCCTTCTGTTAAGGAAGAGGGGGCATTTATAGTCAGGTGCTTTAATATTAGTTCCAGCTCATTTTTCTTGCCTAGAACACCTCACTTAATAATTAGCTCAGTTCTCTGTGGCTTCATATATAAACATGCCACATTTCAAAGTACATGAAACAAGAGTAGTAAAATGTCTACGGAGTTTGAGGAAACTGAATTCCCAAATTTTACTCTCTGGGCCCTATTGGGTTCCATTAGCCTCAGGTGTTCTTTCAACAACAACAAAAATTGTCCCTCCCCATTGCAAAATCTATCTAATAAAAACGTTTAACCAAAGAATAGAGAAAACGAGCTCCGGCAGAGAGAGAGAGAGAGAGAGAGAGAGAGAGAGAGAGAGAGAGAGAGAGAGAGAGAGGGAGAGGGAGAGAGAGAGGAAGGGAGAGAGGGAGAGAAGGAGAGAGGGAGGGAGGGAAAGAGAGAGAGAGAGAGAGAGAGAGAGAGAGAGAGAGAGAGAGAGGTGCCTGGGTGGCTCAGTCCATTAAGCGTCCAACTTCGGCTCAGATCAAGATCTCGCAGTTTGTGAGTTCAAGCCCCACGTTAGGATCTCTGCTGTCAGTGCAGAGCCCCCTTAGGATCTTCTGTCTCCCCTTCTCTCTCTGCCCTTCCCCTGCTCATGTTCCCTCTCTCCCTCTCTCTCAAAAATAAACATTTAAAACAATTTTTTAAAAGAAAGAAAGGGAGAGAGAAAGGAAGGAGGGAGGGAGGGAGGAAGGAATAGATGAGGTTCCCCATAAAAACCAAGCTTGAAGGCTCTCCCCGTGAGTACAAATATCACCCTCCCCTCCCATCGTAGCTTCTGAAAATATCCATCTCTCTTTCAAATGCAAACTGTGCAGCCTTTCTTTCAAAAACTATTCCTCCACAAATAACACATGTGCTTGGAGTTGGTCAACAAAATAGATCATTTCTGGGTTGGCCAGCCCATATTTGAAGAATCTGCAGACTGGAAAGACCCTGGAGGCCTAAGGGGGGTACTTCTGCCCCAAGGAAAGATGGAATCCAAGCCAGGGATTCTTGGCCCCTTTTTAATAGCACATAGAAACCTCAGAGTGTTAGGAGGGAAAAGAAAACAAACAGCTGAAAAATCGGCTTTTTCTTTCCCCCTCTTCAGACTTTTTTGAGTTAAAAAAAAAATCATCCAATGTTTTGCAAGATCGTTAGACCTCTAAACATACCAATTCATAATTTTATGAGCAAATCAACTTGCCTGTCACCCAGTAATATGTTCTTAAACTAACAATGACATGTTGGAGCTGTAAACTAGAAGGTTTTTTTATGTTGTGCACATTCAGATTTTCCTAAATTTTACACATCTAGCAATACCTCACATTGTTTCCAGTTTTGCAACATCCATTCAATAAAAATGTACTGAGGTCCAGCAACGTGCCTGGTACAATGCCAGAGTGTGAGGATAACACAGGGATCTGCCCTCATAAAACTTACAGTCAAACAGAAGAGACGGGCTTTAAGCAATCATTGTACGAAGAATTCAGGCGTTTCTGCCACTGATCTCAAATCCCAAATCACTCTGAAGCTGCTCCGAACACGTCACTGCCACGGGAGACCTCTCTTAAGGAGTCGGCACCTCCCCCAGGCGTGCAGACAGGCGAAGGTGTGTAACAAGTGCGCTCGCGCACCACCGCAAGCCACACCCGTTTCCCTCCGCCCGCCCCCGTCGTTTCGGGGCAGCCGCCCAGCTGCAGCGGCCAACCGACGTCTCTGTGCCTCGAGGCTTCCTCTTCCTGCCGCAGCTTGCTCTACCGGATCAGTAACACCGGCCGCTGCCACCAGCGGCGCCCTCAAGCAGTGACTGACAGGAGTTGGTGTATAAATGCCCCAGCAGCCTTGCCTCTTGGGGAGCTTCTGTAGAAGGTACATGTTCTGCACTGGCCTCCACTGTTCCTGAAGAAGGTCTAGCTCCCTTTACACATTCGGGTAACTTGCTGGATAAAGCACACTTGCTGGCTGCCTTCCGCCTCCCACCTCACTCCCTCACTCTCCTACAGTCCTTTCCAGGAACCATCTCCGCAATGACGTACTTGCACTCAAACCCTTGCTTCAGGGTCCGCCCTTAAGAGGTAGCAAAGAGCCTGCCTGCAGCATGTTCCTTTATTAAATGAGTCGTCACTTCACAGCAGCTACTGAGCCCCAACTGCTTCATGGTTCTTGGTGAATTTACTCATTTTCAGTCTCTTTAAGGAAAGAAAGGTGGGAGCGTCTCCTATGCATGGGGAGTCTTTCGAGTCAAGGGCACGTGTTCCTCTGAGCCACCATGTCATGAAGTTTGCCGTCATAGCCACACAAAATCTCTTCTCTCTGCCCTGACACCTATTTCCTGTTGTTCTGTCCCCTGGTGAACAGAGGCCTAGAAGGGGGAGAAGATGGGATTGGGGTGGAATAGGCCATTGGAGTGCCCTCTCTACAATAGGAAAGGGACAAATCAGTCCAAAAATAGCATTTTGGAGTAACACAGGAACAAACTACTTTCCACGAAGGCCATGAGGCATCAGCATTCTCCATTCCTGTTTGGAATTCACAAGCTCTAACGACATTTCTGTTGTTTGCATACACCAAGAAGCCACCAAAGCCCTCCACTCCGTTGTTGATTTTAGGATGTCCAACTTAGCAAGAGTCAGAAACAGTTCAATCAGTTTAAATCAGAGGAGGGGATTTAGGAAGGATGCAGGGGAATCTCACGAATTAGCCGAGCTGGAGAAGAGTGATGGGGCCTTAGGAGTTAGAAACCGCTCCCAATGGACTCTGCCCCTTTTCTCTGCTGCTTTCTGTAAACCGACTTAAAGCTTCTCTGTCATTAAAGACTGTTTTTCTCCACGTTTTCTCCACATTGTTATAAGCAACAAAATCTATATGCTTTCAGGAGAAAGGGATGGATGTTTGAAAGTGCCTAGTTGCCCTCAGACATTCAGTTGGCATGCACCCACATCTTCTTACTGGCTGCTCACAGCCACTTCTATTCTGACTGGTCACAGCATCCATTCAGGTGGAGTCAGTGCCCAGCTGTGCCACGTACTAGGTAAGGGTGACCTCACAAAATCATTGTGAGTGTGGAGTAACAGGCTTTAGACTGAGCTTCCTAGAGCAACTCCCAGAACCCAGCAAAAGACCTGACCTGATATAGGAACTGCTACCAACCCCAGAGCCACTCTGGCTCCCCCATCCATCAGTGCCATCAAGATGGAGCCCACTTAGCCAAACCACTTACTCCCATAATTCCTAAAGTCCCACACAGGTTCATCCGGTCGGGATGATCTACACCACCATTGTAAGTATGCCCTTTCTGCAGAGGAAGCTGGGAAGTGCAATTTGGTTTGTTTGATCATGGTTTTTGGAACCTACCTTGAGGTGGCAAGATTCATAAAATACGGCACATCAAAATATGGAAATATTCACAAGATTTGGGCAACCACACATGATAGATGTCCATTATAACCCACAAGGCAGAAAAAAAAAAAGGCCACAAATTATACAGCTTATAGCGTCAACCACCGAAGAAAGACTAGGCTATTTCCATTCTAGTCTAAAAATCCCAGGAAACAGATCATTGGCCCAAACCATCAAGTGCCCCTCTGAGACAGTCATAGGGCCATGGAAGAACATGGCTGCTTCTGAGGAGACCATGTATATAGTATATAAAGGGGGTTAGAGGGTGGGAGATGGATGAGGGACAGCAGTCTGAAAAACAGAGGTTTGAGGTCATTCAGAATAATAAGTAATCACAAGATTAGTTGAATACTATATAAGGGATTGTTGACGGATTCAAATTCAAAAATACTTCAGTCAACTGGGTGTCAACAAATATGAATCTCCCAATTAAAGTCGAACACTGGGGAGTAGAGCACAAATGACAAATAAATACACGCAAAGAAGCTAATAATCATTAGTCATTAGGGAGATTCAAATTAAAGCCACAAGAAGACATCACTACACACCCATTAAAATGACTAAGATCAAACAGCCAAATATTGGTGAGGATGCGGAATAACAAACTGTCATACTTTGCTGGTGGGAGTACAGATACTTTAAAAAATAATATGCTGTACAAACTCCCAGTTATAAACTAAGTCACAGGGATGAAAAGGACTGCATTGGGAATATAGTCAATAATATTGCAATAACTGTTGTGTGATGACAGATGGTAACTACACTTACCATGGTGAGCATTTCACAATGTGTGTATAAATGTCAAATCACTGTTACACACCTAAAACTCATATAATATTGTAGGCCAACTACACTTCCATTAAAAGAATAAGTTTTTAAAAAATTTTAAAAATGTAAAACAGTATGACTATTTCTCATAAACTTAAATATACACTCACCATGCGGCCTAACAATTGCACCCCTAAGAGAAATGAAAGCATATGTCCATACAAAAACATATATGTGAATATGCATAGATAGCAGCTTCACTCATGATAATCATAACTGGAACGAGTCCAGATGGCCACCATCTGGTGAACTGATAAACAAATGGTGGTATGTCCATACCATGGAGCACTACTCAGCAATGAAAAGGAATGAACTCCTGACACACACTGCAACATGGATGAATCTCAAATGCATTATGCCAAATGAAAGAAGCCAGTCTCAAAAGGCTACAAACTGCATCTCTATTATAAGGGATTCTTTTTAACAGGAAGAACTATGGTGACAGTGGTGGTCAGGAGCCGAGAGGTGAGGGAAAGGGATGGACTACAAATGGGAAAGAAGGAACTTTAGGGAGTGATGGACACGTTCTATACCTTGATTTTGATGGTAGCTATGCAGGTATGTATACGTGTATCAAAACTCATTAAATTGTGCATCTGAGATGGGCGAATTTTATGGTATGTAAATGATACTTTTTTTAATGTTTTATTGTTTTGAGAGAGTGCAAACACAGGGAGGGGCAGAAAGAGAGAGGGACATGGGATCTGAAGCAGGCAGCCGACAGCGAGGAGCCTGATGCAGGGCTCAAACTCAAAAATCTCAAGATCACAACCTGAGCCAAAGTCCAAAGCTCAGCCGACTGAGCCACCCAGGCACCCTGGTGTTATATAAATTATACTTCAAGAAAGCTGACAAAAAAAAAAAAAAAAAAAAAAAAAAAAAAAAACTGCTCTCCTTTTCCTGACCTTTCCGAAGTCATTCTGTTCCTGCCTGTGCTGTGTGTACAGTATAAGGTATCCTTGGTTGTGGTTGGTTGTGGTTTTTTCCAATTGTTATTCCAGTCCTTAATCTTTCCAGCTAAAATGCAAATTCTCTGAGGGGAGGGAATTATTGAAAACTGACCTAAGCCAATTTGGTTACACACAACATTGCTTGTTTTTTTTTGTGGAAACAGTAGCCACTGAAGAAGTTAGAGGTGGGTGAGGATTCACTGCTTCCCCACACCCTCCCCGTCCCGTTACATTGATGGGAGACCTCAAACCAAACTCTGCCACACATACACACATTTACTAAAAAACAACTTAATAACAAGTAAACACAAAGCCATTCATAAACCCTGTTCAATAAGCCCTGTGAAGTTAGCTTGCTACCCTTTGAAGTGCTTTGACCACCACCTCACATGAAAGATTCATCTGAGAAAGACAAGACAGCATTCCAGAAACAAGATTCTGCTACCTGCACAGGTGGCATTAGGTAACCAGACATCTTCCTAAAACAGCGGCTGGATATAAGACCATTTAAGGATCAAGTGCCTGTTGCCTGCTCTAAGGATGCAGGCTGCATGCAGTAATCGATTCTTCTCCCCTATTTATGCAAATGGCTCTGAAACATTTTAGCCCATCTACACACGCATCTCAAATATACTCAATTCATCAAACTGAGGCCCACTTTTATTATGCAGGCTACTAGCTAGTACTTTCACCAATATAACCCCTTTTTGACATTCACTATTAATGCTTTAGTAGCCGCCTGAACTTCCTGATTGTTATAAACCTGGCTGCGTCCTGGACTATGTTCGTCTTTCTTTCTTTCTTTCTTTCTTTCTTTCTTTCTTTCTTTCTTTCTTTCTTTCTTTCTTTCTTTCTTTCTTCTTCTAAGATTTTATCTAAATTCAAGTTAGTTAACATACAGTGTAGTATTGTTTCAGGAGTGGAATTTAGTGTTTCATCACCTACATACAACACCCAGTGCTCATCACAAGTGCCTCCTTAGTACCCATCACTCATTTGGCTCATCCCCCCACCCCACATCCCCTCCAGCAACCCTTAGTTTGTTCTCTATAGTTAAGAGTCTCTTATGGTTTACCTCCCTTTCTTTTTTAATCTTATTTTTCCTTCCCTTCCACTATGTTCATGTCTTATTTCTTAAATCCCACACATGGTATTTGTCTTTCTCTGACTATTTCACTTAGCATGGTACATTTTAGTTCCACCAACATCATTGCAAATGGCAAAATTTCATTCTTTTTGATTGCCGAGTAATACTCCATTGTATATATAAACCACCTCTTCTTTATCCATTCGTCAGTCCATGGACATTTGGGCTCTTTCCATAATTTGGCTATTGTAGATAGTGCTGCTATAAACATTGGGGTACATATGCCCCCTTCAAACCAGTATTTTTGTATCCTTTGGATAAATACCTAGTAGTGCAATTGCTGGGTTGTAGGGTAGTTCTATCTTTAACTCTCTGAGGAAACTTCATACTGTTTTCCAGGTAGCTGCACCAATTTAAATTCCCACCAGCAGTGTAAGAGGGCTCCCCTTTCTCCACATCTTTGCCAACATCTCATTTCCTGAGTTGTTAATTTTAGCCATTCTGACGGGTATGTGGTGGTACCTCATTGTGGTTTTGCTTTGTATTTCCCTGTTGATGAATGATGTTGAGAATTTTTTCATGTGTCTGTTAGCCACCTGGATGTCTTCTTTGGATAAATGTCTGTTCATGTCTTCTGCCCATTTCTTAACTGGATTATTTATTTTGGGGGTGCTGAGTTTGATAAGTTCTTTTAAGATCTATAATATCTTTTGGATACTCACCCTTTATCTGTTATGTCTGATATTAGCTGTGGGTCTTTTGTATATGGCTTTTATGATGTTGAGGTATGTTCCTTCTTTCCCTGCTTTCTTGAGGGCTTTTTATCAAGAAAGGATGATGTGTTTTGTCAAATGTTTTTTCTGCATCTATTGAGAGTATCCTATGTTTTTTATCCTTTCTGTTATTAATGTGGTATATCACGTTGATTGATTTGGAGATAATTGAACCATGCCTGAAGCCCAGGGATAAGTCCCACTTGTTCATGGTGAATAATTAATTCTTTTAATGTATTCTTGGATTCTATTTGCTGGTATCTTGAGAATTTTTGCATCCATGATCGTGAGGGATATTGGTCTGTAATTCTCCTTTTTAGTGGGCGTTTTTGTCTGGCTTGGGAATGAAGGTAATGCTGGCCTGATAGAATGAATTTGGAAGTTTTCCTTCCATTTCTATTTTTTGAAACAGTTCCAGAAGAATAGGTATTAATTCTTCTTTAAGTGTTTGGTAGAATTCCTCTGGCAAGGCATCCAGCCCTGGACTTTTGTTTGTTGGGAGATCTTTGATTACTGTTTCAATTTCTTTGCTGGTTATGGGTCTGTTCAAATTTTCTATTTCTTCCTATTTCAATTTTCTTACTTTATATGTTTCTAGGAATTTATCCACTTCTTCCAGATTGCCCAAATTATAGGCATATGACTGCTCATAATATTCTCTTATTATTATTTGTATTTCTACAGTGTTGGTTGTGATCTCTCCTCTTTCATTCATGATTTTATTTATGTAGGTCCTTTTTCTTTTCTTTTTGAGAAGTCTGGCTAGGGGTTTATGAATTGTGTTCATTCTTTCAAAGAACCAGCTCCTAGTGCCATTGATCTGTTCTACTGGGTTTTTTTGTTTTCTGTATCATTTATTTCTGCTCTAATCTTCATTATTTCCCTTCTTCTGCTGGTTTGGGGCTTTATTTGCTGCTCTTTTTCTAGCTCCTTTAGGTGTAAGTTTAGGTTGTGTATTTGAGACTTTTCTTGCTTATTGAGGAGGCCCTGTATTGCTATGTACTTCTCTCTTATGACTGCCTTTTCTGCATCCCAATGGTTTTAGACTGTTGTGTTTTCATTTTATTGGCTTCTATGTATTTTTTTCATTCCTTCTTTAGTTTCCTGGTTGACCCATTCATTCATTAGTAGGGTGTTCTTTAGCCTCCATGTATTTGGGGGCTTTCCAAATTTTTTCTTGTGGTTGACTTCAAGTTTTATATGCTGTGGTCTGAAAATATGCATGGTATGATCTCAGTCTTTTTGTGCTGGTTGAGGCCTGATTTGTGACCCAATATGTGATCTCTTCTGGATAATATTCTATGTGCACTCAGAAAGAATGTGTATTCTGTTTTTAAGAGTGAAGTGCTCTGAATATACCTGGTAAGTCCATCTGGTCCAGTGTGTCATTCAAAGCCATTGTTTCCTTGTTGATTTTCTGTTTAGATGATCTGTCCATTGCTGTAAGTTGGGTATTGAAGTCCCTACTATTATGGTTTTATTATCAATGAGTTTCTTTATGTTTGTGGTGAATTGATCTATATATTTGGGTGTTTCAAGTTGGAAGCATAAATATTTACAATTGTTAGATCTTCTTGTCGGGTAGGATCTTTTATTGTGATATAGTGCCCTTCTTCATGTCTTATTACACTCTTGGGGTTAAAGTCTTGTTTGTCTGATATAAGTATGGCTATTCCAGCTTTCTTTTGATGTACATTAGCATGTTAAATGGTTCTTTAATCAATCTGGAGGTGTCTTTGGATCTGAGTTTCTTGTTAACAGCATATTAATAAGTCTTGTTTGTTTTTAATCCATTATGATACTCTATGTCTTTTGATTGGAGCATTTAGTCCATTTACATTGAGTAATTATTGATAGGTATGAATTTAGTGCCATTATATTACCTGTAAAGTTGCTGTCTCTGTAGATTGTCTCTGTTCCTTTCCAGTCTTTGTTTCTTTTGGCCTCTCTTTCCTGTTCAAAGGGTCCCCTTTTATAATTCTTGCAGAGTTTGTTCAGTGTTCACAAACTCCTTTAGTTTTTGTCTTGGAAACTCTTTATCTCTCCTTCTATTATGAATGACAGCCTTGCTGGATAAGGTATCCTTGGCTGTATATTTTTCCCATTTAGCACATTGAATATATCATGCCATTCCCTCTGACCTACCAAGTCTCTGTGGACAGGTCTGCTGCCAACCTTATGTGTCTACCCTTATAGGTTAAGGATCTTTTGTCCCTATGCTGCTTTCAGAATTCTCTTTGTATTTTGCAAGTTTCATTGATTTTGAAGGGAATTCTCTGTGCCTCTTGGACATGAATTCCTGTTTCCTTTCCTAGATTAGGAAAGTTCTTAGCTATAATTTGTTCAAATAAACCTGCTGCCCCTTTTTCCCAGCTGCCCCTTTTTCTTCTTCTGAGACCCCAATGATATGGATATTATTGCACTTTATAGAACCACTGAGTTCCCTAAGTCTATATTTGTGATCTAATAGTTTTCTTTCCCTCTTCTTTTCATTAGTTTCCATAATTTTATCTTCTTTTTTTTTTAAACATTTATTCATTTTTGAGAGACAGAGAGGCAGAGCGTGAGTAGGGGAGGGGCAGAGAGAGAGGGAGACACAGAATCCGAGGCAGGCTCCAGGCTCTGAGCTGTCAGCACAGAGCCCAACGCGGGGCTCAAACCCATGAACCATTAGATCATGACCTGAGCTGAAGTCGGAAGCTCAACCAACAGAGCCGCCCAGGTGCCCCCATAATTTTATCTTCTATATCTCCTATTTGTTCCTCTGCTTCTTCCATCCTCATTGTGATTATATCAGTCAGTTTTGCATCTCAGTTATAGCATTTTTTATTTTGGCCTGACCAGTTTTTAGGTCTTTTATCTTTGCATCAAAGGTTTCTCTGGTGTTTTCTATGCTTTTTTTCATTCCCAGCTAGTAGTGTTATGACTGTTGCTCTAAATTCTTGTTCAAATATATTGCTTATATCTGTTTTGAGCAAATTCCTGGTTGTGGTTTCTTCTCAATCTTTCTTTTGGGGTAAATTCCTCCATCTTGTCATTTTGTCTAAGTTTCTGTCTTTTGCATGTTATGAAAGCTTGTTATGTTTCCTGCTCCTAAGAGTAATGCTATATTAAGAAGGAGTCATACACTGTCCTGATGTTGTTTCAGGACGTGCTCATGGTGTATACTGTGTGCACTCTGCTGTTATGATTTGGCTGCTCTTTCCTCCATATCAGTCCTCTGCAGAGCTCCTCCTTGCTTACAGTAGGTAGAGTTTGGACCTTTAACTAGGTATGCTTTCATTTGTTTGTTAAAATAAGCATGATTAAAAAAAAATCCTGATCCCAAAAAGAGAAAAGGAAAAGGAACAAACAAACAAAAAACAAGACAAACAAAAGAACAAAAACTATAAACCTGATTCCACAAAAAGAAAGAAAGAAAGAAAGAAAGAAAGAAAGAAAGAAAGAAAGAGAAAGAGAAAGAAAGAAAGAAAGAAAGAAAGAAAGAAAGAAAGAAAGAAAGAAAGAAAAGAAAAAAAATTTTTTTAAATCCTGGTCCTATTTCCACCAGAACTGAAGCTGATGCTTTGGAGCACTCTATGATCAGTAGATTTGGTGTATGCAGGGTACCTGTGTTGGTCCTCTGGGAGAGAGGCCCCCTGCATTGGCTCACAGTCAGACCTGCCCAAGTAAAGATGCTTCTGTAGGGTGCAGGGGGTGGGGTTTGGTGTTAGCAGCTCCAGACTCCACTAGGGGCATTGTGTTGTTCAATTAAGTCCCACCATTCTCTTGGGGGCCACAGGAAGATGGCCTCACCCAGCTCTCTCCTCCCTGGGGTGGGAAGATCGGGCCACCTGCTAGTCAGGAAACCTTCACAGACAAGTGAACAATCTCCCTTCCTACCTCCCAGGTTTCTGTCAGATCCCTGCCCTCAACCTGTCTGTGACCGGGCTTTGGACAAGCAAGGCACCACAGCTCTCCTGTGTTTTATCTCTGATGGGCAGCTGGATTCAAAACTCCAAATCTTGAAAAACTAGGCAATGCACCGACCCACTCCCCACTATGCAGAAAAGGCTTGCAACACTGAGCCTGCTGCCATTCTGTCCCAGAAAATCAGTCATATGGCTGCCCAGTGCCCAGAGTTTATGGTGAAGCACTGTGAGAAGCTGCAACCAAGTTATCCACCCTCTGCACATGTCTTTGTCCTTTGCTGTTGAACCGCTGCTCAAAGGCACCAGCTTGGTCTTTTGTCCTTGGAGAGGCAGTATACCCTCTTCCAAATGCACTCCAGGAAGGGAACATCTCTCTCAGCGTGACCCAGGGGATCCCCACACCACACTGTCCACTGTCCGTCTGGGCCTCCACCCCTCTTCTCCCCAGGAGCACCACCACTAGCCCTGACCGACTCTGGCAAATGGCACTAACTTCAAAAACCTCAGAATTTGAGCTTGCTGTTTACAAAAACTTGAGATAGTCCATTCCTCCTGATTCCCCAGTCAATGGTTTTGGGGAAGTGCTTTTCTTGCATGAACCCAACACAGTGCTGTCTCTCCCCCTTTCTCCTCCTCTCCCTGAAAAGGGCTCCCTACCCTCTATGGCACCTTGGCTTTTCTCTCCCCCAATTCACTTCTCCACACTTTGTACCTGCTAGGTCGTCTCTCAAATTATGCAGATTGTTCTCTTAATCCTCAGATGGATTTCCTAGGTGTTCAAAATGATTTGACGTTGATCTAGCTGTGTTGGAGGGAGGAGGCAAGTCCAGGGTCCCCCTACTCCACCATCTTAAGTCCTCCCCTGGACTGCGTGTTCTTGGCAAGAACTGCTACCCTTGGAATTGGAACTTAAAACAAATAGCACAAACAAGATTCTCTGTCTATGCTGAGCTTTTTGGAAGTAAATTATAGCCATCTTTCCCAAAACATATCCTCTCTTCCTTTAAACTTTTCATAAAATTTTTGACTTCTGATAGATGCTTAGTAACTGCTAATGACTATAAGCCAAGCAAATTAAGAATGAAGTTTTTAAGTAGGAAGGCAGAAAGGCAGGAAGGCAGGAAGAAAGGAAGGAAGAGGTAAAGGAGGGAAGGAAGGAAGTCTTCTGGCCTCCAGCATCTCCTTGTCTTTGAAGGTGTAGACACTCAGCCCTGGGCTATGCCTCAGTTTCTAGTGTAGCTTTTTGAGAAGCTTTTGGGTCTGGTGGGTTTCTAAATATCCAAAAGTAAGGTCTGTGGTCTGTGAAAAGGCTAAGTTATCAATGTAAATAAAACTGGGGAATTTCTGGAGTGAAAAATAATTGCCAGAGACTGATTAACAGCCTAAATTTAGTCAGATTAGTCTGCAGAAGCAAGGCTCTTCCAGGTCACTGAGTTTGCCATTTCAAGGAAGCTCCATTCCCCCACCCATCCCAGTCACACCCCAAGTCCTTTCTTCTACAAGAGCAGTTCTAGAGTCCATGGAATTAGAGCCACAGGGGGCTGAACTCAAAGGCAAGAAGAAGTGATGGTGTGACTAGACAGAGAGAGCCAGGCTTCTGACCCCAAGTACCAACCTGCCACCTGCCCTTCTGATCACTTCTAGTTTATCTTTTTATGGCAGCATGGCACACACTTTGGACTTCCAAGTTGTGACCTACACTCTCTAGGTCTAAGGTCTTGGGCAAATAATGTTGCCTCTATGAACCTCACGTGTTCCTCACGTTCCTCTATGTTCCTCATGTGTGAAAAAACAAAAACAAAAAAATAAACAAAACAAAAAATAAATAATAAACAAACAAACAAAGCCCAGTACCTACCTATCTACAGTGGCCACTCAATATATTTCCTTGCCCGTTACCCATCCCCCTGCCTTAACAACATCCATTAATCTTTAGCAGAACAGCTCCTTACCACTCTTGGCCCACGTGGTTTTCATAAATCCACCACAAGTGAATTGACTGTCACAATGTCAAGATGTGGCCAATCAGCATATTCTATCCTGGTACTACAGTGAACTGTTGCGTCAGGAATTCATTACTGAAACTCAGTCCTGAGACTTATGTTGGAACCATTGGACCTACATTCTCTATCTTTTATGAACTTGAAGCTGATAATGATGTGGGCCTAGTGGTTCTGGGGTCACCTTGTGGAAAGAGGCTGCCTAAGAATGAGCCAAAGCAAGAAAGAAAAGCACCAAATCCTTATAGCTTGAGTACTTGAGTAGAGCTGGGCCTGAAGCAAGGCCTACCCAGGAACTGGAGGGAATAAATTCTATGTTTGGCTCAAACCAGTGGGGTCCCTTATTATCTAAAAACCAAAACACCATAGACTCAGAATCCTAATGCCTGACTTGAAATTGTGGTGTTTTTTTTTTCTGTGACTCATTAGCTGTGGGAATTTGGGTTGTTTACTTACTATCTCTGTGCCTCAATTTCCTCACTAATAAATGGAATATTAAAACATCAACATCAAAAGTTATTGTGAGGATAAAATGAGTGACTATATAAAAGGGATTTATAACAGTACCTGGCCCATTGAAAATATACTATTTTATTATTATAACAATTACCATTATTGCTATTATATCGTAATGACTATTACTATTATTATTTTTATTTTTATCTCATAGATTTATAGGGTTTGGGGTAATATGGCCAATGAGTTTGAGTGAAATTAAGAATTGTCCTGGTTGGGGTGCCTGGCTGGCTCAATCAGTGGAGTGAATGTGCGACTCTTGATCTCAGGATTATGAGTTCCAGCCCCATGTTGGGTGTAGAGATTACTTAAAAAGAGAGAGAGAGAGAGAGAGAGAGAGAGAGAGAGAGAGAATTGTCCTGGCTAATGCTCACAGAAGGAAGGAGTCTTGAATTTTATCCAGCTCATCCTAAGTCCCAATTAGCCTTATTATCTTTTTTACTAGACTGATCAAACTGCTAGAGCAAGGTCATGCCATAGAGGCATTTAGGATATATCTTAATGAAAAACAGAATCTTGTCAAGACCCTGATGATATCTGTATGGATAAGATTCAGAACTCAGGGTCAAGTTAGGCATCATATTTGACTAACAAAGTAAATCTTCAATGAGAAGGTAAGATTTGAGCATGGTTTGGAGGAGTGGAGAGCATTAGTCTTTCAGAAAAGGTTTCCTGGGGACAGAGAACAGCTAGTGCAAAGGTCTTGCCAGTCGTTTTCGAGGAAGAGTTGGATTAGAGTGAATGAAGTGGATATTTGTGGGAGATGAGGGCAGAGAAGCAAAAGGGCCGGGTCACGTGGGAGCCTTATTTACTTGGTTTTTTTACTCGGTATGAGATGGGGACCCAAAGCAGGGTTTTGGGCAAAGGAGTGGCATTTAACTTTTATTTTAAAGGTCACCCCAGTTCCTGTATTCAGAGAGCAAGGGTAGAAGCAGGGAGACAAGTCAAGGAGCTGTTCAGTGTCCAGGTGAGAAATAATGCACCTCTCAGCATGTTGGCTTTGTTCTCTCAGACCTGCTTTCTCCTGATGAAGAAACTGTGTCTGCTGTGGCTTCAGGCTTCCACCCTCACAGAATATGACCAGAGGACAAAGGCCTCCTTCCATTTAATTCTCAATTCCCTTAAAAAAAAAAAAAAGTAAAACCTAGAGAACGCATGCACCCACTCTACCTTCCACTTGCCACCCTACCACAGGTCTAGCACACAGTTGGCCTTCACTGAATGCATTTTGGAAAATAAATAAGTAACACAAAACACACAGATCTGCTACTTGATTGGTTTTGCGGGATGGATTGTAATGCACCATTTGGATCCTCTTGCTTTTTCCAAGCACTTTACAACCAACGGTCATATGTGCAAATTTACCAGATTAATTTCATAGGAATGGCCAATTGCTCTGAGAAGCATATAGTCATAGCCAGAAAACTGGATTCCTGGCCTCATTAACATCCTCTTCTCACTGAATTATTCTTTCCTAGACAATGAGAAGACTATAACATAGTTTGTATCTTAGGGAATATATTTTGAATCTCAGGCAATGGTATGATACCAATGAAAGTAGGAAGCCACTTTCAAATATTTTATCAACATTTTTATTCAAAAGAATAAAGACAGAATCACCAAGTGACGCATAGAAGAGAATAAGGACATGGAAAAATGCAGAACATTTAAATCAGACCCTAAAAACCATTTGCTCAAGAATGCTCTAGATCTATATAGATATAGATAGATAGATAGATAGATAGATAGAAAGATAGATAGATAGAAAGACAGATCTTGTTTGGCTGGCCCATTCAGCAGTGGCCCATTCATTGACTTTAATTTTTTAAATTAGTGGGCTGATATGTAAAAGTAGGGCTATTTCATATGAAGTCAGATCTCTTTCTCATTAAAATACTAAACTATGTGACAATGTTGAGCTGATCAAGGCCCTGATCAGCTGTATTTCCATTAGCAGGATTTCTAACACTCCCAACACATGTTCTGTTTCTGCAATTTACCATATTTCCTTAATACTCCATTTTAAAAATGGAACTTGCAATCTCTAATTTTAAGAGTATTTTCTGAGACCCTGCACAAAGTAAAATCCAGAATAGTATTCTAGAACTAACATGGTAAAGAAAAAAAAAAAAATCAAACCATGAAACGTAGAACTTGTGAGTAAGAAAAGATAAGTTGCAAATTGGGTGCATTTATATTACAGACCAAGGATAAAACAGGCTAATGTATTCACTTTGGTACATCTACCACAACTGGGGCCTTTAGCCATGCCAAATCACAGAGATAAATTTAGAATCATTCAAAACCATTAGGATTACTAGTTCCTACATAAGAAAAGCAGGATTAATAAACTCCTGCCTAAGTAGAAATAAGTTCATTGGCCTATGTCTGCTATTCTACACCATAATTGCAAAATTCCTAGTGTGGATACATCATAGCCAGGAACTGGAGGTGACCCAAACTATGAACCAAAAATTGGAAGGGATCACACTAATTTGTGAAACCCAGTACTGAACTGAAACCAAACATTATTTTTTTTTTTCTAAACTGTGGACTCACTCAAAAATATTTCTATGAAAGTCAATAAAATGCAATTAAACTAACATGAACTATAACTGAACCAATGTTTTCTAAAACAGTAAAACCAGAATATTATCTCAACCAAACCAGTATTTTGTCTGTTTGCATCTCCTCGGGTAAATATCTTTTTTTTTTTAATTTGTTAAATTAATTTGTTAATTTAATTTATTTTTTTTTTATTTTTGAGAGAGAGACAGAGAACAAGCAGGGGAGGGCAGAGAGAGAGGGAGACACAGAAACTGAAGCAGGCTCCAGGCTCTGAACTGTATGCACAGAGCCTGACGTCAGCTCGAACTCACGAACCGTGAGATCATGACCTGAGCCGAAGTCAGATGCTTAACCGACTGAGCCACCCAGGCACCCTTCCTTGGGTAAGTATCTTTAAAGGCCATCATACTTTTGTCCTGGTTACTGTGCACATCAAAACTACAGGAAACACAGGGGCGCCTGGGTGGCGCAGTCGGTTAAGCGTCCGACTTCAGCCAGGTCACGATCTCGCGGTCCGTGAGTTCGAGCCCCGCGTCAGGCTCTGGGCTGATGGCTCAGGGCCTGGAGCCTGTTTCCGATTCTGTGTCTCCCTCTCTCTCTGCCCCTCCCCTGTTCATGCTCTGTCTCTCTCTGTCCCAAAAATAAATAAACGTTGAAAAAAAAAAAAAAAACTACAGGAAACACATTTCAATCAGTTATGAACTCCTTCCAATTCTGGCAGACACTTCTAGTTCTCAACCAAATACCCATTCCTCCCATTTCTTTTTTTTTTTTTTTATTTTTTTTTAACGTTTATTCATTTTTGAAAGACACAGAGAGACAGAGCACAAGCAGGGGTGGGGCGGAGAGAAAGGGGGACACAGAATCCAAAGCAGGCTCCAGGCTCCGAGCTGTCAGCACCAGAGCCCAACATGGGGCTCGAACTCACGAACTGCGAGATCATGACCTGAGCTGGAGTCGGATGCTCAACTGACTGAGCCACCCAGACACCCCCATTCCTCCCATTTCTTTAACAAAACCCAGATTTAGTCAAGAAGACAATCTTTCCAACTTCCTTTTCCTAGCCTCCCTTGCAACCTAGTGTGATCACATGTCTCTGTTTCAAACTATGAGATTTAAGCAGATGTTATGTGGCACTCCCAGGAAACTTTGTTGCCATGGACCCATTCTACATTCTTCCATCCAGATTTCAAGTACATAGCTAGAGCTCCAATCATAAAGACAAATTTATTATTATTTTTTTAAGATTTATTTATTTTGGGGGAGGAAGCAGAAGCGGGGAGGGGCAGAGAGAGGGGAACAGAGGATCCAAAGCAGACTCTGCACTGACAGGTTGACAGCAACGAGCCTGATGTGGGGCTCAAACTCATGAACCACGAGATAATGACCTGGGCCAAAGTTGGACAATCAACCCACTGAGGCACCCAGGCAACCCCGTAAGACAAATTTAAAGATGGAAGCTATGCACTAAGGATGACGAAATGGAAATCAGGGCATGGAGACATTGTTGATATCCTACATTTCTGTTATACGTAGCTAAATCTAATCCTAATTTATAAATTAAGTATGCTAACATTATAGAAAACAACTCAGTACATCTTTTTATATAACAAATATTCACTGAATACCTACTATGCATCACGCATTACACTAAGAACACTGATATATTTCCTGCTCTCATGCAACACAGAAGAAAGAAAAATTGGCTAGGTGATTAAATCCCAGACTCAGTTTCACTGGTGACTAATAAAGTCCTTGAACTTGGAGAAGTCACTTCATTTCTCTAAGCTTCAGTGTCTTCATATGCAATATGATGGAGTTTGACCAAGCTTTTCTAAGGTCATTTCCAGCTCTCCCATTGTATGATTCAGTTAGTTTCCACAGAAAGTCAATCATTTTCTCACTATCCATAGAAACCTATCTTACCCTCAGTCCCAGAGGTCAGTAAATACGATCCTAATCGACCCCCTCCAACCACAGTTAATAAGCCCAAAGCTGGACAATTTTCCCTTCTGAAATCTGAAATGGGAAGATTTCGATAGTAAGTCAAGGTCATGTGGAATGGGGTTAGAGTAGATGGCATGGCAAACCAGAATCATGTGTGAGCCGATGTTTGGGGAGCAGAGGCACATGAGGACGCAGGGAAAGTTGCCTGCATAACGAAGCAGGAATCTGCAAAGGAAGAGCAGACATGAAAATCCAAAGGTACCAAACAAGCAGCCTGACAAGGCAGATCTAGCCCTTAGTTGGCTCGCAACATTTTTAAAAATTTGTATTAGTTGTCAAGATCTTCAAAAGAGGAAGTTTTGCATAAAATTCTGAATTTCCAGCTTCTCTGAATTAGAGGAAGAGCTGAAGATGCTAGGCCTTCTTTCTTGTATGGCTACAAGAGACCAGAGCAGAGACCTCTAAACAAGGTGGGTTATGCCAGTGCCTCAACCTCCCCTTGTCTTGCATGACATTTGTTTCCTTCATTTCCCTTCCTTTCAGGGCCCTTGTTGGTGTATGAGTTTGAGGCTCTGTTCCAGGTAATGCAACCTCATGAGAAAATGACCAGCTCAGCCATGATTATCCAATTTCAGTGTCCCCTGTGTTGCCCCAGCTTTCTGCTTTAATAGATCTCCTAGGATATTTATGAGATTCCAGAGCCAGCAGTAAGGCAAGCCAGGAAATGGCACAGTGACATCTTAGAACTCCCCCAAAGGTTTAGAAACTGTCAGAACCAGGTACTTCCAAAGTGAAGGTTAAGGTAGGACTAATATTGGTTGAAAGCCAGATTAAAAGCAGCCCACAGAGACGTCCACTTAGGCTAAGATGGAATAGCAAAGACCAGATTTACCCTCACACCTGACACAATTCATAAAACAGACAGGATAGATGAAACAATTGTTCTCAAGATGTTGGCTATTAGGCAACAAAGTAAAGCCATCACTGAGAGACAGGAAATAAAGACGATGTGCTCTATGACTATCCCAGCTTACTGTTTTGAGATAGTTTCTATTTCCACCCAAGATTGGCAGAACATGCATTCTTCTTTAATGCATACAGGTCATATACCAAAACAGTCCATATTCTGGGCCATAAAACAAGTCTAAAAGGACTTAAGTCAAAGTATGTCCTGAGACCAAAATGAAATTAAAATAGAAATCTATAAGGAAAACATAGCTTAAAAATCCCAAATATTTGAAAACTAAATAATATGCTTCTTAACCATGTGTCAAAGAAGAAATCAAAAGAGAAATTAAAAAATATTTTGGACTGAAGGGAAATGAAAATACAATACATCAGAATTTGTGTGATACAACTGAAGCAGAACTTAGAGGGAAATCTATAGCACCAAACACCTAAATTAGAGAAAATAAAAAGAAGTCTCAAATCAACAACCTCAGCTTCCTTCCAACTTAAAAAAACAGAAAAAGAAGAGCAAATTAAACCCAAAGTAAACAGAAGGAAATCATAATACCAAAAATATAAAAAACATCACTAATTCTACACACTCTTCCAGCAAATTGACGAAGAGGAAAGGAAACACATGAAGCCAGCCAAAGGCATTGTAAGGAAAGAAAACTATGCACCAGCATTCCTTATGAACACGAATGCAAATTTCTTAAAATGAAATTTTAGCAAATTGATTCCAACAATATATAAAAAGAGTAATATATTATGAGCAAGTAGGCTTTATCCCAGGATTGCAAGATTGATTTAACATTTGTAAATCAATCCATTTAACTCATGATAGTAATACATTACAAAAGAAAAACCATGTAGCCATCTCAATAGGCACACACACACAAGAAAGCATTTAACAAAATGTAACTTTCATTTCATTTCAAAGTAGGAATAGGTGGGAACTTCTGCAACCTGATAAAAAAAAAAAAAAAACTATGAAAAACCAACATAGTTGGTAGTGGTGAAAGACTGATTACCTTCCCCCTAACATCAGAACAAGGAAAGGATGATTGCTTTCACCATTTATATTCAACATTGAACTGGAGGTTCTAGCCAGTGCAATAGGCAAGAAAAGGAAACAAAGGTATCCATACTAGAAAGAAAGAAGTAAAACTATCTCTACAGATGACATGATTGCCTATGCAGAAAATCCTATGCAATCTACAAGAAAACCTACTAGAATTAATAATTAATGAGTTTGACGGGGCACTTGGGTGGTTCAGTCAGTTAATATCCCACTCTTGATTTAAGCTCAGGTCATGACCTCGCAGTTTTTTTTTTTTTTCCAATATATGAAATTTATTGTCAAATTGGTTTCCATACAACACCCAGTGCTCATCCCAAAAGGTGCCCTCCTCAATACCCATCACCCACCCTCCCCTCCCTCCCACCCCCCATCAACCCTCAGTTTGTTCTCAGTTTTTAACAGTCTCTTATGCTTTGGCTCTCTCCCACTCTAACCTCTTTTTTTTTTTTTTTTTTTCCTTCCCCTCCTCCATGGGTTTCTGTTAAATTTCTCAGGATCCACATAAGAGTGAAAACATATGATATCTGTCTTTCTCTGTATGGCTTATTTCACTTAGCATCACACTCTCCAGTTCCATCCACGTTGCTACAAAGGGCCATATTTCGTTCTTTCTCATTGCCATGTAGTACTCCATGGTGTATATAAACCACAATTTCTTTATCCATTCATCAGTTGATGGACATTTAGACCTCGCAGTTTTCGAGATGGAGTCCCGCATTGGGCTGTGCACTCTCAGCACAGAATCCTGCTTAGTATTCTCTCTCTCCCTGTCTCTCTCTGCCTCTCCCCGACTTGTTCTCACTCTTTCTCTCTCACAAAATAAATAAATAAATTTTAAAAAGAGAGAAATAGAATTTAAAATATAATACCAATCTACAATGCCATCTAAAAATATGAAATTCTTAGGGATAAATAAGACAAAATATGTGCAATGAAAACTAAAAAAACATCATGGGGAAAACTGAAAGAATACTTGAATAGAGATATACTGTTTTCTTGCATTGGAATAATCAGTATTGCTAAGATGTACATTTTTTCCACGATCTATAGATACAATAAAATCCTGTCAAAATTTCAGCAGGATGTTTACATTATGCATTATGTTATACATATATATGTATACATTACACCTTTCCATTTAAATATTTTTTAAATTAACAAGCTGATTCTATAATTCATTTGGAAAGGCAAAAGACCTAGAACAGCCAATTCTACTTTGAAATGTGGAGGACTTACACTATCTAACTTCAAAACTTAGTATACAATTATAATAATCAAGACTGTGTGGTATTAAATTCAAGATAGACAAGCAGACCAATAAAATAGAAAGAGTATACAAAAAACAAACAAAAACTTGCAAAAGTACAAAGGCAATTTGATGGGGAAATCAAAGTCTTTTTCACAAATGACCTCGAACAGTTAGATATCCACCTACAAAAAACAGAACTTGGACCCACTCCTCATACCATATACAAAAAATTAACTAAAAATGTATCACAGGGGCACCTGGGTGGCTCAGTCAGTTAAGCGTCCGACTCCAGCTCAGGTCATGATCTCACAATTTGTGAGTTCCAGCCCTAAGGCAGGCTCTGTACTGACAGCATAGAGTCTGGAGCCTGCTCCAAGTTCTGTGTCTCCCTCTCTCTCTGCCCCTCCTCCTGCCCTGCTCACACTCTGTCTCTCTCTCTCTCTCTCTCTCTCTCTCTCTCTCTCAAAAATAAATAAGCATTAAAAAAAATTTTAATGTATCACAGACCTAAATCTAAATAAAACCCCAAAATATAAAACTTTTAGAAGAAAACAGGAGAAGTCTTTGTTACCTTGGGTTAAGCAAAGCTTTCTTAGGTATAACACCAAAAGCAAAATAATAAAAGAAAAAAAATTGATAAATTGGACTTCATCAAAATTAAGAACATCTGCTCTTTGAAAGACATTGCTAAATAGACTGGGAGTAAATATATGCAAATCACACATTTCAAAAAGGATTTGTATCTAAAATATGTGAAGAAATCTTAAAACTCAGTAAGAAAAAAAGGTAATCAAATATTTTAGACGGGCAAGAGACTTGAATAGACAATTCGCCAAAGAGGATATACAGATGGCAAATGAGCACATTCAAAGATACTCAACATCATTAGCCATTAGAAAATGTAAATTAAACCACAATAACATACCACTACACACTTACTAGAACGTCTAAAATTTATTTTTTTTTTAATTTTCTAATGTTTATTTTTGAGAGAGAGAGAGACAGTGTGAGTGGGGGAGGGGCAGAGAGAGAGGGAGACAAAATCCAAAGCAGGCTCCAGGCTCTGAGCTTTCAGCATGGGGCCCAATGTGGGGCTTGAACTCACAAGCCATGAGATCATGACCTGAACTGAAGTCAGACGCTCAACAGACTGAGCCACCCAGGCACCCCTAGAATGTCTGAAATTTAAATGACTGACCAAATCATGTGTGAGCAAGGATGTTAAACAATTAGAATGTTCTCATTCATTGCTGTTGGGAATGTAAAATGGTGCAGCCACTTTGGAAAATAGCATAGCAGTTTCATTAAAAATTATATATATACCTACCATGTGGCCCACCCAAGAAAAATGAAAAACTATGTCCCCACCAACAACTTGCATATGAACATGCATAGCAGCCTTATTTGTAATAAACCCAAACTGGACACAATCCAAATGCTCATCAACAAATGAATGAATAAACAAATTGTGGCCTATCAATACAGTGAGATACTTAGCAATAAAAAGAAATGGGCTTTTGACACACTCAACAACATGGATGAATCTCAAAATAATTATACTGAGTGAAAAAAGTCAGAATCTCCCCCCTCCCCCAACACACAGAGCACATGTTGGATTGAATGTATACAAAATTTGAATAGAAAATGCAAAGTGATCTATAGTAACAGAGAGCAAATCAGTAGTTGTCTGGGGATGAAGAGGAAAGAGTAGGGGTAGTTAACATGTCCATTATCTTGGCTATGATGAGTTCATGGGTGTATACATACTTATAAAATTGTACACTGTAAATAAGTGCTATTTATTTCATGACAATCATATCTTAATAAAACAATCTGATCCTTAGGTTCCCTCCCCAAGTCTATGCAGCTAGGTAACTGGTTCTCCATAACCTTGTCATTAGACTTAGGTTTATTCTCTGGAGGAAGTTAACAGTCTGGGGACTAGAGGACAGCAGGCACAAAAGATGGCAAGGGAATTTTAAAAACAAACAAACAGGAAAATCTACATACTAAAGGCTGAGACTTTCCCCGCTCTAGCCCCACTTGGCTCCTGGAACACTGGCAACCAGGCTTATCTCTTCCAGGCGGAAGACTGGAAAACTCTTTTCTGGGCAGGCTCAAGAAAGACAAACATTCTGATACTAGGCGTTCCCTAAAAAACAGCATAGCCAGATAACCTATAGTGAAGCTCGTAACAAGCCCCACCTGTGACATCAGAGCTTCTGGTTGGCATTTTAACATCCCACCTTCACACATAAGCAGACAACTAAAATTAGAATTTGTTCTGCAAACATGAAGGGTTAGACAAGGTGTTTGAACAGGCCACTAGGAAGCATTATCAGAAAATAGAGAAATTAGGGGCACCTGGGTGGCTCAGTCGGTTAAGCGTCCGACTTCGGCTCAGGTCATGACCTTGCGGTTCGTGAGTTTGAGCCCTGCTTCGGGCTCTGTGCCGCCATGTCAGAGGCTGGAACCTGCTTCAGATTCTGTGTGTGTCTCTCTCTCTCTCGGCCCCTCCCCTGCTCATGCTCTGTCTCTCTCTGTGTCTCAATAATAAATAAACATTAAGAAAAAATTTTAATAAGAGAAAAGAAAATAGAGAAATTATCGTATTCTTTAGAGAGAAGTCACTAGAAAATGCCAAAAACTTAAATTGCTCAAGAAGTAACAATTTAAGCCCATTATTAGGATATGCAAAGATAAATATTAAAAGTAGTTGCCTCTTGGGAAGGAAAAGTTGGGAGGGACGAGGGAATAGCTGTAGCAACGAGAATTATGTGACTCTTGAATTTATGTGCCTATGTAACTTTTGTAAAAATTGTGGGAAGTGGGGAGTGAAAGCCAATCAATTGGAGATGAATAAAGCTCTTGAAAAGTCAATGAATAGGATGACACATGTCCCTGTTTGCCAGAGATATTCCCGGTTTTCATCTATCCATAGTGCTTGTTCACTCACCAAATGTCTCCGTTTGGCTAACTTTGTGTCAGGCTGATGCCTCCTGAACCCACTGATCAACCTTAACATCACCTTAGCATGAGACATGGTATCTTCCTCCTGTGATCCAAAAGGAAATACACAGTACCACCTATGAAATATCCTTGCCAAAAAAAACAAGAACAAAAAAGAACTTAAATCTCATCAAGTGTCTCACCTGGGTTTCTCAAAACGCACATCTTGGAACACATGCTTCTTTCTCGTGTGTATAGGATGTTTAGCAACATCCCTGGCCTCTCCCCTCTAGATGATAATAGCACCACCCTGCTGTGACAACCAAAACATTTTCCACCTATTGCCAAACGTCCTTGAGGTGAACGGAGTTGGGGATCTCCCCCCTCATTGAGAACCACTGCTCTACATCTAAGTACCAATTTACAGGACATGGGATAAAGTAATATGTTAAAGGGTACCAGCAGGACACAACCAGCCAAATTGAGAATGTGGGAAATTCTAAAGGACAGATGACCCAGCTTTTTCAATAAACACAAGGTACAAGGGATGTATGAGAAGAAGGACTATTACAGTTTCAAAGCCCTTTTTAAAAAATCAACAAATGCAACATGTGGATTTGTTTGGATCCTGATATAAATTGCAAAAAGGATATTTTTGACACAACTGTAGAGAATTATGGACGAGTTAGGTATTATGACACCAAGAAATATTGTTAGTTTTGTGAGTGTGATGACAGTTCTGTGTTTACATTACTTTTTAAAGCTTTCTGTTAAAGATACGTATTGCTGTATTAATAAAGTGGTGTGAAGTCTGGTTGCAAAGGAAGAAGGTGGGGGATAGATAAAGCAAGCACATCAGAACAAGGACAATTATTGAAACTGAGCAGTGGGTATGTGGGTATTCAGGTACAGTCATCCCCCCTTATCCACAGGGAAGATGTTTCACATCCCCCAGTGGATGCCAAAAACCGTGGATAGTACTGAGCCCTAGTCATACATACCTATGATAAAGTTTAATTAATAAAATTGGCATAGTGAGGCAGGTGAGGTAGCTTAGGCTACTACTATTGACCTTCTGACGATTCATTGGGAGGAGCGTCGGCTTCCCACTGCAGTTGACCGTGGATAACTGAAGCTGCCAAAGCCAAACCACAGCTGGGTGGGGGCGCTAGTCTACTTGCTCTCTACTTTGTGTATGTTTGAAATTTTCCATAATAAAAACTTAAATGGAAGGACTAAAACCCAAGAAATGAATAAAGTATGGCTTACTGGGAAGCACTGGGACTGGGAGTCCAGAGTTCGGGGTTTTGTTCCCAGCTGCTCCGCTAACCAATCTGGTCGTTTTAAGCAGGGAAGTCACTTTTCTGGTTTGTAGGATGAAGTTCGTGGGTTAACAGATTTCTACGATCTCTTCCAGGTGAGGCTGTCAATGACTCCAGGACTTGCAAAAGTGAATTGAGTAACAGCCCCGAGGACTCAGCAATTTCAAAAGTCTGAATGCGTGGTGAAGACGCTGGTGATGAGCTCTGGCCTCGGATTCCCAGAGTCCCTCCTGGGTCCCCTGACTAGCTTAGAAGGAGCCAGATGAACTGCGTTGAAAGGTTGGAACCTTCTAAGTTAGAAAGCGCCTCCTTAACAAGGCTTGCGTCAAACCCCCTCTCTTTAAGCAGCTGTGGCTGCAGTTTGAGTAACTTGTCAGGGAAGTGTGAATTACAAGTCTGTATTACAAAAGTGTTTATTTTCAGCCTTTCCAGAAAACAGTGAGAAAGAGGGAAGCATGCATAAGAAAGCAGCCGGCATCTAAGGCAGAAGTTTGCTTTTCCTTATCCTCTCCCTCTGCCTCTCCAAGTCTTTAACCACAGGTCTAGCCTCCCTGCCCCCGCAAACCTGAGTGAAGCCCTCTGTAGGTTTGGAGAGGTAGAGCAAACAGGAAGAGGGCAGGTGGAGAGGGGCGGAGGAGCTCAGAGGGGCAAAGGAACAAAGGAAGTCCCGGCCTCCCATCCCGGCCAACCTTCCTCGCCCGGCCCTGCTGCAATGAAATGATTCACATGGGACTAATGGCGCAATGCCACAAAGGAAACCCTTATTAGAGAGACCTCCCTGAAATACCCTTGGAAACAGCATCCCAAAGATCTCTCTGGCCTTGCTTTGAAGAATGCAGAAAACTTTCCTTGTCACCATTTGTAGAGCATGGTCCATGGTGAAGGGAAGGGGGGAACTCACACCAGTTCCCCTCCCCTGTACTCCATCCTGGGCCCCAACTAAAACCTCAGCTTCTCTCCTTCAGCCTGTCACAAGGGCCTCCCCACAGTCTTTGGCCTCCAGGGTGGCCTTCCGGAAAGCAAACCTGCCCCACCCACTGAGCCTCCTCTTTAAGATATTTTCACAAGCCCTTCTTGCTGTGGAGATAAAATCCAGTGTACAGGACCTCCAGTAGAAGCAATGAGTACTAATGATTTAAAAGCATCCTCACAAATCTCAGGAGCTGCATGACTCCCTTGGATGAACCTACAATATTCAGAGCTTCTTTACAATATTCAGAGGCCATGCCTAGGGGCAGGACACAGGAATCCCACCCAGATGCTGGTGCTGTTTGCTTTAGGCCTGGACCTCTGGCCTGTCCAACTCTGCATCTCTCCAGTCTCCCCAGACCTCTTTGGTATGCAAGGGCAGCCGCCCTGCAGAGAATGCCTGGAAAAGGACAGCCCCAGATAGTCGATCCCCCAGCCTGAGGTGGGGAGGAAACACAGCAGCCCCAGGAGGGATGGGGAGATATATTCCCAAAGCCTTGTCCACCTGAGTCATCAATCAAAGCAGCTCAGCACATAGTGCTGAGGCAGAGGGAAACAAGGATCCTGAAGGGTAGAGAGAGCCTTAGGTAGCCTGCAGCAGGAGGTGAACCAGGCCACTTCTGGAGATGAAGTGAAAAGGTCTGAGGTAGCTTTATAAAAGAAGGTTTAAGTACACAAGTGGCAAAGGAATAAATTCTCCTGAGAAAATACTGAAACTATTTCAGATGAAGCTACTGAATTAGTTAGGATGTATTGAATTGTAACAGAATGCCCTAACACAGGTGTAAGCAATAAAGACATTTTAATATCTCAAGTAACCAGAAGTTTGAAGTAAAATAGTAATCTGCCTTGGAACAGCAAGAAGATGTCAGGATGCTGGACTGATGTCTCCACAGTTCTCCTGGCTTTTCTCTCGTGGTCATAAGATGGTTGTCACAGCTCCAAGCATCACATTTTCAAACAATATCACCCCAAGACAGACAGGAAGGGGAGAGGCAGAACTCTGTCCACTACACTCTCTGGTATTAGAGCAAACAAATATTTCCTATAAGTCACCAGACGACTAAGTCACATGCCTACCTGTAGGCCAATCACAGGCAAGAGGAGTGACATGACTATACTTGGTTTAGATCATGATTCGATGCCCGGACCTACCTTCCCTAAGCAAATGCTGCCCTTTGATACCTGAACATAACCTGAATTGTTAGCACGGAAGAGTTGGGAGGTGGGGGATGGGAGATGGCTACTATTAGGCAACAAACAGTGTCTACCACTACCGAAGTCCCCTTTGACTGTCTCCCTCAATTTGAACCTCCTCCCACCCTCCCCCCAGTGCAAACCACTATTAGCATTCCAGACTTTACGTGAATATACATATATATACACACAACACACATTAGACAATAGGCTCGGGGTATTTCATAGACCTGTGTGTGTGTGTGTGTGTGTGTGTGTGTGTGTAATAAACTTGCTATCCTCCTTCAGGCATCTTTCTGCAATTTGCTTCACCATTCAACGATATGTCTCAGTGATCCATCCATGTCAATATTTATTGATCTATTCTATTTTTGCAACTGCTGCATGGTGTTCCCTAGTGTAAACATATCACAGTTTATTTAGATACTTCCCTATTGATAGCCTCTTGGTTGTTTTTAAAGTATCTTCTAAGCACTTCCATGGATGAATGCACTGGATAGTCTCCAGTCGTCCCTCCAGATCCATCTTTCTCTGCTCTGTGTTCAGATTGCTGATCACTATAAACAGCATGAACTGGCCCTCTTGCTCTCTGGCATCTGGTTGGGTGAAATGTCTGTGAGTAGCAGGAAATCAGAGAATGTAAGAGAGAGAAGTTGGAGTGTTATTCCCCTGGTTCGTTTCCTGCCACACTGCAGGTCAGCAGGGGCTGTGTTCCTCTACCAAGGCCACAGCTCCTCCAGGGGATGCCCCACGGCTAAAGCTCCCAGGGGGTTCCAATATCTGCTATTACCCCTTGCTGCTTCAGGCCCAAGGGTGGTAGCATCTCTCCCTGCTGTTGACAATCCCTCTGTAGGTGATGTTTTCTGTACCCTAACTGATTTAGCTAACTACATTCATTTAAAAGAGCAAGAACCATGAAGACCCAAACTTTTGATGCATGGCTACATTTGTCCACTAATTTGCCTCATCATTCCTCCCAGCATCGCTCCTTCCCAGCTTCTACTTTCATCTCCTCTCTGTCACTTGGTCCCTGTGCAAGCAGCATCCCAGATGACCCCCACCCTGATCTACCTGGCTCCTGGATTCTACTGTGTGTGCTACGCTTTGAGCACACTGGGTCTTCTTCCTGACTGATCTGTCCTTGTGCAGGGAACCCACAAGATCTTTAACTGGCTGCTGCTTAATGGGAGCCAGAAAACATTCTCAGTTCTCACAGAACAGGACCAGGAATATGCATGTGGCTCCCAATGACAGGAACATTCCCCCAGGGACTGACAAGAGCCCAAAGGCCCCCTCTCAGTCCTCTGAGCTCCCTTACACACCACACACCTCACTTCATGTTTCCTTTTAAACTCAATGCAAAGTTCTCTATGCTAGGCTCTGAGATGAGTTTGGAAACCAGTCAGCAAAGTAGAGCTTTGCAGAGCTCCTAGCAAAGTAGGTAAGACTATGGACTGTGAAATCCAATATATTAAGGTTCAAAGTCTGAGTCTACCACTCAACGGCTGAGCCACCTTATTTAACTGCTAGTGCCTCTGTTACCTCACTGTAAAATTGAAATGATAATATCACTTACCTCTTAGGGTTGTTTTAAAGATACATAAGATAGGGGCACCTGGGTGGTGCAGTCGGTTAAGCGTCCGACTTCAGCCAGGTCACGATCTCGCGGTCCGTGAGTTCGAGCCCCGCGTCGGGCTCTGGGCTGATGGCTCAAAGCCTGGAGCCTGTTTCCGATTCTGTGTCTCCCTCTCTCTCTGCCCCTCCCACGTTCATTCTCTGTCTCTCTCTATCCCAAAAATAAATAAACGTTGAAAAAAAAAAACTTTAAAAAAAAAATAAAAAAATAAAGATACATAAGATATATCTAAATATATACCTCAGAGTTCTTAAAATAGAGCCTAGTCCAGGGAGAGCCCTCCATACATGGATATTTTTTGCGCACGCGCTCTCTCTCTCTCTCTCTATATATATATATATATATATAATATATAAGTTGCTGTGGAGGTAAAAGAAACCATGGTCCCACCCTCTGCCATCTACACTGGAAGATGAAGAGAACATTGTCGTCATAATGAACAACACAGGTGACCCTGTATTTTTGAGGAGCAAGTTACATGGTGTAAATTCCAGTGCAATAGTATTGGAATGGTTCTTTCACATACCTGACTTTTCATATTGCCTGACAGGTTCTTGATTGTAAGCGCCAGGCATTAATGCCTCTTGCGTGCCCAGGGCTTGGCACACAATAGACATTCAAACACAGTCTGTCTAAATACCCAAGGAATGCTTGGACCACATGTTAGAACAAGCACCTTGTTCTTTACAAAGCACTTTGAAAGTGAAGCACCATTTAATCCCCATAACAACCCAGTAAGATAGTTACTATTGTTATCATCTGGACTTTCCAAAATAAGGCAAGTGTGGCTCAAAAAGCTTAGTAGCTTGATTGAGTCCCACAGTCAGTTTACAGTAGGGTTGGTCTGGGACCCATGGCCTTTGACCATAAATACAGAGCCTCCTCCCATAAGGGCCACAGAAGCCCATAAGCTAGAAAAGTCTATCCTCTGCTGAATGTCTTTTTCTGGCCTCCAGGGTACTGTCTTTCTAAACCTTTCTCTGCTCTCTCTAGCTGATACTGCTGGTTCCAGATTCTTCCTTTAGCTAAAGGGAATCCAATTTGTTAGGATTTCTTTTCAGGGAGGCAGATACTCTCCTGTTTATCCAAGTCCCTATCCGACATATAAATGCATAATATAGTCATTAAACCCTGAAATACATGACACAGTCATAACCGCACACAAGCTATTAAAAAGCTCATTACCTTCAGTGTGAGATACTCCCCATGCTCTGACTCTCTCCTCACAGGGCCAGGACAGAACGTTAGCTCCCCAGTTAGGGGAAATGTTTTATTTTCCCTAGGAATCCTTCTAAAAACAGTTGTATTACTGATCAATCCTAGCTTATCTGTATGCTTCTGAATGCATTGGAAAGCAATGTTTAAAAAATTGTGTATCATAAAAAACACTGCACACCCTTTGGGGAAAAAAAATCAAGCAAAATGAAGTAGGTAAAGTAAAAAGTGAAAATGCTCAAGGAAATGAAAATACAAGCCACATACTAGGAGACAATTTTTGCAAAAGTCATATCTAACAAAGGACTGTTGTCCAAAATACACAAAGAACTCTTACAACTCAACAATAAGAAATGAACGACCTGATTTAAAAATGGGCAAAAGACCTGAACAGATATGTCACCAAAGACAATATACAGGTAGAAAATAAGCATATAAAAAGATGTTCAACAACATATGTCATTAGGGGATTGCAAATTAAAACAATAATGAGATACCACTTACTATACACCTATTAAAATGGTCAGATCCAAAATGCTAACTGCACTAAATGCTGGCAGGGATCTGGAGCAATGGGAACTCATTTGTTGCTGGTGGGAATGCAAATGGCACAGCCACTTTGGAAGACAATTTGGCCGCTTCCTACAAAACTATACTATACTCTTACCATACAACCCAGCAATTGTGCCCTTTGGTATTTACCCAAATGAGTTGAAAACATGTCCACACAAAAACCTGCACACGGATGTTTATAGCAGCTTAATTCAAAACTTGGAAGCAAACCAAGACGTCCTTGCCAAAACTTGGAAGCAACCACGATACCCTTCCAACGTGGGTTCATCGACTGTAACAAATGTACCACTCTGGGGGAGGATGCTGGTAGCAGAAGAGGCTGCGGAGGGGTGAGGCAGGGGTTGTATGGGGAATCCCTGCACCTTCCCTGCAGTTTTGCTCTTAAACTAAGAGTGCTCTAAAAATCAGTCTGTTTTTAAAAGTCACTCAGCTTGCTGGGCGCCTGGGTGGCGCAGTCGGTTAAGCGTCCGACTTCAGCCAGGTCACGATCTCGCGGTCCGTGAGTTCGAGCCCCGCGTCGGGCTCTGGGCTGATGGCTCAGAGCCTGGAGCCTGTTTCCCATTCTGTGTCTCCCTCTCTCTCTGCCCCTCCCCCGTTCATGCTCTGTCTCTCTCTGTCCCAAAAATAAATAAACGTTGAAAAAAAAATGGCTAAAAAAAAAAAGTCACTCAGCTTGCCATGCCCTGTCCCACTCCCTATGTGTAATTGTCAAACGTTTAGTGTATTTTCTTCCAGTCTTTTTTTCTTACACACACATAATGTGTATGTATATGTATATGCAAGAGCTTTTTTAAAGGTCAGCACAAGCTATGTATATACAATAACAGTGTCTTGTTATAATCGTGGAAATACTTCAAAGTACCTGCTTGTTCAAGATAAGGAATAGGTAAGTAAACTATGACATATGGTTAGCTGGGCACTGTCTGATGGAAACTGCTTTGGACTTGAAGGTATTTAGAGGAGGAGGAGGAGGAGGAGGAGGAGTTGTGATGGTAGTGGTAGTAGTAGAGTCAGATAGAACTGGATTTAAATTCATGTCTTGCTATTAAACAATTACTGAGCGCTTGCCAAACCTTAATTTTTCATCTGTGCCACAAAAATACTAGTACTTACTCAAAGGGTTGCTAACCAACTAAATTGAGAGAATGCATATAAAGTCCTCAGCGAAGTGTCGGGCACCTCATAGGAGCCGCCATCAGCCACAGTCCCTTCTCAAGGGTAGACCCTTGTCTTAGTGATCAAGCCTGGCACAAAGTCATCAGTAAAATAAGTGCTGGCTGAGTTGAACTAGAGTAGAACATTAAACCTTTTTCAAAGCAATATTTAGAGACATACTGTGAAATTTGGGACTTCAAGCAAGACAAGATTGAGCAGAGAGAATGAAAGGCTGACGCAACATTGAATGGTCTGCAGGAGTTGAGGTCAGGAAGTCCACGCTCTCTGGAACAAAGAGGAAGGACCATCACAGGTGATCTCAGCTGATCTCAGTACCAAAGAGGCGAGTCCCAAGGGGATGCCAGAGTCTGCGGCAAGACTGTCCATCTGCCCTGGCAATGAGGTTTTCTCTGTGCTGCTGTCATGGCCCTCTGTTGACTCAGTGAGAGAGAGAACCCAAACCTGTGCCAAAAAAAACCAAAAAAACAAAAAACACAGAAAAGTAAATTCTGATAGAGGAGAAGGGGAGAGTAAGCTCACGGTCAATCTACGCAACACTGGAGAAACATTTTTTAAAACTAAAACAACTTTAGTTTTATATTACAAATAGATACGTGTCTATTGTCAGGGAGAAAATCACCCACAATCTTACCAGCAAGCGAAAGCCCCTGTTAAAACCTTGGTCTTATTTCCTGTGGATCTTTTTCTATGCTGCAAACATATGTCATACATATATCATTTGGATAAAATATTACATATGTGCATATATGTTCTCCATACATGATATCCTTTTATCATGTCAATAAACAGTCATCCATGACATCATTTTTAATGGCTGAATAGAATTCCAGCGTCTGGCTAAACCATGCTTTATGTAACCAATCATCCATTGTCAGACACTTGGGTCATTTCCAAAATCTTGCTATTATAAACAGAGCTGCCAGGAACTTCCTTAGAGCCACGCAGTGAACTTCTGATCCTCTTTCACAGAAGGATGAAAGAGAACAATGGGCTATTTGCAAAAGTTGACTTCAACTCCAAACCACCATCCCCTTTTCTCCACCCCTGGTGATACCCTGTCCTCTGGAGTCCAGCTGGAGGAATCCACGGTCAGGACCTTAGATTCTTGAGGATTTGCCCCACACCCAGAAAGAGTGTCTGAGCCTTTCTGAACTCATATAATTAGATGTGAGGGCCCTGAAACCAGGCCAGCGCTAGCCCAAACTGGGAAGCAGATGAAAGAAGTCTTGGCTCCCTTTCAGCTCCCTCTTAAGTGTTTCCTTTCCCTAGTACTGTCCAGTCCTCCCAAGAGGCAACTGCCCAGCACCCCAAACCCCTGGGTCCTGCTCTCAGCATCTGATACCCTAATTTCTACAGCTGTGATAGCAGCCAGGCTGGAAAGGCCACACCTTCTGGTAATGTATACTCTTCAAGAAGCTCCCTTTAACATCTTGAGTCAACCAACATGCTTTGAACTAAACACTGCCATAACAAGTGACACAGACTGGGGGGCTCGAAACAACAGGAAGGGATTGTCTCACGGTTCTGGAGGCCACCAGTCAGAAATCAAGGTGACAGCAGTGTTGTGCTCCCTCCGAAGGTGCTAGAAGAGATACATTCCTTGCCTACTCCCGTGTCAGACAGTTGTCAGTCATCTTCGGTATTCCTTGGCTTGCAGCCGCACCCTGCAATCTCTGCCTCTACCCACCCGTGGCCCCCTTCCCTGCATATCTGTGCCTCTGTGTCCAAATGGCCTTCTTCTTACGGGACACCAGTCATACTGGATTTAAGGCCTACCCTCATTCCGCATGACCTCATCTTGACCAATTACATCTGCAGAGACCGAGTTCCAAATATGGTCACATTCTCAGGTTCTGGGGGGAACTCTACTCATGCCCTCCCCCCAGTTCATGCTCTGATAGAGACAACAATGAATATTTTAAAAAATCAAAATTGCAGGCATAGAATTATGATTACAGCTTTAAATGGACCAAGAGGGCTAAAATATGGGGGTATGGGGTGTCCTGCACCCCCAAGTCACCCTGTCTTGTACCTCCTCGTCTGGCTATGCCTATGAGCCAGACTTGCAGCAAGTCTCCAAGGGACCCTCTCAAAATACCTGTGGAATAAGGAATACTTCTTGAATTCTCTCCAGCTCTGTTCAAAAGCCTGGTTTTTTTTCCTCTTTTTTGTTTCTTTTAATGTTCATTTATTTTTGAGAGAGAGAGAGACAGAGTGCAAGCAGGGGAGGGGCAGAGAGAGAGGGAGGCATACAATCCGAAGCAGGCTCCAGGCTCTCAGCTGTCAGCACAGAGCCCGACGCAGGGCTGGAACTCACAAACTGCGAGATCATGACCTGAGCTGAAGTCGGAAGCTTACCTGAGTGAGCCACCCAGGTGCCCCCAAGCCCATTTTTTTCTGACCATAGGTTCTGGAGACAGTTGTGGCAGGGAGAAGACAGACTGTAATGAAGAACGTAGATAGAAAGGCAAAACTGCAAATCTTTCCCAAATTTACTGTGCTTTTTGTACATTTGTTCCCTTTTCTTCTCAGGTTTAAGAAGTAGGAGGAGGGGACTGAAGCAGCACTAGCCTCTTTGAATCCCTGAGCTAGCTCTCTCCTGCCCTGGCTGCTTACTGCTAAGACAGCAGGGCCGCAGACTCCTGGTGAGACAATTAGGCCGAGCCTTTCTCGCCAAGACCTCGGGCAGCAAGCAATCCCTGCATTTCCGGAGCCGACCTTCAGCGCAGCCAGGATAGGGCACGGCTGGGATTTGAGAGCCATCCATCACAGCACATCCCTTGTAGAGGCCACAGGGTTCTCTTCAGAGGCATTTGCCCCAAAGCTCAATCCTCTCCTTAGACAACTTTAAGGGTAATTATTATGTGCCTCCACCAGCTCTCACAGATGACAGGAGTAACTCACAGCAAGTGTGTTCATGGTCCATACCCCACCTACAGTCCCCACACTGTGTCCAGTGGAGACTCTGACCCTGTCTCCAGCCTGTCTTCTGTAGGCACCTTTCATTCTTGGCCTGAGGGTTTTGACTGCTAGTGGAGAGCAGGATGAAAGTGCAGGAGAGGTCGGCCTTTGGGAACAACCCTCAAGCAATGAGTAACAGGAGATGGTGAAAAACGCCCCAACTTTCCTGCCCTTGGGAGGAGGAGGGGCAACTCTGAGTTGTCTGTCTCCCAGAGGTCTCAGCAGAGCTGAGCCCCAGTTGCCCGCAGTGGCAACCTGTTCATTAAAGTACCGTAGATTATCTCTATCTCCCCTCTCCAGGCCCTTCCCTGGGCTTCGTGGCATCTCTTCCAAACAAACTACTTGCACTCAAATTCGTGTCTCCAGGTTGGCTTCTGGGCACTCAACTCAAGATACACAGTGGCATTAGCATGCATTTATTTCTCTCTTGGGTAATGAGCTCCCTACAGACAGGCACCAAATGTTATTCTTCTGAGCACTCACCATTTGGTCCCTGCCAAAGGTTTAATATGCATTACTTCATCTCAACTGCACAACAACCCTTAGAGTCCAGCACTAACATTATCCCATTTTACAAATCAGGAAAATGAAGCTCAGGGAGCTTGAGTCACTTGTCCAAGGTCACACAGCCTAGAGGAAGGAGCTAGGATTTGAATTAAGGAGGTCTCTTTTTGGCGCCTACACCATTAATGATAAATGTCTGTGGAAGAAACAAAGATGCTAGCAGGCAATCCCTGCAAGCATTGGTCCAAAGGGCTCAGGACCAGCTAATTTCTCGAGTGGAGATAGAGGACATCAGAGTGTCCTTCTCCAAATTTCCATGAGTCTTTTTTCTATTCACTTACTGACTCAAGGAGCATTTATTGATTCCTCTCTGTCCAAGGCACTGGATGAGGCCCTGCGCAGGTTACAGAGAAATGCAAAGCAAATTCAAGGGGCTTTTTTGTCCGACATCTTAGTGAGCCTGCAGTGAGGGCAGCTGTTCTCCGAGCTTCACTATGCTACAGGGACAACACGAAGAAAGAGGCTGGAAAGTCGCCCAAGAAAGACAAAGACCCAGTGAACAAATCTGGGGGCAAGGCCAAAAGGAAGAAGTGGTCCAGAGGCAAAGTTCGGGACAAGCTCAATGACCTGGTCTTGTCTGACAAAACGACATATGACCAACTCCTTAAGGAAGTTCCCAACTATAAGCTTATAACCCCAGCTGTTGTCTTGGAGAGACTGGAGATTCAGGGTTCCCTGGGCCAGGACAGCCCTTCAGGAGCTCCTTAGTAAAGGACTTACCAAACGGGTTTCAAAGCACAGAGCTCATGTCATTTACACCAGAAATACCAAGGACAGAGATGCACCAGCTGCTGGTGAAGATGCATACACACGTCCCCCCAACTGTACACTTTGAAAGACAAAACTTTATTAAATCAAAAATAAGCAAATAAATAAATAAATAAATAAATAAATAAAGCAAGCAAGCAAGCAAATTCATGGAGCTCGTAATCTGCAGGGAGTGAGGGAGACACAGATAAGGCAGAAAAAAAATAAATACCTGAAAAAATAAATTACAAGACTAGAGCTGCCATTAGGCAGAAGCGATGCATGGCCTAGTGAGTTGAACAAAAAAGTGCTATGTTTTCAAAGATGAGCTCCGGGAACTGGAGCAGACAGACAACTGGGAGGAAGGGGGGCTTCAAGGTACTGGATGGCCAGAAGTAGGGACAGGGAGGGAGAGTGACATGGCAAAGACATGTGAGCAAAGCCACAAAGCAAGGGGATTCCAGACAATTTGCTTCATCATTCTGCCCTGCCCCCTCCCCCAAGTCAAAGCTAGTTGGGGAGGAAATAGTGATGTTTCCCAGGAGCAAAACCAAGGTTTAATTGCCGAGGATTATGAATACATGGTCACTTGCAAGTGCTTTTCAAGCTAAGACATGCATAAAGGAATACAAACCACATACTAAAGAGGTCACCTTTCCTTCAGGTCTAAAGGCTGATTGAGTAAGTGTGACCTCCACGACTCCTGCTCCGAAAACTTGGCACCAGAGGACACTGCGTAACCACCCGCTCTCACTGTTGTGCTTGGATCACACTGCCTGGAATCTGGGAGTCACAAACTTTGGGGATTGAAGATATTTCCCCGAAGGCTTGGCAGCCAAGACCTCATTTACAGCTCCTGTTCTGGGAGAGGATTGATTCTTTGCTCACTTTCACCTTCTCCCCAGTGAGGGGGTGGGCAGGCCACATTGGCACATGGGGTGAGAAATGGAAAGCGCCCAGCCAAGGTCTCTGCACAATTTGGTAGAGATCAGGCATGGAAAGCATTGAGGACTCTGGGCTACCATGGGCAGAACTTGCTGAAAGGACCTCACCCTTGGTGGAACTAAGAGCCCCCACTATCCTTCAACCACCCCCAAATTAACAAACAGCCTAAGTAGACTCAATGTCTGCTATGCAAACACAGCTTCAAGATCTGCCACCAAGTCCCAACCGGCGGCTGCCCCCAGGCCTCTTCCAAATAGAAATTCCACAGCCACCATTCTCGCCAGCTCACCTGGGGCAGCTAGAGTTTTACAGCCATGGCTATAGGAAGACAAAGGCTGGATCCAAGTCCTAGGAGGTTCCAGAGAGCTTTGCTGTTCACTCCGCAAGAGCCTGAAGCCCAACTAACACCAGCGGTTGTTGAAATGACATTGTGTAGCCAATCGGCCCACGTGGGGATGGTATCAGTGGCTTTCCTCACACTGCCACAAAGGCCAGGCGAGTGTAGGCGTGCACTCTGATGCCTGTGGGACTGCCCTTGCCCACTTGGTGCTGAGAGCAGAAGCATAAACGTTTCCCCATTTTCTCTTCCTCACCTCAGGATGTTCCTGAGATGCATTTCAGAAAGCTTCTCAGAAGGTGGCCAATTCAATAACACATCCTCTTATTGGCTCTTCCTCCTTCCCCATCTCACTCTCAGATAGGTAACTCACATAGAAGCATTCTTGTCAGGTGCTGCTTTCAGGAGAACAGGAAGGCACTCAGAAACCTCAAAAGATATCATACTTGGCTTCTGAAAATGAGCCCAACAGACCACAGCAACGAGGCTTTTCTCTATCCTTGCTTATGCTTGTGTTGAATGTGTAAGCAGTCCAGCATTAACTCTGAGAGAAGTTCTCAATACATCCAGCCCAAAGAAGGAGAAAATGATCCTCTACCTATGTAAGAGAGGTGTGGCAGGTAAATTCTTTTCGCTAAGTTCGATTTCATTTTGTGGATTCACTAAAACCCATCTTGTGCAAGAGCCAGCGATTCACCATGTAACAGTGGGAAGAGCAGGGCCATTGGAAATGGGAAGCTTGCCACACTGCTTACATCCACACATCAGGACACAAAGTCAGGTGACATGGCTTAGCTGATGCCCTCGACTCGATATAGGGATTTTAACCAAATATAGCAAGGAGGCTTCCATTTGAGAACCCAGAGCCCTCTTCCAAAGGAAATGATGGGTAAGAAGAAGGAAGGGGACTAGGGAAGTGGAGGAGAGTTAAGGGATCAGAGTTAAAATAAACCTGAGAGGAAAGAGGAGACTTCTAGAGAGGAGGGAAAGAAAAACCTCACTTACATCTCCCATTTGCACGCCAGTCTGACCAGCATTGCTTTCAGAGTGACATAGGAAACACCTAGTAATGTATGCATCGTCAGAGGGGAAGGGTGAGTTTTGCTGGGGTGTGAGAACTAAGATTACAAATAGTAAAAAGAGTATTAGCACTTGTCACAGATCAAACATCACGTTTTTAGCTTGAGACGTTAATTGGTATGATTATAAAATCATTTTCTTCTATGTTAAAAAATGTGAAGACTAGAACAAAAACAATTACTTCCAAGTTTTCTGAAAGGTTGAGACTAAAAAAAAATTTTTTTTCTTTATGCCCTCACCCCCAATGGAGGGGCTGTGAACACATCTAGGGTCCTTAGCACCTTGGAGCCTGGTTAGAACGGGCCTACGTGAGCCCATTCATAGGCATTAACCAAAGAGAAAAACTTTAGCTCACAGAGAACCTGTGCAAAGATGTTTACACACACTTATCCATAATCCCCCCAAACTGGGCACCACCCAAATGCCCTTCAACTAGTGAATGGAAACAAACAGTGGTACAGCCATACAATGTAACAGTGTTCATCAATACAAAGGAATAAACAACAGATGTCTGCAACCACAGAAGAATAGATCTCAAATGCATTTTGCTAAGTGAAAGGAGCGAGTCTCAAAAGGCTGCATGATTCCGTTTATATGACATTCTGGAAAAGGCAAATCAGACAGAAAAAGGATCCCTGGATGCCCAGGGCTACAGGTGGGTGGAGGGAGGAGATTGACTACCAAAGGACACAAGGGAATTTTTAAAAAATGCTTATTTATTTATTTTGAGAGAGTGAGAGAGCTAAGTGCGGGCAGAGGAGGGTCAAAGAGAGAGAGAAAGAGAGAGACAGAGAGAGAGAGAGAGAGAGAGAGAGAGAATCCCAGGTGGGCTATGCACTGTCAGCGCAGAGCCTGATGCAGGGCTTGAACTCACAAACCATGGCGTCATGACCTGAGCCAAAATCAGGAGTCGGACACTTAACCAACTGTGCCACCCGGGTGCTCAGAATATTTTTGAGGGTAATGAAACCGCTGTATCTGTTAATGTGGTGGTGGTCATGCAACTGTATGCATTTGTCAGCGCTCATGGAGTTGTACACCACTGAGGACCCTGGGTGGCTCAGTCAGTTGAGCATCTGACTTCAGCTCAGGTCATGATCTCACGGTTTATGAGTTCGACCCTTGCATCGGGCTCTGTGCTGACAGCTCAGAGCCTGAAGCCTGCTTCGGGTTCTGTGTCTCCCTCTTTCTGTGCCCATCCCCTACTCATGCTCGGTCTCTCTCTCTCTCTCTCTCTCTCTCTCTCTCTCTCTCTCCCTCCCTCTCTCAAAAAATGAAAAAAACATTTAAAAAACTTTTTTTAATTATAAAAAAAAAGAATTGTACACTACTAACAAGAGTGAATTTTACTGTAAGTTATAACTCATTTAAAAAAAAAAAAAAAAAAAAAAACGAGAGATGAGCTGTGGAGTCCCTGGCCTGGGAAAGAACCTCAGCTCCACTACTGCCTTCTGTGTGAGCTTAAGCAAGTTATTTAACCTTTCTGCACCTTGGTTTCCTCATCTGTACCAGAGGGTTTAATAGCACCTACCTCGCAGGTTTGTTACAAAGAGTCAATGAGTAACACAGTGCCTGACACCCACACAGCATTGGATCTTATTATGACCATCCAGCCAAGAGCCACAGCAAAGGGTGCCTCCCCAGGTGGTCTTGTTATCTCTCTGCCCAGCCTGGATTCCTGGAGAGAAATTGATGCTGTCCCTTGAGAACTCTGGGAAGCAACCTGGGCTGGGTTAGAGCTGGGTGTTACTGAAACCTGGCTTTGAATCCCAGCCATAAACCGGCATCTCTATAGGGGTTTTTAAGTCTCTCTCCTGCAGCCCGCAGCTATGCCTCTCAGCCTAGCCAGTAAGCTCATAAATGCCACACTAGGCGAAAGATGTGCACTCACTCTTCCATGTTCCTGTAAAGCTGTGATTTATCCATTCTTATTTCCTGGCACATAGTAGACAATAAATAAATGCATAGGATGTACTACCCCAAGGCAACTAGCAGCTGGGCATTTTATTGGACTATGCTAAACATTGATTGCAGGTTCTAATTTTTTTTTTCTTCTCCAAAAAATGTTTAATGTTTATTTTTTATTATTTTTGAGAGAGAGAGAGAAAGAGACAAACTGTGAGTGGGGGAGGGGCAGAGAGAGAGGAAGACACAGAATCCGAAGCAGGCACCAGGCTCTTGAGCTGGCAGCACTGCGAGATCATGACCTGAGCCAAAATTGGTGATTAACCAACGGAGCCACCAAGGCAACCCTAATTTTTTTTTCTTTCTTTAGGGGTATGTGTATGTGCGTGTGTGTGTGTGTGTGTGTGTGTGTGTGTGTGTGTGATTCTCACCAAAAAGCTAACACTCTCTCTTGCATATAAATGAATACCTACCGCCCAATGGAAGTGTTTTAAAGAACCCAAGCAGGCTTTTCTAGACTTAGGAAGTTTTGTGAAACATTCCATTCATTATATTAAGTAAAAAGATGAATCCCTAGCAGATTTTCATTGATTAGGCAGAAGTTCAGGACACAAACCATATATGCACGGTGGGCAGGATTTAGCTGCTCATTTGTTCACTAACAGAGGGAGTCATGCATCAGGTAGCTGTGGAGCGCCTCTCCTGTGTTAGGATCCGTGCCAGGGGAGCTGGGATTCTGGGGAGAGTCACGCTATTCCTTCCCAGCTTCTGCACCTGAGTATGCGGTGTCACTATACAGACACGTCGCTTGTTGGGGTCTTAGTTTTCTCAGTTGTAACTGTTAAGGCCATTTCAGACCCCTTCCAGAACAATCTAGGAGGTTGTATTGCAGTTTATGGTAGTGGAGACATTTTTATTGCAACTGATGGTGATGGTCCTGTTGAAGATAATGACGTTGCTGACCGAAGAAGAGGAAGAAGTTGAAGGGAATGCTTTAATGCTAGTCACTAATTTACAAGCTTCTATTTCTCTGACTGCTTTGAAACTATTTATGATAGAATGAAAGATGCAGAGCCCCTCCCATGGGGCAGAGAAATGGAGAGCGAGCACAAGAGGGCTTCAACTGATACCTGTAAGGTTCTATTCCTTAAAATTAAAAAAAATTCAGTAGGGCTTAATGTTAAATCGGTGTGTTAGAGGAGTTCATACTTGTGAGTTATAATGTACTGTGCCTTTTTTCATGTCGAAATGTTTCTGGATAATTTTTTTTAAAGATACACTTCTTTCCTCAGTAACTAGAACTGTGTTGTAAGGCATTTTTTAATCACAGAAAGGGTATTTCTGTACTTACCTGAGTAATCAGTCCTTCCTTGGAAATAGCACCCTGCTGCCGACCCGCTCTCTCTGTCTCCCCTGTGACTGCTCTACTGGATCCCGCCGACCCGCTTGGATGAACACACGGCCGGACTACTTAAATCATGACAGCTAAGCACCCCGGGACTTTGGTTCCTTTAAACCCTTCCCACTGGCAGGTCTGCGAGTCCGCACTCCCACCAAGGTGGTGTGGACACCCTGCTGATGAGGCAGCTCTGAGCCTGTTTCCCTCCAGGAGCCTGAACCAGGTGGGAGAACCAGGCGCCCAGGCCAGGCAGGGGACAAAAAGGATTCTGCATTTCAAAGGAATGAGCGAGGGGAGGGGTGGATCAGCCTCAACTCAAAGGCTAAAAATACTGTGGTTTTATAGACTTCTTCTGACTAGTCCACAGGAAAAGAGGAGGAGGAGAGGGTAGGATCTTTGTATCAGTCCTGCTAAACTTGTGCTCATCAGTAAAGAGTGAAGCTGGGAGCCTTCATCCCAGGTTCTCTCCCAAGTCAGCATAGAACGAGAGCTCTCCACTCACCTCCTCTGTCGTAAAAATGTGATTAATAGGAACCAGGTGGGGTTCTGTCTGTTCAGAGGCAAGCCCCAGCAGGTGGAAATCCAAGGTGGCCTCCCTCCCTGAGCCTGTATCCTCAGCATACCTGAGCCTTGGCATTTGATCTCTCCGGGCAGAGACCCATCTCTGGAAAGACTGTGGGGGCTGATTAAAAACCTCACCTCTTGGGTTGCATAAGTGGCTCAGTCGGGTAAGTGTTCGACTTTGGCTCAGATCATGATCTCACGGTTCGTGAGTTCGAGCCCCATGTCGGGCTCTCTGCTGTCAGTGCGGAGATTGCTTCAGGTCCCCTGTCACCCCCTCTCTCTGTCCCTACCCTGCTTTCTCTCCTTCTCTTAAAAAATAACTAAACCACACACACACACACACACACACACACACACACCCCACCTCTTCCCCTAGATGGTCTCTTAACAAAGGAGATAATAGAATGTGCCTTTAGCCTCCTTGAGGAAATCCAATTGATGTTGTGGTCAGATGCAAGATGCCTCCTTTAGCCAAGATGGATTTCTTTTTTCATTGGGTTTCCTTTATTCCTTAACTACAAATTATCTCAACAAGATAAGGACTCCTTACTGCATGGGATGCTTCTCCTCCCCCACCCAAATCTGGGTGTTTGTAAACCTGTCTGAATTCTTTCTGCAGCAATGATTTCCTTCACAGACGAAGGTTAGAGGCATTGAGGAAGCCCAACCAGTTGGCTGGCACTGGGGAAAGTCAGACCTACAACCCTGGCAAAGATTCTTTGCTGGAGCAAACTTCAGTCAGACCCCTGAAACTTCTCCTAGGCCCATCTGTCCACTTCCTCATAAAACCCAATTTTAGCAAAACCCCTGCCAAGTCAGCTTAACCAGACCCACCCCTCCAACACCCCATGCTCAATATCTGCTCTCCCTCAGTCAGGTTCCTCCTCTTCCACAGCCCCAGGTGATGTCTTATCACCCTGGCCTGCCTTCAGCAAGAATCCTGTGAGGTAGGTTTAGCCAGATGCTCTCTTACCCCTGATGTTTCCTCTTGGTAATTTTCCATCCACTAACCCCACATCCCTCCTTGGCTATAAAGTCCCACTTGTGGTCATCCTGAATAAAGTCGGGCTTATCGTTTTTAACAAGTGTCATTGAGTTTTTGTTTTCTTTAACATCCTCCTCCGGGGGCCCTGGGCTGGGCATCTTTCTTGGGAGCAGTAAGCAAAGAGTGAGCTTCTGCTCCACGGAGTAAACAAAACAGTTCCCCACAAACGAGTTGTTCTTCAGTACAATGACCCGTGTGGGCTGTGGCTCCAGTAAGTCATGCTTTGACATGGAAATATCAGTCAGCAGGGCACACAGCTATCATATATTTAATTTTTCTTTTCTTGGTGAACACGCTGCCCCCCGCCCCCACTGGATTTAACCGTGTATCAAGGACCCAACCCCTCAACCCAGGTGCTATTACTAAGTATTTACCAAGCCCTCACATGCTGCGGAAACTTCACCTTTTACATTGGGGTAGAGCTGAATAAGGACAGTTCCATGCAGCTTCTGAAGGAGGTAAGAAGGCCAACTGCCTGGTCATTCGGTCCCCTAAAATCCCAAAATGCACCTCTTTGAATTAATTGTTAGAAACAGTATGAACACCTAACCTCTTTTAAGGGATTACTTTCTGCCAGGCCCTGTGCTCAGCCTTTAAGTAGAGCATCTCATTTTATCCCTGCATTTACGGGGGCAGGGACTAAAGCTTTAACAGGGTTGTGAAACGTTCCACTGTTGTGCAGCCGGTAAGAGGTGGAGCTGGGATTCCAGCTCTGATCTGTGTCTCTCCATGCCCAGAGCTCCTCGCCATGATTTCTAGAAGGGCCCTTGTTGAGATGCCAAGTGGTCTAGTGTGGCAAGTGTACAAGAATAGACGTTGGAAGACATGTTCTTTGTTTTTTTTTTTAACATTTATTAATTTTTGAGAGCAAGCACGAGTGGGTGAGGGGCAGAGAGGGAGGGAGAGAGAGAATCCAAAGAAGGCTCCACGCTGTCAGCGCGAAGCCTGATGCGGGGCTCGAACCCACAAACCATGAGATCATGACCTGAGCCAAAGTCGGACGTTCAACCGACTGAACCACCCAGGTGCCCCAGAAGATGTGTTCTTGAACCTCTCGGTCACCCAACTTTTTGTGTGACTGTGAGGGATAGTACAACCTCTCGGGGCCTCTGAGTTGCGAAAAGGAAATAATGGTATTAGGTTGGTGTCTTTCACAAGAGTGGTTGGGTGGGTCTTAATGCTAATCTCTAAAGGGAGACAGAAAGGAGATAAACTCACAAGAGGAAGTTACCAAGATTCCTCAGACTTGCCCCACTTGTTGGAAAGTATCCCTTCTCCTCACTGGGCTCCCTTTTTAGATGGTATCTGGAACACAGACCCTGCCCCCAGCCTTCCGGGGTTTCAGTAGCTGCCAGGGAGTTCTGGAAAACAACAAATAAAATGGGCCACTTTCCACTTTCAGTGCCCAGGTCTCAAAGGCTTCATTTACATGTCAAGGAAAGTTACAGGCCCCTTTTGTGGGTGCTGTAGGCTTTTGACAGGAAAAGATGTTTTAGGGCCTGGCAACTTAGCCATTTTCATTGAGGCAGCTCCCAAAGCAGAAGAGAGATAAATGTCTAAGGCAGATCCCAAAGGGGTCCCATAACAGGCAGCAAATCTTTGAAGTTTGATCTTCAGTAGTCCCCCTTATCTGCGGTTTCGGTTCCAGTTACTGCTGTCAACTGTGGTTGGGAAACAGATGATCCTCCTTCTGACAAACAGGCCAACGCTACATCACATGCCTACACTACCCTCGCGCAGGCAGTTTATCATCTCCCATCATCACATGAAGAAGGGTGAGTACAGCACAATATATTTCGAGAGATAGAGACCACATTTAAATCACTTCCTTGTGTTACAGCATTTTGTTACAGTTGTTCTATTTTATCACTGTTAATCTCTTACTATGCTTAATTTATAAACTTTATCCTAGCTGGGTATGGAGAGGAAAAAAGTATACATAGGGTTCAGTACTATCTGAGGTTTCAAGCATCCTCTGGGGGTCTTAAATAAGGAGACACTACTATGTACCTTTTCAAATATGTGCAAAGTTTTCATTCTAGTCCTATCCATGTCCATTTATTTTAACAAGAAACAACACCTTTTTATTACTTAGTCACATTATCTCTCTCCCTAAAATTTCGAGTGATCAATTATAGTTACTTATTGAACACAGCGCTCATTTTACAGACCTTGCCTCACTTAATACTGACCATCACCCTAATGGGTAGGTGCTGTGACCCCTCCCACTTTATAGATGGTGACTATTCTCCACTTCTTTGCTGCCAGCACCATGGAGAGATGTTTAGCTTCTGGCTTCTCCCCACTTGGCTATTATAGATGAGTGCCCTCCTTTAATTAAGGTCATAGGAAAGAGTCTTTATCATTGTCATTTTTAAAAAACATAAAATTATAGGGGCGCCTTGGTGGCTCAGTTTGTTGAGTGTCTGACTTCAGCTCAGGTCATGATCTTATGGTTCGTGAGTTCAAGCCCCACATCAGGCTCACTGTTATCAGCATGAGGCCTGCTTCTGATCCTCTGTCTGACTCTCTCTCTGCACTTCCCCCTGCTAAATAAATAAATAAATAAATAAATAAATAAAATTATATAGTAAATATTATGATAAACCCAAATCCCCCAAACTATATACTCTTCTACAACTGAGAAGCCCTTCCCACCCTTCTGAAAATGCCTGAAACAGAAATTTGCCTTGGTTGTTCCATTATTTCCAATAAAGACCCAGTTTAATGCGGTGATTAAGCTACTTAGACTCAAAGCATGGGCTCAGGAGTTACAAATCCTCTCTAAGCCATTTCCTCCTGATGTGATCTTGAGCTAATCACTCACTCTCTCAGCTTCAGTTACACATCTATAAACTGGGAATAATAATAGGACCTACCCAGAGGTTTGTTAGGAGGACCCAATGAGCTAATGCATGTACAGCATCTGTCACAAAGTAAGTACTAAATGTCTGGTGCTTTTCTTATTAAAGAGATTAGGGGTGGAGATTGCTTTAAGCAACAGCTTTTAGTCAACAACACCTAAAACCACATTTCCAAGATTGGAAAAATGTTGTCATTGATTGCAAATTCATCTTCAGGTATTAGAACAGGTATACTGACATTTAGCTGTGAAAATGTGATCCCTAAGCAATGTCTTGGGTTCTGAGCAAGGAAGGGGGTATAAGGTAAAGTCTACTGATTCTTGCAATGGAACTGAATTTCTGTAGGGGACCAGTTAGCAAACATGGGGGTGATTCCTCTGAGACCATGTCAACACTGAGCCTTACTGGCTGCAGATCTAATGAGATCACAGCCACCCTGCCCTGCTGGGAGGCAGCCCTAATCACTCTCAACCCCAGATGAGCTGACAATAGCTGCTCCAAATCTGGGCTCCACCTCACCTCTAGCCCCCACATTGTCATCTCTCAGCAGGATGAAGAACTCATAGAGACAGGACCCTGAAGTCTTCATGCCTATACATCCTTCACTGGCACACACTACCTGCTCTATAAATCTTTCCAGAATGAATTCATGGGAGGCTGTAAAATTCTCTCCCTCTTCTCTAGGGTATATCTGGGTAACCAGTGCCAGTCCTGAGGAATATTCATCTATCTATCTATCTATCATCTATCTAACTATATCAAAACACATGTCATCCAGCCCTTGCAATCTTCCTATGCCAGACCTGGTACATATGGCTGCCCTTCAGCTAAGTGCCACCTCAAAGAGTTTGGTCATTCATATTCCTCATATTTTAATTGGATAAGTACCTCCGTATCCCTGGTATAATCTTTCCTAAACATTTCTTAAGCTGGACTACTTAGGGCAGTGAAAAAGCTAATTGATTTTATGTTGATTCCATTAGTTTTGGTTTCTTGACTTAGTAACTGAATTGGAAGAAATATGGGGAAGGGGGAACCTTCCTATAGCCTCCCAAACCCCGCCTAAAGAGAGGACTTGGGAGCAGTGGTTCCTCTCCCACACTCTCATTTGTGTCAGTCCTTATCTCCTCACCCCAATCCTATATATGAAGATAGCAGAGAAGTAACATACCTCAATAAACTTAATAAGAGTTTCTCTCCACGGACCTCATGGAGCCTGGATCCCCTACCCATAAATAGATTAGTCTGATGTCCTGGCAAGGACCCTAGATTTATAATCATTGGCCCTGCTTCTTGCTGGCTGTGACATTTTGGATAATCACTTAATCTCTCTAGGCCTCAATTTTTATTTATAAAAGCAGAAGCAGCCTAGGATGTTTTAGTGTTCTCTGTAACACTAAAGGCTAGATAGTACTAAACAAACATGAGGAATGATTAGTATCCCTGGAAAATGTCTCCCTTCCCCACAAGAGCTGGTGGAGGTTCTAAGACAGAAAGTCCCTCGGGAAAGAAAAACAAGTGCCAGCAGATCACATTCAGAAGAAAAGAGAGGCTGCACAACCCCCGGACATATCTCATTTAGGCAGAACATCTCCAAGAAACTTTGTGGAGACATGTGACTTTCTGAAAGTTGCCTTCCCTTGGGAATGATTGAGGATTGTCCTGTAGATGTATCAAGGGAAGATTTGGCTTGAACTTGAAGCTCCTAATATATTAACTGATACAGGGGCGCCTGGGTGGCGCAGTCGGTTAAGCGTCCCACTTCAGCCAGGTCACGATCTCGCGGTCCGTGAGTTCGAGCCCCGCGTCGGGCTCTGGGCTGATGGCTCAGAGCCTGGAGCCTGTTTCCGATTCTGTGTCTCCCTCTCTCTCTGCCCCTCCCCCGTTCATGCTCTGTCTCTCTCTGTCCCAAAAATAAATAAACGTTACAAAATATATATATATATATATATATTAACTGATACATTAACTGGCCCTTTTAGAGGACGAAGTATGTCAAGAATTGCCTAAAGAACTAATAGTGCAACCTGTGCTCTGTTGTCCAGGGCTATTTTGGGCCTTGTAAACCATAAGCAATTAAAAAAAAAAAATCAATGCTCTCAACAACTGAAAGTCAATCAAGTTACTTAAGATTTCCCCCAACCTGTATAGCCATTGACTGTCCAGAGTCTGGCTATAGCACTTTGGATCTTGTACAGACACCAAGCTACTTAGCCAGCAGACAAAAATATAGGGAGTTCCAATCATCCAATCAAGAGACTATTAAAATATGGGTCATAAATCTCTGGTTCTGCCACAGTTCGCCAAGGACAACGTCTGGCAATCTTCCGGCCTTGCTAAGAGCTAGTTCCATGGAGCTGAGTCCCAGTTTTCTCCTGCTCTCTCTCTTAGCTGCATCCTACAATTGGGGTGCTCAAGTATCCTCAGGGACCTTTTGTTTTCTTACCAGAAAAGGAGTCTGTTTTCCCCAAACATACCTGGGAGGATTTTACCAGTTTAGTGCCTCAACCTCAGCATTAATCCTGAGAAATCGTTTTATCTCCAGGCTTGCTCTGCCTTTGTCCATGAAAAGGCTCCCGAGGTTGCCCCTGTAGTCCAGCCCCTGCCCTTCAGAGCTCTGAGTGTCAGAGAACAGAGGAGCAGTGTCTGCCCCTGGATCTGAGCTCACTGAAGGTCTGTCCTAAGGCCAGGGCACCCTAGGGTCAACTAGTAGGGCTAGAGGAAGGTTCTGTTCTCCTCAGGAGGTGACTGGCAGGATGCTCCAGGCCTGGCATCACTGGGGCTGAGGGGATTGAGAACTCAGTGCACATGAGCTATTCCAGCACACCAACTGAGAAGGTCTGCTGCAGACCCTTTGATCTCTAAAGCATAGTTTCCTCATCTGCAAAATGGGAGATTAATACCAATCACACTGGTGATTCCTTCATGAGATTGTCATGGAAGCAGGTGCCCAGTACAGTGCCTGACACACAGCAGGCACCCACCAATGCTGGTGCTTTTTCCACCTGCATCTGAAATCCAATTGCTGAGGCCCATAAGAACCAACTGATTTTCTAACTCTAGAGGGGTATGATCTATCAATATCCAAGCCTTGATAGAGAACTATGATGAAGATTTCCTTCCAGCCTTTATTAAGAAACATTATCCAATGCCCTTCTAACCTTGTATAGGAGAATTTATAACAAGCCCACCTGAGGGCTATCTGATGCTCTACAGTAGAGGTTTTCAAATTGTGGCATCTGGACCAGCATCTGCTTTTGTTAGAAATAAAAATTCTTGGGGTGCCTGGTGGCTCAGTGGGTTAAGTGTCCGACTTTGGCTCAGGTCATGATCTCACAGTTCATGGGTTCGAGCCCCACGTCAGACACTGTGCTGACAGCTCAGAGCCTGGAGCCTGTTTCAGATTCTGTGTCTCCTTCATTCTCTGACCCTCCCCCACTCATGTGCACGCTCTCTCGTGCACTCTCTCTCTCTCTCTCTCAAAAATAAATAAACATTAGAAATACAAACTCTTGGGCTGCAACTCAGACCTACTGAATCAAACTCTGGAGTTGGGGACCTGTAATCTGTTTTACAAACTGTCTGAAACTGGCTAACTTTTGCTGACAGAGTGGTCACACAAGGGGCACCTGGGTGGTTCAGTCGGTTGGGCGTCTGACTTCGGCTCAGATGATGATCTTGTGGTTCGTGAGTTCAAGCCCCACACTGGGCTCTGTGCTGACAGCTCAAACCCTGGAGCCTGCTTCAGATTCTGTGTCTCCTTTTTTCTCTGCCCCTCCCCTGCTCATTGCTCTGTCTCTCTCTCTGTCTCTCTCTCTCTCTCTCTCTCAAAAAATTAATAAACATTAAAAAAAATTTTTTTAAGTCTTTGACACAAAGTAAATGCTATAGAATGTTGGCTATCATCATAAATTAGCATATGTAAATATAAGATTGTGATGATATGTACTTTGGAGCAAAAGGCACAGTCAGAGAACTGGAGAACTATGAGTGGAAGCCTCAGGGGACCAAGAACAGGGGCTGTCATCAACCAGGCAGGCAGAAAACAGGAAGGCAGAGAGCAGCACCGACCGTGTGTGGTTGATTAGCAGAAGGAAATTATAGGCAGGGTGTTGGTGGGACAGACCCAGCTGAGATGAGGTTTGAAGATCATACCCAAGAAGGCTTCAAGCTGCCTGAGGACAACTTCAGCCTGTTAGTTAAGAAGACCTGGTCTTCACCGGTTGACGCTTAACTCTTCAACGTTCCAGGCCCACCTGTCTATCCTGCTCTGTCTCTCCCAGGTTATTGCTTGTGTCCCATTTCCCATAGCTCTCCAAATTTCTCATGATGGTGGCACAATTATCTCCAGGAGTGCAGGCAGTCAGCCTAGGGCAGGTGAGCCTGGATCCTGGAGCCCATCCACCAACCTCCTCAGATTTACCTTCCTGACCCCCACAGCTTCACAGGGTTGAGGTCACTTCCTTCTAAGTTCTGGAGCCAGACCCCTAAGAACTGAGTTTTTAGTCAAGGCACTGATATTTCTATAAGAGATGACTGATTAAATGATTATCCAGACAGTAGAAATACAAACATGAGTCTTGTTATCCATCTGTTAGTTTTTCATGTGGTACTATGCGAGACAAAAAATCTAGCCCATTCACGAGTGGGCTGATCCATTTACAAATGGCTGCTTAGGCAATAAAAGCTGAATTTAGGTCTCAACAGTAAATTAATTTTTAAAAAGTTTTTTAATGTGGGGTGCCTGGGTGGCTCAGTCAGTTGAGTGTCCGACTTCGGCTCAGGTCATGATCTCATGGTTCGTGAGTTCAAACCCCGTGTCAGGCTCTGTGCTGACAGCTCAGAGCCTGAAGCCTGCTTCAGATTCTGCCTCTGGCTCTCTCTGCCTCTTCCCCACTTGTGCTCTGTCTCTAAAATAAACGTTAAAAGCTTTTTTTTTTTTTAATGCTTATTCATTTTTGAGAGAAAGAGCATATGAGCAGGGGTGAGGGAGGGACAGAGAGAGAGGGAGACACAGAATCCAGAGCAGGCTCCAGGCTCCATGCTGTCAGCACAGAGCCCAATGCGGGGCTCAAACCCATGAACCATGTGATCATGACCTGAAGTCAGATGCTTAACTGACTGAGCTCCCCAGGCGCCCCAATAATGAAATTCATTTTACAAATGGTTGAGTTCTATTTTAAATATAAGTTTGAAGAGAAATCACATTAATGAGAATCACTTTCTTAATCTATGAAAGTTTTGTGCTCATTATATTTCATATAATTTCCGATGAATGCAACAATGACAGTAGCATTACTTTTTTTTTTTTTTTTTAATTTTTTTTAGTGTTTATTTATTTTTAGGAGAGACAGAGACAGAGTGCGAGTAGGTTAGGGGCAGAGAGAGAGGGAGACACAGAATCCGAAGCAGGCTCCAGGCTCTGAGCAGTCAGCACAGAGCCCGACGCGGGGCTTGAACTCACCAGCTGTGAGATCATGACCTGAACCGAAGTCGGACGCTCACCTGACTGAGCCACCCAGGCACTCCAACAGTAGTGTTACTTTTAACTGACTTTACTGTTTTGTAACAACTGAAAAGCATTTTTAACTTTTTAATAATTTGTGTAAAGCACTGACTAGGCCAAGCCAGTAATACGGATATGTGTTCTAGGTGGTGAGAAAGTGGAGGAAAGAGAGCAGAGGGCAGCAAGCTGAGAATTCAGGTACTACAGCTGGGTGCGTCTACAATGCTGCCACAGGGCGACTGAGGAGTAGTTGGCAAAGCTTTGTTGAAGAATGTCTGCACAAAGCATACATGAGATATATACACACACGTACACGTATATGGAGAGAGAGAGAGGGACAAGGAAACGGTACTTTCAATGTACTTTCATTGTACTGACAATGGTAGTCCTGATTGGCACTCAGATATGGGTATATAGAGCATTTGTAGAAAGATTTTAAAGTGCTTCAGAGTTTTCATGTGCTTTTGCATAACATTCAGGGAACACTTCGTGAGCTTTTCCTATGTGTGAGGTGTTAAGTCTACCGGGAAGACTTAGGGAAAGGCCCTCAAACAGCTTATATTCTACTTATGGGTAGGTGACATCAATCTGTCCTTGGAGTCCAAAGGAAATGTTTGCTGTGGTCAATATGATAACATATTGTAGATACATTTACAGTGGGGAAGTTAAGATTGGAAGTTCAGGTTAATTTACCCTTTATAAAGTAGATGCTTGGGGTGCCTGGGTGGCTCAGTTGGTTGAGTGTCCGACTTCAGCTCAGGTCATGATCTCACAGTCCGTGAGTTCGAGCCCCACCTCAGGCTCTGTGCTGACAGCTCAGAGCCTGAAGCCTGCTCCGGCTTATGTGTCTTCCTCTCTCTCTGCCCCTCCCCTGCTCATGCTCTGTCTCTCTCTGTCTCAAAAATAAATAAAAACATTAAAAAAAAGTTATAAAGTAGATGCTTAGGGGAAGCAATTAAGAGCACAAAGTCTGAAATCAAATTACCTGGGTCCAAATTCTAGTTGTATTGTTAATTAGCTGTGTGATCCTGGGCAAGCAATCTAAACTCTCTGTGCCTTAGTTTCCTGAGCTGTAAAATGAGGATAGTAATAGAACCTGCCTAAGAGGGCAATTTTTGGTGCTCTGTTTTGACTTTATTTTATTTTTTAATATAATTTATTGCCAAATTGGCTAACATACAGTGTGTAAAGTGTGCTCTTGGTTTTTGGGGTAGATTCCCATGGTTCATCATTTAGATACAACACCCAGTGCTCATCCCAACAAGTGCCCTCCTCTGTGCCCATCACCCATTTTCCCTTCTCTCCACCACCCCCCGCCCCCGCCATCAACCCTCAGTTTGTTCTCTGTATTTAAGAGTCTCTTATGAAAAAAAAAAAAAAAAAAAAAAAAAGAGTCTCTTATGGTTTGCCTCCCTCCTTCTCTGTTTGTAACTATTTTTCCCCTTCCCCTTCCCTTCCCCTGTGGTCTTCTGTTAAGTTCCTCAAGATCCAGATATGAGTGAAAACATGACATCTGTAAGAGTGCAATTATAAGGATTAAGTGAACTCAGAATATATGTAAGTCACTTTGAAGAAGCATATAGTAAGCATTATATGTGTTCCTATTACTATTTTAACTTTATTTAAATTAGGAGGTCAACTTGAGAGGATATTTCATTCATTTCTAGTTAATGGAGCAACAACATTGTGAGAAAACAGAGATGGGAAGGAGGTAGATTTGAAGGTCATTTGGTCAATTCATTGCCCTAGAAAAATACATTGGCATCTTAAGGGATCCTAGCACATCATTCCTTGGTGAGTCAGAAATTGGTCTTGGCTGGCACCATTCACAAGCTTATGTTCTGGCATGGCGCCCACACCTTTACCCCTACATAGTCAACATTCCAGAGAGCAGTGAATCGATGTCATTATCCAGGCCATCCAAACCGGTTAGGAGCCATGTTAGGAATACTTTAAAAAACAAAAACAGTCTGATGGAGGAGACCTGCAAATAGAACTTTTAACCTTGACAGCTACCCAGAGTGAGTTCTGTGGCTGGAAGCCATCACTTCATCTGTCTGATAAGCCATTGAAAAAACCTTACCATTTTCAGGTCTTTACAGATGAATGTCTTGTCAGCTCAAATGGCCCCAGCCCTGTGCAGAAGCCCCAAGGCCCTGACTTCCCTCCTTGGCCAAGATGCCCCTTCTAAAAGTCATCTGAGAAAGTCACTTAACCACTTAGTTTCCTTATCTTCAAAAAGAAAACATTCAGTGTCTTAACTTCCTACTTGTCTCCCTAGGGAGTTTATGGTATCTGTAACTAAGAATCCTATCTAAAGTGCCCAGTGTTACAGAGACTAGCAAAAAATGCCCAGTTCACTTTGGATTCACTGATGTTTCAGGAATTTAAGTAGCTGGATAATGTGGAGGGTAGGCATTGGGTCTGGCTGTGTCTTTCATGTCTCTGGGAAACTGGAGGTTTAAAAAAAGAAAATCATGAACATAACCTTTCTAAAAGATGTTCTTCTCAGATAGTACTGCTGTCTTCTTGTTCATGGCATATTCTTGCTCATAAACTGAGCTATTTCATTTGCCCCACTTGTGCCCAGTAAATAATTAGCAATGCTGCCACTGAAATTGGCCCTACTTGGAAACTATTGTAAACCAAATTTTTCAAATTTTGAAGCCTCGGGATGGGTTAAGAAGTACCCACCCAGGCCTACCTTACCACTTCAATTGGCAGAGAAGTTAGCCAGAATTAGAGAATTTAAAGCAACCAAAATTAAAGCTAAAGAGGAACAGAACTGGAATCATCTGAGCGTTTGCATTTTGGCTTTATTTACTTCCTGTTTGATCAAACAATGCTTAGGTTAACAATGATTCTTTGTCATGCATCGGAGTCACCTGGAGAGCTTGTTAAAATGTGGATTGATGGACCCACCCTCATGATTTTGGATTTAGTAGGACAAGGGAGAGGCCCCCAAACTGGCCTGTATTCCTGTAGATTCATGGGAGGTGCTGATGCCGCTGGTTCAGGGATCACACTTACAGAAACACTGGCCTAAAATGTACATTCCTACGGGCGAAAATCTTGCGTTCCATGTCTAGTTAGGGTGAACAGCCATCCTGGTCTTGGAATTGAAGGGTGTCCTTGGATGCAGGACTTTTCAGTGTTAAACTGGGATGGTCCTGAGCAAACCAGGATGGTTGACCATCCTAAGAATAGAAGAGATGGTGACATCCCTAATCTTTTTAAAGTTTGGGCTAATTCAGCAGGCTACCTAGTTAGTTAAGAATTTACTAGTCCCAGGGGCTCCTGGGTGGCTCAGTCGGTTAAAAGTCTGACTTGGGCTCAGGTCATGAACTCTCAGTTTGGGAGTTTGAGCCCTGTGTCGACCTCTGTGCTGACAGCTCAGAGCCTGGAGCCTGCTTCAGATTCTGTTTCTCCCTCTCTTTCTGCCCCTCACCCATTCACATTCTCTCTCTCTCTCTCTCTCTCTCTCTCTCTCTCAGTAATAAATAAACACTAAAAAAAAAAAAAAAGAAGAAGAAGAATTTACTGGTCCCAGAGTCCACCCATGGATACATTGGACACGTTAAGACAAATTAAAAAGCTGGGGCTCCTGGGTAGCTCAGTCGCTCGAGCCTCTGACTTTTGATTTCTGCTCAGGTCATGATCTCAGGGTTGTGGGATCAAGTCCCAAATCAGACTCTGTGCTAAGTGTGGAGTCTGTTTAGGATTCTCTATCTCTTGCCCTCTCTCTCCCTCCCTTGCTTGTGCATTCTCTCTCTCGCTAAAATAAAAATTAAAAAAAAACCATGCAGAAATATTCTTTACTTTAAAAATAAATAAATAAATAAATAAATAAATAAATAAATAAATAGAACAAATTAAAAAGCACAGTTGCAGTTCTTATGCTCAAAGAATTTCCAGTCTGAGTTAGTCTTTCCATCATTCATTTGTTTATTGACTGCATACATTTTTTAAAACGTTTTTTTTTTCAGTTTGTTTATTTTGAGAGAGACAGAGCATGAGCTGGGGAGGGGCAGAGAGAGAGAGAGAGAGACAGAGACAGAGACAGAGAGAGAATTCCAAGCAGGCTCTGCAGAGTCAGCGCAGAGCCCGATGTAGGGCTCAAACTCACAAAACCACGTGATCATGACTTGAGCTGAAATCAAGAGTCCAATGTTTAACCCACTGAGCCACCCAGGTGCCTCAACTCAACACATCTTTATAGACTGCCTACCTATGCTGAGCACTGGGGGCTGGGGGCACATCACTGAATAAAACAGACATGGAACGTGCCCTCGTGGAGCTGGCTGTCTAACTGAGAAGACATTGAACCTGTGTGAACAAAGATGAAAGGGAAATAATTCTCACCTTGAAGTGGAATATGAGACTCATTTGCGTTCATGTCTGAAGACTTTACAAAAGGGAATTGCATGTTACAATTATTATAATCACATCCCCAGAATCTTCTGAAAAGTCCTGATTATGATCTCAATTTCCCAGGTTTTGCATGAGGTAGGGGTGGGGGTGGGGGTGGGGGGAAGGCCATGAAGCTAGAAGCCAGGAGAACTGAAGCTTAGCTCTGGTTGACTACTACTTCTCTTTGACCTGGAAGGACTCATTAATGTCCTTGTTCCTCAGTTTCCTCACACTGTCACTGTAAGGATCAAATGTGATATTACTATGGAAACACTTTCCATATCAGCAAACTGATTTGTTCGGAAGACAATTTATGTTGAAAGATATCACACCGTTCTAACACCACAAATTCCGTGCTGCAACAGAGGTGTTCAAATCAGAACAATCTCTATGACCTATAGTTCTTTTATGGAAACATTTTGGAAATACAAATAAAGAGCCTACGTGAGTAGAAGATTTTCATTTTAGAGGATGAAAACCTCCTATAAGGTAGAAATTCCTGAGGACAAATAGAGAATTCTTCGAAGATTTAAATTTGTGCCACTCCATTTGAATTCAAAATTTCTAATGCCAGGGACTTCAACAAATACCTAAGTAGCATTAAGGAAAAGAACACACATCTATGGTCACCTCTACTTTTTCATCTTAAAAAAAACCCTCTTTGTAAAGTTGAAAACTATTTAATTGTTTTTTTAAGTCTTCCCTTTTTTTTCCCCACTAGGTACATGTATATGCAGACATCCTAGGGACACAAGGACTATGTCTGAACATGATATATCATGTCATCCCCTGCTACCAACAGTTGAGTAGTTCCTATGGCCCTTAGATCAGATCAGATAATCCTAGGCAAACGATGCTCAACCCGGGCTGCTTTACCTGGGGAACTTAAAGAAAAACAAAACAAACCTATTTTTAGGTATTAAAAAATAAAAAATCTCCTCCTCTAACTGAATCGGAATCTTTGTGAGTGGGGCCTGGGTACTAAATTTTGTAAAAATCACACGGACTAGTTGCCTCTATAATCCCATCTGCCAGCACCCTTCCTTCCCTGGCTCTACTCAGCCTCACTGGACACAGTGCAGGGCTTTTGCACGTGCTGTTCTCCATCTTAGCTTAAGCCTTTCTCCCCTGACCTACCGGACTCTACCAGATTGCTCCAATGCATATTCTCCTAGCACCAGAGCCTGGCCTCCTTAGTGCATGTCACAGCTGCACTGTACATTTATTTGTAAGATCCTTGGATTAAGGTCCACCTCTCCTCCTCCCCAGGGGCTCTGAGGTCCTTGAGATCAGAGGCTGGTTGGCGTCTGTTCAGTGTTGTGTCTTTCCCAGCTCCAGTGAAGGAAGGGCCTGATGAGTAAGAGACACTCAATACTTGTATTAAATGCAGGAAACAAATGACAGGATGGGAGATGATCCAATATTTTGTGTCTCAGGTTTTAAGAGATCCAAAAAATATATGTTTTTTCAAAGTCATGTGTAAATCTAAGGAAGTATTGTCACAAAACATTGAACCCCACTTCATCTCAGCTACAGCTCTCCCAGCCAAGCTTCAAAGACAAGCATCATTTGGAAAATAAAATTACAGAACTAATATAATGAGCCATATCCTGTTGAGGGTTATTTTGGGAGGTGCCTACAAATGGAGAGTTGTATGCTGCCTTTTCAATGCCTGGATGGTGGTCCACAGTTTGCGGCCTCCCCTCCAGAGAGATTTTCTGAATGGTGAGTGCATGGCAAAGCCTGGCTGTGCTCTCTTCCTGCTCCCACCAGGGTCTCTGTCAGCGGGTCAGTTAGTTCATCCATAATATCCGTTCCTAAATCCAGAAATGCACATCAACCATGACCTGGGGTCACATGTTTGTAGCCTGAAACATAAGAGAGACTGAATGTGCCAGAGATATCCTTTTTTTTTTTTTTAATGTTTATTTATTTTTGAGAGAAAGAGACAGCGTGTGGGGGGGGGGGGAGGGGCAGAGAGAGAGGGAGACAGAGGATCTGAAACGGGCTCCAGGCTCCGAGCTGTCAGCACAGAGCCTGACTCAGGGCTCCAACTCACAAACTGTGAGATCATGACCTGAGCAGAAGACGGACGCTTAACCAACTGAGCTACCCAGGTGCCCCGAGATATCCCTTTGGGGCCTCTGGAGAAAAAAAGCAAAAAAAAAAAAGCCAAAAGTGGTCATCTCAAGCAAAGCAGTTTCCAGACTAAACTGAAATGCACAGAAGATAAATTTCCTTGTCAAAACAAAGAATGGTCTGTGTAGGGTGTGGTAGGGCCGTCGATTTCAGACTGCAGCTGCATACATATAAAGGGATGCCGGCAGGGTATTTGTATTTGAAGACTGGAGGCAAATAACAAAAGTAACGACAAATTTTAAAGTTATAAATTAGTTTCGGTTCTCTTTTCTCTGTCCTCACCCACTAAAACACTCCTGCTCAGGGAAGTAGTCTGTGGCACAATAGTGTGACTGCCGAGCACACTGCCATAGCCTCATCTTCCAGCCTGGTACACAGGGTCCTGAGGAGTGGGGAGGTCGTGGACTGCTGGGTTTCCCAGGCCCAGAGCTATTCAGAACTGTGATTGGCCCTCCCATCCTGCTGCTCCCTTCCAGAAAGCTTTTCCACCTTCCAAGGCAGTCACGAGGCTCCCAGGGCCTTGACAGCTGCTGGGAATACCCAGGGACCAAACTCAGGCTCCAACCTCTCTGGAAGCCCCGTTTCCCTTCAAACATCAAAGGGGGGTCATTCTTACCCTGCAGGAGATTTTGGAGGGTTCCATAAACATGTCAAATCCCAATCTGTGCCCAATAAATGTTAATTCTGTGTGTGAAACACTTCCTCTTTAATATCAAAACTTCTGGTGTCTAGGGGCACCTGGCTGGCTCAGTCAGTAGAGCATGTGGCTCTTGATCTTGGGGCTGTGAATCTGAGCCCCACATTTGGGGTAGAGATTACTTAAAGCAAAAAACAAAAACAAACTTCTGGTGTCTTGGTGATGTGTTCTCAAGTAGACAGGAAATCATCTAAGAATCTAAGTTACACAGTTGTGTGAATGATTAAAATGGATTTCCCTATTGGCTTCTCAGTGTAGATGGCTGCATTTAACAACAACAACAACAAAAGACAACATTTAGAGAAGTCAGTCCCCAGTGCAGTGTCTGATTACCAGGGACAGTTATAATGTAGTTAATACTGGCCTAGGCCCTACGGCCATATTTTCTGGATTCAGATCTTGCTTCCACCTCTAATTACCAGTGAGAGACTTTAGGCAAGTTAGTTAACCCCTCTGTATCTAGTTTTTCTTATCCCTAAAAAGGGGTCAATATTGGGATGCCTGGGTGGCTCAGTCGGTTAAGCAACCAACTCTTGATTTCAGCTCAGTTCTTAGGTTTGAGTCCTGTGTGAAGCCCCGCATCAGGCTCCATGCTGATAGTGAGGAGGCTACTTGGGATTCCCTCTCTCCCTCTCTCTCTGCTCCTCCCCCTGCTCACGCTCTCTCCCCCTGCTTATGCCCTCTCTCTCAAAATAAATAAATAAGCATTTAAAATATATATATATTTTAAAAGGGGGTTGATATTAATAGTATCATGGCTCATAGGACAACTGGTAGGCTAAATGAATGAATACACATGGCATACCTAGAACAGTGCCTGGCACATAATAAGTACTCAATAGATATTAGTTATTGATGATGGTATTTCAAGCACAGCTGTGGACAAGGTGGGATTCCCTGGGCAGTTGCTTTCTTCCCCAAGTCCAAGCCAAGTGCCCACTCACTAGGTGGCCTCATGCTTACAGGGAGGAAGAATCATCTGCTTTGTTTGGTGAGACAGGAGCGCGGCTCCAAACCAAATGAGGTGGCCTCCTGCCTTTTAGCAAAGGGGAAAGTATGTGCCTGAAGAAATGTGTTCTCACTTGTATTATTGCACCCAAGAAAGAGGGAGGTGGAGGGATCCTATGACCTACTAAGTTGCCCTTATCTTTTAGTCATAGCGAATTTTTTTTATCTATAAAATATGCCTTTTATTTTTTTACCATTTAATTTAATTTATTTTTTAAATTTACATCCAAGTTAGTTAGCATATAGTGCAACAATGATTTCAGGGGTAGATTCCTTAATGCCCCTTACCCATTTAGCCCATCCCCCCTCCCACAACCCTCTGTTCTCCATATTTAAGAGTCTCTTATGTTTTGTCCCCCTCCCTGTTTTTATATTACTTTTGCTTCCCTTCCCTTATGTTCATCTGTTTTGTATCTTAAAGTCCTCATATGAGTGAAGTCATATGATATTTGTCTTTCTCTGACTAATTTCACTTAGTATAATACCCTCTAGTTCCATCCACGTAGTTGCAAACGGCAAGATTTCATTCTTTTTGGTTGCCGAGGAATACTCCATTGTGTGTGTGTGTGTGTGTGTGTGTGTGTGTGTGTATACATATATATATATATATATATATGTACATACACACACACACACACACACACACACACACATATATATATATATATATGTATATATATATATATATACACACACATACATCACTTCTTTATCTATTCATCCATCGATGGACATTTGGGATCTTTCCATACTTTGGCTATTGTTGATAGTGCTGCTATAAACATGGGGGTTTGTGTGTCCCTTCAAAACAGCACTCCTGTGTCTTTTGGATAAATACTTAGTAGTGCAATTGCTGGGTCATAGGGTAGTTCTATTTTTAACTTTTTGAGAAACCTTCATACTGTTTTCCAGAGTGGCTGCACCAGTTTGCATTCCCACCAGCAGTGCAAAAGGGATCCTCTTTCTCCGCATCCTCACCAACATCTGTTGTTGCCTGAATTGTTAATGAGTCACAGCGAATTTGAAAAGGACGTTTAAAGCCACTTCCTGACCCTCATCACAACATCCATACCTAGCATTTGTATCCCACTTTATTCAGAGCAGAGTTCTTCTTCTATATTCTCTGCCTCTTTTTGTTTGGTTTGAGCAGAGAAGTGATACCACATAAAGGAGAGGTTGCTGAAAGGAAATGGGGGCTGGGGTGATAGTCCTAATATTATAGCTTTCTTCTCTGGGCCTTAGTCTCTTCATCTGTAAAGTGCAGGAGATGGACTAAATACACTCCACATGAAAGACTCTAAGACCGGAAAACTTGACAGAAAGAGAAATTAAGGCATTGAGGTGTAGAACTATTACATGACTTGCGCAGTATTCGGTGACAGGGCCATCACAAACTTAACAAGTCCAAGACTGAACACCCGATCTTGCCCCATGGAAACCTGCTACAGCCACAGACTTCCATGTCCCCATCTGATGTAGATCCCCCCTTCCAGTCTCTCAGCTTGAGAACCTTAGAGTCACCCATGACGTCAGTATTTCTCTCATACCTTACATTCAATGTATCAGCAGATCCTACTGACTCTGTGTTTAAACTGTGTCTGAATCTGAGACTGCTCACCTCCCCTCCCCCCGGCCCCCACTATTTCACTGCCACCCTCTCTGATCTTTTGTCTGCTAAACTGAGGAGCAAGGGGAAGCCGGAATGTTCAGACTGCAGCCTCTCTGAGCGGTTTGCCCCCCATATAAAATTACCATAATCATGACCTGATTGTTTTCCTGTTGGAGTAGCTGTCTTTTCCTTGTTGATTTTTTAGAAGTTCATTGTGCATTTTATTTATTTATTTTTATGGCATTTCTTTTTTCAGTTTTATTTCCTCTTAATTGGCATTTTCCATCCAGGCGTTCCATGCACTTTCTTTTTCTTTCTTTCTTTCTTTCTTTTTTTTTTTTTAATGAAGTCTAGTTGACACACAATGTTACATTACTTTCAGGTGTACAACATAGTGATTTTGAAAAGGCTTTATGTATGTTACACTAAATTCACAAGAATAGCTATAATCACACAATGCTATTATAATGTCATTGACTAGATTCCCTATGCTGTGTCTTTCATCTTCATGATTTATACATTCCATAACTGGGAGCCTGTACCTTTTACTCCTCTTCACCCATTTTGCTCATCACACCCCCACCCCCCCACCCCGCCACGTCCCTCTCCTCTGGCAACTACCAGTTTGGTTCTCTGTGTTTATGGGTTGGTTTCCGAGTTTTTTTGTTCATTTGTTTTGTTTTTTAGATTTCACATATAAGTGAAACTATATGGTATTTGTCTTTCCCTGTCTGACTTATTTCACTTAGCATTATTCCCTTGAGGTCCCTCCATGTTATTGTAAATGACAAGATCTCATTTTTTTATGGCTGAGTGATATTCCATTACACACACACACATACGTACCACTTTTATCCATTCATCTGTAGATGGACACTTGGGTTGCTTCCATATCTTGGCTATTGTAAACAATGCTACAGTAAACATAGGGGTGCATGTTTCTTTTCAAATTAGTGTTTTTGTTTTCTTTGGGTAAATACCCAGGAGTGCAATTACTGGATCATATGGTGTTTCTATTTTTAATTTTTTGAGGGAACTCCATACCGTTTTCCAGAGTGGCTGTGCCAATTTACATTCCCATCAACAGAGGCCGAGGGTTCCTTTTCCTCCATGCCCTCGCCAACACTTCTTATTTCTTGTCTTTTTGATACTAGCCATTCTGACAGGTGTTGAGACCATATCTCACTGTGGTTTTGATTTACATGTTCCTGATGATGCGTGATGTTGGGCATCATTGTCCATTTTAGCTATCCATCCCTGGTTTGTTTCAGACACTGTAAATAACATCCTCTTCCATTCTGTCAGCAATCTGTGCATTCTGTCCACAGCGCCCTTTATTGAACAGGTGCCCTCTATGTTCCGGTAATATAATTTATTGAATATTTTGTCTTAGGGTTTGTGCTTTTTATGATTTGTTTAAGAAAGTCTTAACTCTAGGTCACAAAACAGTCTACATTTTTTTCTATGAATTCAATTTTCTTCCATAAGGTAAGCCAACCCAATCTAGTAAATAATTTGTTCTTTGCGTATTGATTTATGAATTACATTGTGGCAACTAAATTCTCTTACATACATGGGATTGTCTCTGAACTCTCTGTTTTATTGGCCTATTTGCCTATTTTTGCACCCAAACCGTACTGTTTTTATTAGTGTGGGTTTAAAAAAAAAATTTTCCCCACAGCTTTACTAAGGAATAATTGACCAAAATATTCTGTGTATTTAAGTACAACATGTTGATTTGATAAACATATACATTGTGAAATGATTACCACAATCAAGCTAATGAATGCATTCATTACCTCATATACTTAACTTTTTCTCCCCTTGTGATAAGAATGCTTAGGCTCTACTCTCAGCAAACTTCAAGTATATAACACAGTATTATTTACTAACTATAGTTACCATGCTGTAAATTAGATCTTTAGAACTTATTCATCCTATAACTGAAAGTTTGTACATTTTGACCAACATCTTCACATTCCCCCCTTATTCCCTCAGCTCCTGGCAACAACCATTCTACTCTTACTATGGCTTTTTAGTATGGTTTAATATCTGGTAGGGGAAAACCCTGTATTTTATTTTTAAAGGTTGCCATACTGCATAATAATACAGTATAAAATATGATGATTTCAATATAAAGTTTACTTAGCTGTTCACACAACTTTATTTCTCCATGTAGAGTAGGGTTTTTTTTTTAGTTCCTCAAAAGATCTAACTGGAATTTTGAATTAGATGGCATAGGATTCAAGGATTAATTGGGGGAGAATTTATATTTCTATATCATTAAGTCAATCTATCCAACAGAGCGTGCATATATATATAGAGAGAGATCTTATTCTATGTCCTATATTAGAGTTTTTCTTTTCATTTTCAAATTTGTGAAATAGTCATAAACTTACAGAAAATGGGGATGGATAAAATAAAGAATTTTTTCTTTCTGAGTCATTTGAGAGTCATTTCTGAACAGATGCCTTTATCATGCCTTGATACAACACAGTATATTTCTTGCAAACAGGGATATCCTCCTACATAACCCTCATATATGATCAAAATCAGGACATTTATACTGATACATCTTCATCTGATAATCCTGGGACTCCAAGTTTCATCAGTTGTCCCCATACCATTTTAAATAGCAGAAGAATCCATATGAACTTGAGGGACACCATTCAGCCCATAAAACTTGGTTAGGCTAATTTCTAGGTATTTTCTGGCTTTTGATGACTATATTAAATATTCTTTTATATTTTTATTACATTTTAGATGATTATTGCTAGTATAGACAAATGTTTGATTTTTATATGTTGACTAGCAACCCTTCTGAACTCAGTTATTAAATCTAATTCTTTGTTGATTGTTTCCTTTACCATCAAACAATGATATGTTTATTTCATTATCTAATATCCCCTTTCTCGGCCAGCTTTATTTCCCAAGGGCTGCCATTTCCTGTAGGAATCCTCTTATCTTCTTTAGTTAGATTCCCGTAGACAACTCTGTATGGCATGTATCTCTATATGCATGGTGTGTATCTCTAGAGGGAGATAGAAGGTCAAGAGTGGGATTTTTTTTTTTTTTTAAGATGGAACAGACTTAAATGACCAAAGGAAAAAAAGCACTTGGTGAGAAAGAAATTGAAGATAGATAAGGGGAAGGGGTGACTTGGGACACTGGAGATTGGAATGGAATTTTAGTAGAGATGGCAGGATTAACTTTGGACAGGAAAAGAGAAGAAAGTGAAGATGGATGGGGATGTGGAAGAAATGGTTACAGGTTGTAAAATCTCCTCTCTGATGGCTTTACTTGTAAAGTCATCTGTTTTAAGTCAGGAGTGATGGAAGGCATGAGGGAGTTGGGGTTTGGATGGAGGACTGAAGGAGAACTATACAGGTTTGTTGTAATCACATTGTTTTTACTTCATCCCACCGTGATCTATTTATTATACATGTATAACTTAGGGAATAAACCACTCCCTGCTCTTACCTCTATGAAAACTGAGAACAAGAGCTCTTGGCTAAGAATTTAGTCAAATCCCTTCCAGAAATTTCAGGATGAAAAAGAACATCCATTAAGATGTACACAGCTCCTTTCTTATTTCTAGGAGATATACTGTCTCTGAAAATTCATGTGTGTCTTTAAGAGGAGACTGGGAAGTGTGTGTACATATCTGTACCAGCAGATCCAAAAGTCACCCACTGAAATTGTCAAGAGAATGACTTTTCATACTGTAGCTATACTGATGGGAAAACCTAGAAGTTAACTCAGCTTAGAGACACCATTCCCAAACCAACACTCATACCCTGTACCTTGGGCCCCAGAATGAGATATAGGGAACAGATCACATGCCCCAGGTAGCCACTGGTCCTGGAGGTGAGAGACCCATAAAACACAATTGAATCTAAACTGGAGCTTGGAGTCCAGAGCCAAGGGCCAGCCTACCTCACACAAGCCAACCTGTAGATCTAGAAGCGTGAGAATAAGAGATCATTGTTTTAAGTAATTGAGCTTCAGGATAATTTGTTAGACAGCCTCCCTGTGGCAGTAGCTAACTGATATACCACTTTATGTCAGAGGAATCCAACTCGAAAAAAAGGGGGAGAAGGGTAGAGGCTGATACTTTTGAGTTACATAAGCAGTGAGTATCTCTATTTTATCTGGTATTGAACTGAATATTGTATTGATTCACTTCTTCATTCAAAAGGTATCTAATGAGCACCTGCTATGTTTTAGACACTGGGGACCAAACAGTGAATAAAGCATGTGGAACTCCTTGCGCCATGGAGTTTATATTCCGGTATGTGAGATGCATTTGCTACCGGCTTCTGTGGATAGAGGAAATGGTTTTAGAATATCTTAACAGCTCACATTTGTTTAGCTACTACAATGCAGGCTTTTAGTTATTCATGTAACCCAATTAGTTCCCTTCTCTACTTCCCTTTTGAAAGGAGTAACTTGCCCCAAGTTCCTGCTATTTGATAAGCACTAAAACTACATTATTTTCAGTCACTACAAAATCTTTAGAGTGGTTAACAGTATTGCCATTCTACACATGAAGAAACTGAGGTGAGAAAGGTGAAGTAATTTGTCCATAGTCACGCAGCTGGGAAAGACCTGGGATTTGAGCCAGTTGGGTTCAGATACAAAGCCCCGTCTTCATGAACCATGTTGGCTCTCATAAGCTTAGCATTGCCCTGCAAGGTTCTAGATTAAAAGAAAATATTCTTTAATGTCAACTAACTTTGTGGTGCAATGAAAATGTTGATTTCTGGGTATACCTCAATGACCTCATCTTTTGCTGTTAAATAAATTTGTTTTTTTTTTCTGATTCATATTTCATGAGCATATGTAGTTTAAGCCAACTAGAAATTCTTCAATTGGCTATAGATCTCAGAACACATGATCTTGGTTAGTTCTTTAAATTTCTTATCCAAAATCTAATCCCAACCCCCATTCCAAAAACAAAGCAAAACAACAGCAGAAAACAACTGTCTGCAGAGCAACAAGCTTAGAAGTCAATATAAGTAATCAAAAGTTAAAGGTTTTGGCTCTACTGGCCAAATTTGGAACAATATGAACATTAAAAATAATGATAATAAAGGGTTGTAACTGTGATATTATGATTTATAAAAAAAAAAACAAATGCAAAAATGCAACACTTGATCCTTGATTCGATTGAGGAGGTGCTTTGAAATATATTTTTGGGGGCACCTGGGTGACTCAGTCAGTTCAGCGTTTGACTCTTGATTTTGGCTCAAGTCATGATCTCACAGTCAGTGAGATCGAGCTCCACCTTGGGTTCCACACTAAGAGCGTGGAGTCTGCTTGGTATTCTCTCCCTCCTTCTCTCTCTGTCCCTCTCTTGCTCATGCTCTCTCTCTCTCTCTCTCTCTCAAAATAAATAAATAAACTTTAAAAATAAAATAAAAAATATTTTTTTGAACAACTGGAAAAATTTGGACCATATTTTAGATTAACACTATGTACTAACGTTAAATGTAGTAGAAAATATAGATATATCTTATATATCTATATATAATAGAAAGACATAATAGAAAATCTTGAAAGTGCAAGAGAGAGAAAAAGAGAAAGAGAAAGCAAATGCTAGCAATTGTTAATCTAGGTAAAGAATCCATAGATGTCATTACCTTCCCTTTCAACTTGATTGTACATTTAAAAAAAAATCAGAAAAAAAAATGGGGAAGAAAAGTAAAGATGTTGGAATAGATGGTGTGTCCATTCCTTGCCTGGCAGGCATTTGGAAAATGCCAAGATCTGAAATAGATCATCCTTGGAAGATGAAGTCCTATCTGAAGCCTGGGCTGGGTCAGCCGGTCTCACTGCAAACACGCATTGAGTGTCCGGCCTTTATGTTTGGCACACTCAGGAGCTGACCAGATGGGGTGCTGGCTTCCCTGCTCCTGCCCCCAGTGTTGGACATGATGATGATCTTGTAGAGCTGGTTTTGATAGACAACAGGATATTTGTGCATTGCTGAAAAAGACTGTGAAGGGTGAGTCAGGAAAAGACTGGGAAGGAGATGAGGGGGCAGAGAGATGGGATGTTTGCAGCTGGGAAACAACTCAGGGAATGTGTGGGAAATGTGGAGGACGGGAGTCTGGGAGAGGGTGAAGGAGCAGGGGCTTATCTAAAAACACTTTAAAACAAAAACAACAGGGGAAGGCTTATTTGGGCTTGTTTATTTACCTACCACAGGTTCCCACTGTGAAATAGGCAGGCAGCATTTCCCTGCATTTCCTCATCCTACGAATGGGCACAAGATCCCTTCATCCTCTTTCATCCAAGCCCCGCTTTCCTTGCAAACAGCTGGTCATCTTTAAGTTAATGTGCCCGAAGGAAGGAGCCAACTATGTGTGAAGTCATATGGGAGAAGAGCAAGGGTAGAAACGGGAAGACCAGTTTGGAAGATTTCGTCATGGCCCCAGTGACCATGATGGTGGCCGAGACCAGGGGGTTACAGAAGAGGTAGTGAGGTGGCATTCAGATTCTGAATGCATTTGAAGGCAGAAGTCAAGAGTGTTAATATTGCTGTCTGGCCTCTAGACTTCACTGGCCCCTCAGATTTCCCTCAGCATTCCCTGTCTCTGTGGTTTGTATTCTTTAACTGAAGGGCTTGGTTTCTTAGAGCCACAAAGTCAGTTGGACTATTGACAAATGAAGACAAATCCATCCCTGAGTCAAAGGGCATGCCCTCCTAATAAAGACTGGTCAGCAATATTAAAGGAAGTTGGGTCCAGCTCAACATCCCACCTTTTCTAGGAAGTCTTACTTCACACAGTGTGATGTCTGCCTCCTCTGAACTCAAGGGCAGTCCTTATCTATAGTAGTAATATCCTCCTGACATGAGTCTAGTACTCTACAGTTGTTTTATAGCATTTGGGGAGGTCTTTTGTGAACCCTAGACTAGATTATGCCCCCTGATCTACTTTCCCACCGTATCTTGTTCTTATTCTAATTCTCACTACATTTTATTGCATCTATAATAAAATTATCTTATCTTTAATTATCTTTCTTGTTAGATGGAAAAGCGTTATGAGGAAAAGACAATGTTATACCCCTGCCTCCTAACACAGTGCCTGCTTCATAAAAGGCATTCACTATATCCCTACAACTGAATGAATTCAATGAGCAGTAACTCTTTTAATTTTCAAAACAATTCTTGACCAAGTGAGTGTTATTGTCCCTGCTTCATTCATGAGGGAAAGGAGCTGTTGAGATTGTGGTCACAAAGCTAAATAGTGGAGGAACTAACTGGGAATGAGATCTCTGCTCTTTCCACTCTGTTCTACCTGGAACTTAGAAGAAACATCCATTCATTGAATCAGTCAACAAACATTTACTGATTATTTCCCATATGTCAGGCTATATTATGAGGACATATATTCGGGGTTGGGGGAACATTCCAAAAACAGTAAGATTTGTGTTCAGATGCTGGTAACCAAAAGCAGGGAAATGGACATACGAAGACATAATTTCATTGTAGTGTGGTAAGTATCAGGGGAACTCCTAGAAGGAATGTCTAACTGCCTGGGTGAGGGAAGGGTCAAATGGGTCTTTTTGATAGGGGTTTGAAAAAAGGGGAAAAAAAGTATTTCTCTAGGAACAGAGCAAGGGAGGTTACTAAAGGAGGAGACTGATGGCTGGCACCTGCAAAGCTGGGTAACTTTGTTTCCTGTTCTGTTGCTGACACTCCCATCCCACTCAAGCCCCAGCAGCTGGCTTCAGAAAATAAAGGAATCAGTCTCAGGAACCCAGGCTTGCTTAATTCAAAAGCGGTCAATGCAATAGGAGACCCACAGTGTGGAGCCAGGTTGTGTTATAACATCCCTATAGCTTCTCTACCTGGGCTACCATATACAGGCTGAAATATCTGTATGAATGATATTTGTTGGATTCAGGTGACAAGGCTCAACTCTCTCTATCCCACACGATGGCCCCAACACCTCATTTCAATCAACATAGAAGATTATTTTTGCTACAAATGAAAGAGCATTGGAAGTCACCTGACATGGAATAATGTGAGAGCATTGGAGCAAGGGAAGACCGCTGGTTTATTGGAATGTGGGAGAAGTTGCCTTCAAAGACTATAACAAACTAGCCAGGACAGTCAGCTATCTCCTCACAGAGACATGGCACAGAAGGGCAGTCAGGAGAAGTAGGTTATTGTCATACCGTATTAGGAATTTGGGGAAGGAAAGAAATTACCATAAGCAGTTCAAGTGACAGGAAAATTTTAAGTAGGGAAGTATGGTGATCATATTTACATTTTAGAAAGATAATGGACAATAGTTTGTATTTAGGGAACAGAAGACAGAGGCAGGGAGATTGTTTAGAAGGTTAATGAAAAATACCAGTGAGAGATGATGAGGCATCTATCTGGGTAATGAGAATGAAGAGGAGGAAATGGATTCAGAAACTATTTAGGAGATGGAGTCATCAAGACCTGGATGACTAATTGCATGTAGGGGGTGAGAAATAGGAAAAGGAGAGAATGACTCCTGAGTTTCTGACTTGGGAAAGTGGTTGGATGGTGGTTGAAAGAAGAGAAGGAGAATGTGTGTGTGTGTGCGTGTGTGTGTGTGTGTGTCTGAAAAGAAGAATTCAGCTCTGTAACTATTGAACTGACTGACCATAGGTACAGGTTTCCACTGGGTAACTGGATACATGGTCTGCAATCTGCAATTCAGAAAATTCCAGGCTAGAGATAGTAATTTGAGAGTCATCAGAGTTTAATGGTAAGTAGGAGTACATGAGGTAATCCAAGGAGACCATATCGAGGAGGACAGGGCTGAGACCCAAACGTAGGGAACATTAACATTTAAAGGCAGTTGGAAACAGTTGCCCATGAAGAAGACTGAGGAGTCAAGACACACAGACTCCAAACTCTAAACACCACTGGGAGCCTTAGGTATTCTAGCTCAATTGGAATTGCATTTGGCTGCATATAACAGTGGGTTAATCAACTAACTTATCCAGAAGGCAATCCAGGCAGGGCTTAATGAAGTCAGCAAGACTCATGCTCCTTGCAACTCTTTTTGTCCTTGTGGCCATAAGATGGCTGCTCCATCTCAGCCAGTAAGCCCTCATTCCAAGCAGGAAGAAGGGGAAGGGCAAGGAGCCAAAGGCATATGGCAAGCCTCCCCCTTTTTTATCAGGAAAGCAATAGTTTTCTGAGAGGCCCCATCTACTAAACTAAAAACTGCAACTCATCAGCCAGGATTGGGGGTATGAATATCTCATTGTGTGGGTACCTGGAGGAGATGAGGTGTTTTCTTTTTTCTTTTCTTTTTTTTTTTCAACTTTTTCTTTGGAAATAATCTCAAACTGACAAAAAATTTACAAAAAATAGTACAAAGAATTCTTGTATACTTTTCACCCCAAATTCCCACATATTAACACTTACTTTATTGTTTTCTCTCTCTCTCTCTCATGAACATTTACTCCTACATACTTCAGCGTGTGCTGCCTACAAATAAAAATCTTCCCTTATATAACCATACTTCAGTGATCAGAATCAGAATATTAACATTGATAAAATGCTATTGTTTAATCTGCAGCTTTTGCTAATTGTCTCACCGATGTCCTTTGTTGCAAATAAATTCTTTTTTTTTTTTCCTAGTCCAGGAACCAATCCAAGATCACACATTGCATTTTGTTCTCATGTTGTTTTTAATCTACTTTAATCTAGAAAGTTCTTCAAACTGTCTTTATCCCTCATGTCATTGACATTGTTGAAGACCACAGGCCAATTACTCTGGAGAACATCCTTTATTTGGATTTATCTGATGTTTTCTCATGATTCAGGTTACGTATTTTTGGCCTGAATACTACAGATGTGATATGGTGTCCTTCTCAGGGCATATTAGGAGGTATGTAATTTGGTCTGTCTTATTACTAATGGTAGCAATTTTGATCACTTGGTTAAGATGGTGTAGTAGCATTGGTCATATTTTCCTAGTACAAAGTCACTATTTTACCCTTTGAAAAAGTAATGAGAATCTGTAGGAGGTCTTCACAGATTGTACAAATATGTTTCTCATCAAACTTTCATCTACCAGTTTTAGCATCCATTGATGCTCTTGCCTGAAATAATATTATGGTCACTGCAAAATGGTGATGTTCTAATTCTGTCATTCATCCTCTAATTTATTAGTTTGCTCTTTACCAAATAGAAGAACTTTTTTTCCTCCTCCATTTGTTTGTTTCAGTATGGACTCATGGATTCCTATTCTATTCAATGGGTTATACCCACTGCCATCATTGTTTTGATGCTCACGTTGTTGCAGATTGGCCGTGGGGAGCCCCCTTAATCTGACTTCTGTGTCCTTTTGACTTGCCCCCACCAGGTTTTGAGCACTTTTCTTATTTGAGATGGTTATTTTTAATAGTGCGCATTACCTCCTTGATAAAATCAGGCTTCTGTTAGTAGAAAACAAAAGGAGGAATGAAGATTGTGTGGGCAACCAGTTGTGTCTACCACACCTTGCTCCTCACCAGCCAAGAGCCGTGGCTTGAATCCAGCTGACAGCCTTGCTTTGTTCTAACAAAACAACGTTGTGCCCACATTCCAAAAAAAGCCTCGAGGCCATGTAATTCATCCATGTCTTTCCTCATTGTAATCCTTTATCATCATCCAAACTGAGTGCTCCTAAGGCCAGGTCTCCTGTGTTGCACAACTCCTGGGGGTGCCATTCATATAGTAGACTATGGATGATACACAAGAGCAAAGGCTGACAAGCTTTTTCTTTTCTTTTTTTTTAAGTTTATTTATTTTTGAGAGAGAGAGAGAGAGAGAGAGACAGAGAGAGAGAATCCCAAGCAGGCTCCACGCCATCAGCACAGAGCCCGATGTGGGGCCCAAACCCATGAATTGTGAGATCACGGATCATGACCTGAGCCAAAATCGAGTTGGACACTTAACCAAGCCACCCAAGCGCCCTTGACAAACTTTTTCTATAGAGAGCCAGATGGTCCATATTGTCAGCTGTGTGGGCCATTTGGTCTTTGTTGACAGTACTCAACTCTGACATTGTAGTGTGAAAGTAGCCATAGAAAATATGTAAATGAGTCAGCATGGCCATGATACAAGAAAACTTTATTTATAGACACTGAGATTGAATTACACATTATTTTCATGTATTGTGAAATGTTATTCTTTCAATTTAAAAAATTATTTAAAAATGTAAAAACCAGGGGTACCTGGAGGGCACAGTTAGTTAAACACCTGACTCTTGATTTTGGCTCAGGTCATGATCTCACGGTTCATTAGACTGAGCCCTGAGTCAGGCTCTGCTCTGAGCGTGGACCTTGCTTAAGATTCTCTCTCTCACTCTCTCTCTCTCTCTCTCTCTCTCTCCCCGCCCCCCTCTGCTCCACCCCCACTTGCACATGCATGTGCACTTGCACTTTCTCTCAACAAGAAAATGTGAAAAAAATTCTTAGCTCGTGGGCTTTTCAAAAATAGGCAGCTGGCTAGATATGACCGTAGTTCCCCACTCCCTTCCCTGTTCAACCTGAGTTGTCATATATGGTGGCCCTGCCTCCAGCTAGGTCTCTTCTCCCTCACCTTAATCTAAATCTGCCACCTTGCTCTGGGCTTTGTGTCTACCTTTTGCCTTCCTCTTTCTCAGGTCTTTCCTCTGTGCCTCAGAACCTCCGTTCAATTGTAAACTTCTTTTCACAACCTCCTAGCTCCTTCTTTGCCTTCCTGCAAAGTAAACATATTCCCTGAGGGACGTTCCTTGTTGAATCCTAGAAAGGCTGCTACTTCTTTTCTCATGCCCACAACCCATGGGCATGGGAAGTTCTGTTGACATTCTCCACATTCCTTAATTTTATTTCCACACCTTCACTCTTGCAAAACCCCCTTCTCCTTTGAAGCTCTTATCATCAGGATTCTTTGAGCAATTAGCTAACACACATTGAATGATATCCTCACAACCATTAGGAGATAACTACCATTATTATCCCCATTTTGGAGAGAGGCACAGAGAGGTTAAAGTCACACAGCTAGTAAATAGCAGAGCCAGGATTCTAATCCCAGCAGTCTATGCTGCTTGCCAAGATGTTATATGGCCTTTCTTTATGATCATGTACCACGTGGATAATTACTCTCCATCCTAGTTTCACTATTATCAGTCAGGTACATGGGCAGAAACAGATGCACACTCAACTTGAGTCCTTTGAAGAGGATTGAATAGAGGAACTATTTACGAAGGTGTAAGGCAGTCTTTCTCACCCTTTTTTCATTATCATCTACCCTAAGGAGAAAATTTAAATTAATTTACTAATTAATTTTACTAATTAAATTAACTTAAATTAATTAACAAGACACCCAGCTCACCCTGACCCAATCCGTTCTTCCTGCTATAAGTGAAGGTCTTCCTAACCGCAAACAGTGGTGCCTCTGGGACAAGGAGCTAGATGGCGGGAGGAGGGCAGGAGAATGACCTTCCCAGCTTTTGAATGTCCTACAAGATGCTTGTATCATCTAATTTTAAAACAAAATGTAACTTTAAAAATCGACCTAAAATGCAAATATGGTCATTCCTTCCCATGCTCAAAACACTTCAGTAGCCCATATGCTGCCAAGTTAAAATCCAAATTTATTCACGTGTCACACAAGGCCCCTGGCATACTTGTTTAGCCTCATCTCCACCACTTCTCATCTCATGGCCTGTGTCCAGCCATGTGAACTACTGACAAGTGAATGCATTCTCCAAGCAGCAATCTTCCTTTGCTGCCCGTTTGCCCATAATGCCACTTTGTATCAGTCTCCCCTTTTTCATACACCTGCAGTTTCTCCGTAGTAGAATGTGAAGCCTCTCCTTCTCCTCTTCTCCCTGGAGAATTCTTCATCCTTCAAGATTCAGTTAAAAAAACTTCTCCAGATTCTCATGAGATTAGCTGCGCGACTTTCTCCTCTGTGCCACCGCCGTCCAGTGTAGTGATGAAGAGTACGGGCTCTGATATAAGACCGTGTGGGCTTAAATCCTGGATTTGTTACGTATCAGTTGGTGACTTTTGGCAAGTTATTTAACCTTTATGCTTCCATCTCCTTATTTGGAAAATGGAGATTAGAATAGTTCCTATCTTAGAGGAAGAGTATTCATTTACCAAATATTTACTATCTATTGTGTATCAAAACAGACAAAAATTCTTGCGCCTGGGGGCACAGAATTTATATTAGATTTTAGAGCAGGGGTTGGCAAGCTACAGCCCCTGCGGCAAGTTTAGCCACCTGTTTTGTAAATAAAGTTTTATTGGAGCACAGCCATGTGCATTTGCTTATAGATCATCTATGGCTACTTCCATGCTAAAATGGTTTGAGTTGAGGGGCTACAACATACATCACTGTGCCTGCAGAGCCAAAGATATTTACTTTAAGAAGACACTTACCTTTAAGGAAAAGTTGGCTTACTCCTGCGCTGGTAAGATTGAGTTCATACATGTGAAGTGTTTAAAATTTAAAAACATTGCCTGATACTTAGTAAGCACTCAATAGATGCCCACTTTATTATCACTGCATACCCTTACAGTAGAATTTTTGCTGAATAAATGAATAAACAGAAGTAAAGAGGAACCAGAAATTGGGGTCATGGAAGCGACTGGAGGAAGAGTTTTAAAAAGGTGGAAGTCGGCAGCTATGTTAGGTGACAAATCAATACTGAAGAAAGACTGTCAGATTTGGCAATCAAATGAAGTGACCTGACCAAGGAGCAACTTGTGTGAAACGGTGAGGACAAAAGCTAGACTGTGGTGGGTTTAGGAGAGAATGAAAATGAGGAAGAAAGTAGAGATTATACATTTATAACGTGACAACTATATGACAGCAAGTATTGAGATAAAAGTGAACACACTTGGTCTGCCACTTGGAATTTTTAAAAATCTACTAGCCCAAAATATCAAGTTTATTGAAATATCAGGGTATATGATGGATCTTCTGCTTATCTTTCAGCTGTTTATTGTTAGGTAAAATGTCAATGGTTAAAATTCAAGTCCATAACGGAACTTCAGGCAGAAATTTCAAGTCTAGAATCATTAAAAGATTTATGATGATATTGATAGTAAAGCAATGTTTGTTTCTTTTGTGATCTTAATCATTGCGTGAACTTAATTGGTTTGAAATGAGATTTCAATGCAACCAATAGTATAAATTTGCCTATAGCACATTTATTATAACCCCAAAAAAAACTATACGAGCATTTTTTTTATTCATTCCATAAACCTTTGCATGTATTACACATTCTGGTAGATTTAGATATGTGTATGTAGAAAGAATTTAGTTTATTTGGTCATTGCTTTCCCCATCCCATCCAGGAATTTAAGAGTTAGTTGGTGAAGAAGCTAGTTCAGCAAATAGGTTCAATATTTGTTATAGATACTAGGGTAGAAGTTCAGACGGGTACAGCAGAGGCACAGAAGAATAAAATATTTTATATGAAACTATTTTGCCATCTGTCACCTATTTTTGCCAATGATTTTTACACCTATGCGTTGTGTACATGAAGACGAAACAGAATGTTATCAACTCACAGCTGCTTCCTGGAAAACACGAGACATTTAGGACTCTGAATACATGCATATTATTACTGAGGGTTTTTTTTTTTTTTTTTAGGGGGTTACAAAAGAGTTAGGTTTAATATGATCTTGTTTTTATTAAAGTACACACTGCATATTACATTAAAATATATACTATATATAGAAAAAGTCTGTAAAGATATACATTTAAAATATTAACGGGGCGCCTGGGTGGCTCAGTCCATTGAGCATCCAACTCTTGATACCAGCTTGGATTGTGATCTCGCAGTCATGGGATTGAGTCCGGCGTCAGGCTCTGTGCTGAATGTGGAGCCTGCTTGAGATTCTCTCTCCCTCTCTCAGAATAAATAAATAAAATATTAGTGGGTTATATCTGGACGGTGGGATTATTAGGATATTATTTTCTTCACTATCCTTTTTTGTGCTTCAAATGTTTGTACAATGAACAGGGCTTACATTTATAGTCACAAATAACAATGGAACAAAACCATGGAGTTTTAACCACCACTTCTTACAAGCATTCGGCATGCGTACGTTCAAGCACACAGAGACTAGAGGTTTTTATGTTTTTATAGATTGTCCAATTCTTAGTTGTTACATGTATAGCAACAAAAATTTCTCAGCCTACAAATGTCAGCAGATAACATCTCAAACAGACGTGTGTAGAAGTCAACTCCATCGGTTAGTTCTCTTCTGCGAGGTGGCAAACCATCCAGGCACCGGCCACTGAAACACTGGGATTTACTTAAAACAGGGAGTGTACACAAGGAATGCATACTGTGTGAACTACTCAGTTTGGCCTCAAGCAACAAGACATTGGTAAAAGTGGCTTAAGCAATAAAGATTTACTGTCTCACAGAACACGAAATCCAGAAGGAGGTGAGTTCCAGATCCGGTTAACTCAGTAGCTCAGCAATTTCAGGATTCTGGGTCAGCTCTCCTTTGACTTTCTTGGCTTTCTCCTTCTGGTTAGCACCAAACATCACTGCCTCACATGAGAACTGAAGGCAGGAAAAGCAAGGCATTCTCCCCTCACTCCATCTCTCTTTTTTCCAGTGATTCAAATCTTTCCCAGAACTGAATTTCCCTACCAGACATCTTCCTACATTTTATTGGCTACAGTGTGACAGTTCAGTGTAAGGAAAAATGGGTTGGGGGGGGGGACTATAGTCGAAAGAAAATACCAGAGTCACCCCTAAACTGAGAATGGAGAGAAGGATTACCATTATTGCCCTAGACCAACAGTGTCCAGTAGAATTTAATGTGAGCCACAATGCCAAATCCTGAGTAGACTTTGGCTAAAAAGAAGCCTTCATTTTCTCCTTCACGAATGAGCTACAACATTAATAAGCAACATTGCCTCCCATGAGCTAGAATTAGAAGCACCAAGGGTACATCTGGAAGTATTCCAACAAAGACACCTTAGTCATGGAACCTGGACTTTGAATTCCTGTGTTATGGTTCTAGATGTGACCCTGCCTATCTGTGTGGTCTTAATTGAGTCATGTGGCTTATCTGGGCTTATCTGCCCCAGCTTCCTCATCTTAAAACAGGTGGTTCTTTAAAATGTCCTTTGCATTCTAGTACGACAAGATTTTATACTACTGTTCAACTGGGACTTTCCCAGCCCTTTATCTGACATCAGCAAGTTGGGCCAGTTGACACGTGGAAAGTTATTCAGAAGGGTACACTTTCGGATGCCATGGGGCAAAATGCACTTTTAGAGCGAAAGAGAGAGGGCAAGCCACAGTGGCTTGTCATTCATTCATAGTAAATATTACAGGACGCCCACTATGTGCCCTAGTGACTCTAGATGGAGTAAGAGAGAATAAGTAGTCTCTGCTGTCAGAGAGCTTACTATCTAGTGGTAAGGTAATAGAGATAAGTAGATACACAATTACATAATGCACAAAGAAGCCCAGGACAGAGGAAGATGAGGCTGTATCCTGGAGCACCTAGCCCCATGGAGGGGAGGGGACAGAACCTCACTGGAGGAAGTGATACCCAAGGGATGCCAAGAAGAAAAGTACTTGGTTGGTCCTCATGGCACTGTGGGAAATTGCCTGGCCTCCAGGGCATCTCACCCTGTAATTTATTTGCTTTTCTTTTCTCTGACGTACTCTTTTTCTATTCCTTTCTTCAATGCACGTGTCCAGATGTCTGTATGTCTGGGATCAGGTGAGAGCACCACGGAGAAACTCTTGCAGCAAACTGACAGTTTCTGTTTCAGATCTTTCCATCACCTCCACTACCATCACTTACACCACTACCACTTCTGCCTTCATTATCACCTCTCAACACCTCCATCATCACCACCACCACCACCACCATCAACATCACTACTACCTCAACATCTTCATTATCACCTCCACCACCAAGAGCACCACCTCTGCCACCGTCAAAAAAGTATACAAGTAGGGGCGCCTGGGTGGCTCAGTCGGTTAAGCGGTCGACTTCAGCTCAGGTCATGATCTCGTGGTTCACGAGTTCAAGCCCCATGTCGGGCTCTGTGCTGACAGCTCAGAGCCTGGAGCCTGCTTCAGATTCTGTGTTTCTGTCTCTCTCTGCCCCTCTCCTGTTCACCCTCTGTCTCTATCAAAAAAAGAAAAAAAAGAAAAAAAGTATACAAGTAAGCCTTGTTTTAACTAATCTCAAAAGTGTGTATAAAGTCTGAGCTAATATAATGAACAAATTAGGGGATTTGCTTTTCCAAATTATTCAATCTACAGCAACCTTAAATAGTTGCTTCCCTAGTATTTTTTTACATGTGCATTGGTTTACAAACTTTTTTTTTTGTTTGTTTTAATTTTAGAGAGAGAAAGCATGAGACGGGGAGAGGAACAGAGGAAGAAAGAGAAAGAATCTTAAGTAGACTTCATGCTCAGCACAGAGCCCGATGCAGGGCTCGATCCCATGACCCTGGGATCATGACATGAGCCAAAATCAAGAGTCAGACGCTCAACCGACTGAGCCACCCAGGCACCCCAGTTTACAAACATTTTAACTGTCCAGATCTCTTTAGGAATATACTTATTTTAAGAAGCAGACAGGATTTTCATGCTGAGAAACAGGACAAGCATAATGAGCTGAAAAGGCCTTTTTCCTTATTCATTAAATTATTGAGAAGAGTTTTGGAGTGCCTGGGTGGCTCAGTCAGTTTGGCGTCCAACTTCGGCTCAGGTCACAATCTTGAGGTCCGTGGGTTGAAGCCCCGTGTAGGGCTCTGTGCTGACAGCTCGGAGCCTGGAGCCTTCTTTGGATTCTGTGCTTCCCTCTCTCTCTGCCCCTCTCCTGCTTGCGCTGTCTCTCTCTCTCTCTCAAATACACATTAAAAAAAAAAATTATTGAGAAGAGTTTTTTGGCACACACAAATCTACTCAACATTAAGCAGTTTTAGTTACTTGGTCATAAATCAGTGACTATAAAGGTGGAAGTTAATTCTATCAATAGTAGTCCTATATATAAATAGTAACTTATATATAAAAATGATTCATATATTTATATACTTACACTTATATATTTTATGTGAATCATGTATTTGTATACACAAATATACAATACTTATAAATGTGATCAATGTATACTGCTATTATAAATATCCTTCCCTAATTATGAAACTTGGGTTAGAGACCGAAATAGACTGTAAAAATGATTACAAATTCCTCGCATCCTTGCATGTACATACATCCCTTGCTTGCTACATACTGTGCTACTCTTCTTATCAAGGAGAGTCTATTTCCCCACTCCTTGACTCTTGACTCTGGGTTGGTAGTGTGACTTCCTTTGTTGTTGGGATATTAACAAATGTGCCACAAACAGAGGCTTGAAAAATGCACGCACTTTGGGGTTTGCCCTCTCTTACTGATTTGGGAACCCTGCCACACCACCATATGATCTAATCTGGGTTGGCCTCCTGGAGAATAACAGATCATGTGGAGCAGAGATGAGCTAGTCTAGCTCAGGCCCCTGTGAGATAGATCAGCTCACCAAATCACCAGATATATTAAAGACCATCCTAGACCATCCAGCCCCAGCTGAGCTGGGCAAGGCCAAAAGAGCCACTAAGTCAACAGACCAGAGCCTCATGAGATATTAATAAAGTGTTTATTGTTTTAAGCCACGAAATTTTGTGGTGGTTATACAGCAAAAGTGAACTGATACAAGAACCATCCATTACTGAGTTTATTGGAGCCACAGTTGCCCCAAATATGATTTTTCATTTTTTTCCAATTCTAAGAGCTCTGATTCTCTTTCAGTATTAAGCTTCTTTTCTCAGTATGGTCTTTACAGAAGAAAGAGGGTGGGGAATAAAGGTAGAAAAAATGAGGCACGATGTTAAGAGTGAGGAGGAACAGATGTGAATTATAGAGGTGATGGTGACACCAAAAAGAGAGGTCGCTACAACTCATACAGTGGTGGCTAACTTCCTGGGAGAAGGTCACTCTACAAAATCGGAATCTGTATGAAACTCCCTGGCACTGACCCCAGATGTCCCTATGTTCAATTGCAAACACACATTCTAAAATTCCCCTTCTGTTCCATTCCTTAGTTCCTCTCAAATCTTTTTCACGATCCCAAATATGGCTTTCTATTTTGGTAGTTAGAATTTTTTTGGCTATAAGTGACAGAAACCAAATTTGATCTTCAAAGTCCAGATCATCCTTAAGCTTTAGGCGAGATTGAATTCAGTTGCTCAAATGATGTCCTCAGGGAACTGTCTCTCTGTCTCTGTCTCTAGGTTCTGCTTTCCTCTGTGCTAGCCTCATTGTATCCCTTAATCCCAGACCTATTTTGTAGGTCCTAGAGTTGAGTGGTGGCAACTGTCAGTTATGTCTCCTCATCTTTGGGAGACCGAACCTTCCTCCCCTTCCCCACCAGTTACCCTAATCACATGAAAGGCACCAAGAGTCATCCAATTTTCCAAGTCAAAAACTTGGAAGTTATCCCAGACTTCTCTGTTAGTCCCCACTTCTAATAGATCCGAAAGCCAAGTCATTTCTACCCCACTTGTGTCTTTGGAATTGGTTTTCCCTCTCCACGGCCACTGCTACTGTGCGTTGTCATGCATTGTTACCCTGTCATGGAAGAAGAAAGTTTCTTCCTAACCAGTCTATGTTTTGCTTCCTACAAACCATCCTCCATGCCTGGAGGAATCTATAAAAAATGTAAATTTGAGTGTAGCATTCCCTGCTGAAAAAGTTTGGTTATGGGGGTACCTGGCTGGCTCAGTAGAGCATGTGACTCTTGATCTCAGGGTTGTGAGTTGGAGCCCCATGTTTGGTGTAGAGATTACCTAAAAAATAAAATCTTAAGGGGCGCCTGGGTGGCGCAGTTGGTTGAGCGTCCGACTTCAGCCAGGTCACGATCTCGCGGTCCGTGAGTTCGAGCCCCGCGTCGGGCTCTGGGCTGATGGCTCAGAGCCTGGAGCCTGTTTCCGATTCTGTGTCTCCCTCTCTCTCTGCCCCTCCACCGTTCATGCTCTGTCTCTCTCTGTACCAAAAAAAATAAATTAAAAAAACGTTGAAAAAAAAAATAAAAAAAAAAAATAAATAAAATCTTAAGAAAAAAAAAGTTTGGTTATGTAACTTGTGTAAACTGCTTTATAAAACTGGGGTACAAACATGATCCCACTGGGTGATTTTTCCAATCACTTGAACCCCTTGCTGCTTGGTTGGTAGAGAGCCTAGTTAATTTGGATAGAGTTCCCTAGAAACAAAGCCTGAGCTAAGGGTAAGTGTTGTTATTTTAGGGGCCTCTGCTCCCTGCCACTTGGGATGTGGCTATGCTCACTGTAACTCAGTCTGCCTGCCAGTCTATACTACAGTCTTGGGCAGGAGATTGGGAATTGGTGTCTTTCCTCCTAAGAGGCCCAGAGCCCCCCACTCAAATTGCTGTACCCAGTGACAAATTCTGCCTACGTGGGGTCTCAAAGAGGGGCCTTAATCCAGTCATAAAAGATTCATGCAGAGGTCAAAGACACAAATGCCTGCAGGAGCCTGAAGCTTGACAGATAAGGCAGAGGCCACCCAAAACAATCAGTTGTTACCATGCAGGAATTTGGCACTCACAGTTGCTACACCTTTGGATCTTTTCAGGAGCCACAAATCTTAATTTTTAAGTGAAACATTCTGATTTTAAACTGTTAGCTTAATTTTAATTTTAATTTTAATTTTTAAGCAGGAGAATCAAAACATGTCTAGGGCCTTATCTGGCCCTGGAGCTATCAGTTTGTGAATGGGGTTTTATGCCCTAAATCCTAGAACAATGAATGCCCACTTGTCTCACATTTGCATAACTATGGGGCCACTGCAAAGAATTGGGGCTGACAAAGATCAACTGTGAACCAGCTACAAAAGGTTCCCTGACTTCAAGACGGTCTAAAGTCCTTTAGGGTGGCCTACGTGGCCTCCCTGACCTGGCTCCTAGCCTTCTCTGGGACTTGTTACTCCCGCATTCCCCCACATGTCTCACACCTCAGGGCTTCTGTGTTCACTGGGCTATTCCTGAGGCCCTTACTTCGAGTGATCTAATCAACACTCACACCCTCCTTCAAGATCGGTTTCAAGCACCCCCTTTCTCTGGACAGCCTTCCTTCCCCCAACTTCTGCTTTCTCCCCGGCTTACTCCAGGTTTTAGAGGGGTACCCCACTGCCCTAACATTTTCTTTACAGGCCTGTTGTCCCACCCGACCTAACCCCTAGAGGGCGGGACCCTGGGTTTCTTTCCTCACTTCTGTATCATTGCCTCATAGAGTACCCACACTTTTAAGTGCAGATTGGAGGAATGGGCCTCGAATTTGAAAAATAATGAGCCTAACCATTGCCTTTCACACGCCAGAAACCCATTGGCAAAGAACTGGTAACTTTTGAGAAAAATTGAAACTTCTTTAAGAGAAGACTGGAGGGAACCCTCTGCATACTTTCATTTTTAAAATGACCACACATTTGTGAAATATTTGTTGCAAAGAAATAAGTGTTTATACTTCCTCAGCTTTGGACATAACTGAGTTCTATGAATTCTAGAACTGGAGAACAGCTGAACTGACTCCTTGCACTAGTTTCCCCGCCCCCCCCCCCCCCCCCCCCCCGTCTCAACCCCATCGAACCTCAAAGGTCCCAGGGCTCTTACTGTCAGGACTGTTGGCTGCCTCGAAGGAGAAACGGAACCAGCTGCTCTAGAATGAAACAGTACTTCTACAGAGACGGCGGCCTACGTTAGGAGAACGAGCAGCCACAGTCGAAAGACCCTTTGAATTCGCTCTGAAATCGACTGAGGCTGGCAGAGGTGTAAACTGAAACTCCAGAGGCTAACCCTAAGCGGTTACGTTTTCTCGACCAAAAGGTTTCCCAGCCCTGTCACTCATTCCCTGCTTTCTCTCCCTCCCCAACGCGCACACACAATTTTGGTGGACCGCTGCACTTGACATTGAGCCTGTCTCCTACCTGCAGTAGGGCACCTCGGGGAGCCGCGAGGTTGGCGTTTCATTCATAATATATGACCTCAAGGGAGGAGGGAGACAGGGACAAGAGCCTTTCATCTCTGTTACTTAAAATCCCAGCAGCGAGACCGAAAAGGAAAATGAGCTGGGAGTGAGCGGCATCGGGGCAAGTATGGCACGATAACGGTACGAGCGAGCGCGTCAGAGGCCTGCCCGCCGGCTATTTATACTGCGGAGATTATGCAATCTGGCTCCAGCCATTCATGCCCGGACTGGGACGCCCCGCGCCGCGGGGGGGGGGGGGGGCATCATTCCCGGGCTCCGGGTCAGTTTCTAAGTTTGCATCATCCCCTTCATTACGAGAGCTTGGGTTTCCATTCCTGCCGGCCGGTCTTGGGGGAGACAGCTGGGCTACAAACTCACTTGGCACACGCGACCGCTTACTTAAACATAGTAAAGGCACCGGGACGCCGAGGCGCGGCCGAGTGGCGCTCGGGGCTGGGCTCAGGGCAGACCGGAAGGAACTGATAAACCCAGCGCTAATGATACCTGCTCCCTCCCCCGTCGGAAGTGTCCTCCTAGCGCCGGTCATTGAGAAATACCGAAGGGGCAGAACGGGGGTGAGGTGAGGACAGGCCTGGGCGCAGCTGCGCGCGCCTCGCGGGGCGGGGAGCGAGCCCGCCGCGGCAGTGGGGCCTTCTGCCGGGCGGGTCGGGCGGTACAAACCTTAGGGCATAGCAGAGTCCTCTCCAAGTCACCCCCGCCCCGCGCGCGCCCCCGGCGGGGCTGGAGGGAGTGATTTACCAGATCCCACCAGCAACCCCACCCGGGGACGATCTACACTCGAGGCCCTACCGGACCCCGGTGGGGTGGGAGGACGCAGAGAAGGGGCGAAGGACGCGAACGAGAGAGCGGATCGCCCAGAAAGATAAAATGTCCGCTTCTCCCGGCGCCAGTGCAGGGCAGTAGGGAGCGGGGGCTGCGGCCGGCTTCCGAGTGAAACCAGACCTGCGGGTCTACTGAGCATGCCCATCCAGTGGCCTCCGAGGGTCGCTCCGGTTCCGCGCTCCGGGCTTTCCCCGCGGCCGGCGGAAGGACCCGAGTGAGGGGGTGTGTGGGGGAAATGGTGCTTCCCTGCCCCGGACTCGGGCTTGAGGGGTGGGTAGGTGGGGGTCCTCCTGGGGGCTCCTCTGGGTGTGCGTCAAGCTGTGAGAAGACCGACTCTACTTTTGAAGCTGTACGATCTCACTCTGAGTCGACACCCATGAATTGATCGTGTTCAGAGCTATCCGCCCCGTTTTGCTGGTTATGGGGGAGAGACGCGGCTGTGGGTATTTAGCTTTCAGTAACGTTATTAAGTTAAAGTCCTAAATCCCTAGTATTCTAGTAACAATTCTACAGACTTGGGTAACACCCTGCTATTCAGATCAATAAACACATCTGAGTTATTCGCCCAATACCGCCACTTATTTTATGGAGCTGCAGGAGTCAGTAATTGATGGGGAGGACCTGCTAGGAACATTTCCATCAAAAAGTCCTTTTGGGTGACGAACAAGGAAGAAGAGAACTGGAAGAATTTCTTTACAGGAACATGACGGACCGTGAGTGAAGGGGGGTGGCATTTGGTAATACAATTGGCTAGAGAGAAGAAAGGGTTGCCACTGATCTATTTGCAGCGTGCTGCTTATTAACACACTACCTTCACTGTGTAGCCATTTATTCTTCCCAGCAATCCTACGTTGTGGTATTATCCTGACACTACAGATGCCGAACCCAAAGCTCAGAGAACTGGAATCTGGCATCAGGGTATCCAAGTGGGGACCTGGTGACTCCTGGACTTTAGAATGTTTTCCTTTGCTCCTCTGGCTGCCTGGTCTGCCATCTGGGCCATTTACTGCTATTAGCAGGGAACTGGATTAATGAGTGGTGATGACACCAATTCACTTGCCTACCTGCAGAAATTAATTCATCTCACCTGCCACCTTGCCATTTGGGTACTCTGAAGGTGGAGGGTGGAGCCATAGAGATGCCCATTGGATGGATACTTCTGACATGGACAAATGTCTGTTCCTGGAAATTCAGGAATGACTCAGTGGGATCTCTTTCAGCGCCTCCAGGAGAAAAGCAATGCCCAAAGGTGAGAACTGGATAGATGCCTTAGCCTTATGGGGATTTAGAGAACAATGAGATCCTCCTCTGTTCAGTGCTTTCTCATAGACTGTCAATGGCCCCCAAACCTGAGAAAGACAAGATTGGCCTTGTTAGCCCTGTTTTATAAAGAAACTGAAGAATTGCTAAGTCTTACTCAAGGTTTCAGGGCTGCTAGGAAATAAACAAAACCCAAGCATTCCTCCTGTGTAGTTCTCTTTTCAGCACTACATACCAGCACTCAGCATCAAAGGTGGGTGAACACCAATCCATGTCCACAAAGATGATGGCTGTGATAAGCATGAACCTAGGGTAAACCACTAGTTTCTCCTTGACTCAAGGTAATACTCTTACTATCTTTGGAACACTTATAGCTCTCCAAATGCATGTATATACCCCTTATGTATACTAACTATATTTGAGACATATATTTAATCTCTTAATTTGTTCCATGGTTGCTATTTACTTAAAACCTCTGCATGTTTTCTTGGTACATTCAGGAGGATGGAAAAGTCTACTGTGCTTGAAGAGTAGGAAGGAGCGGGGGCTGTATCTCTTGCTCTCTAGCAAGACCCTCAGAAGGAAATACTGAACAGCTATGTAATTTGTGGGACCCACTGCAAAGTAAAAATATTGAGCCCCTGTTCCAACACTATAAATAATTTCAAAATTGCAACAGGAGAGGGGTGGCTCAGTTGGTTAAGCATCTGACTTGGCTTAGGTCAGGATCTCTGGGTTTGTGGGTTTGAGGCCCACATCAGGCTCTGTGCTGACAGCTTGGGAGCCTGGAGCCTGCTTGGGATCCTGTGTCTCCTTCTCTCTCTGCCCTTCCCCGCTCACACTCTGTCTCTCTCTCTCTCAAAAGTAAATAAACATTAAGAGAAAAAAAAAAAAAACAAAAAAAAGCAACAGCGGACACTCAAACCAAGTAAAGATCCCTGTGTAACTGGACAGGTTACATGCCAAGGAAGCCAGTCCTGTCCATTGCCCAGAAAGTGCTGCTTTGGAGAGCATGGGCCCACCCAGCCCCATGGTCCCAGGACAAGGCAAGAAAAATCATTTAAAGACAAAGGTATGTGTGTGGGGGGGGGGGATGGATCCAGAAGCTCTCCATCGCCCCATCTGTGCCAAAGCCCACGGGGCTGGTAACCTCTGGCCCAGTAACTACGGCTTCAAGGGCCTGGGACAAGGGGCATCCTCAACCAACATTAGAGAGGTTTACTAAATAATTTTTAAAATGTATTTGGGCTTACCTTTTAACCCGAGGAAGTCCATCATTTCTACTGAAATGCAAACGTTTCTGGGCTGTGCGGTGTTGGATTTACTTTTTTTTTTTTTTAATGTACAAATAACGATTCCTCAAAAACGCCCGTTCCGCTAGCAAGACAAAGATCACAAGATTCACGTGAAATTGAGAAAAAGGCCTCTGCCATTCAGAACCCCGCAAAAAGCACCTGTGCCGCCCCCACCCTCCTGCTCCACGGTTAGGGGCACTTGGTCCTCTGAGCCCGAGCACCCCTCAGCGCCTCCCCTGATCTCCGCGTCTTCGCCCCCGCCCCCCACTATTTTTAATCCAGGGGTTTAGATCGAGGGAGGGAACCAAACTGGAGCCAGATGTGTGCGAGTCCCCGGCTCCCGCCTCCTCCCTATTCTCGGGCATCTTAAAACCCGGAACGTGAGAGAAAAAGGATCCGGAGCTAGACAGACGCCGCACAAACAACTCCGCTCCGCTGCTCCTCCGGGAGTGGAAGCCAGTAGGGAGGGGGAAAGGAAGCCGGGCATGCTCAGTAGGCGGGACAAAGTTGTTTTTTTTTTTTTTTTTTTCTCTCCTTTTTTTTTTTTTTTTTTTTTTTTTCTTTCGGTCGCAAGTAGGAAGCTTTTTGCACTCCACCACCTCTGGCCGCTGGGAAGACGTCATCGCTTCCGCCCTACTTCCTCCTCCTGTTGGCGGCGGTGAGAATCCAATATGGAGTAAATCGGTAGAGTCGAGAGATGGGGCTCGGACGGGGCGCCCTGCACCGCCTCCCAGGCGCACCTCCCCCGGCTGCCGACCGCTCCCCGGAACCGTGATTGGCCCGGCCCCCGGGGGCGACCCCGGACCGAGCCCCCACCCCCGGCCGGCCCTCCTCTCCTCCTCCTCTCAGCAGTCCCCGCCGCTCCACGGCGCGCTTGTTTTTCTCCTTCTCTCCCCCACCGCCGTCCCCTGCCCAAATCTCTCCCCTTCTGCCCGCAGCCTAGCCCCCAGAACCCCTCCTGCCTCGCCCGCGGCGCTGCGGCGCTCACTCCTCCGGCAGCCTGCCTTTGCACCCCTTCCCCAAACCTCACCTCGCGCTCCTGTCGCCCAGCTTCCCCTTCTGCCTTCTGCGGCGCCCCCTTCATCTCTTGCGGCTCCCCCTCCCCAACCAAATCAGGCGATCTCCGGAGATGTGAAGAAGGGGGGTGAACGGACAGGAAGATGAAGGGAGCAAAGCTGCCCGCCGCGGGACAGGCGTCTAGGTGAACAGGAAAATGACCGAAGAAACACACCCGGACGAGTAAGTTTGGCCGCGGGGTGGGAAGAGGGTGCCCCGCGGGGGCAGCGTGGGGGCCGGGGCTGAGGACGCAGGCGGGGACGCTGGTTGGGTGAACTTGGCGTGGGGTGCAGCGACTCGCTGGCCTGTGGGCTTCGGGATGCGAGATTTCTACCCTTGTTGAGGTGAGGAGGGGGCAAAGACTACTGCGGGCCGGCGGGGGTGCGCCTTGGGTCGGCCGGCTGGTGGCCGCGGCGGGGGCCAAGGGCGAGCGGGTGACCTCGGGGCGGTCCCCGCTCCTTCTCCGGGGACTCACAAACACCCCCTCCCCCCCGAAATCTTTGGCGGCCGGAGCCCAAGACCTGACACCCCCGCTCCGGCTTCCTGGGGTCGGTGGGTTTTCACTTGGTGACTTTGTGACTCCTGCCCCGCCGCTCGCCCCCTTCCTCCGGGTCCCTTAGGGAGCCCACTGGGGCCCAGGCTCCGCCATTTCGTTTTCTTGAATCGCTCTCATTTGCATACCACATTTTCATTCATAAAAACACGGCGGAGCGAGGAGAGGACTGGGCGCGGACTGCGCGGGGGTCTGCGTGAGCCCGGATCCCCCGGCGGGTCATCGCGCCGGAGCCGCCCCAGGGGTCCCGCGGCGCGTGTGAGCGTGTGTGCACACGCTTGTGGGCTCGGGACAGGCGCCCCGCGGGGTCCGGGCAGCTCGGGGGCGGATCCGAGTCGTGTGCGGCGGGGGCGGGCGGGAGCGTGCGGGACAACGTGCTGCGGGCCTGTGTGTGTGTGTGTGTGTGTGTGTGTGTGTTCGTGTGTGTGTGTGTGTGTGTGTGTGTGTGTGTTCGTGTGTGGGTTTGTGTGTGTGTGTGCGCGCGTGCACAGGCATTCGTGCCGGGCCCGCGAGCCCGAGGGGAACAATGCTCGGGACACTCCGCTGGAGGGGCTCCGGGTATGACCCACCGCCCTCCGCAGGATGGGTGCCTTTTTTTCCCAGCCGCAGGCCAAGGTGAGGCTCCCTGCAGCCTTGCGGTCGCGAAATCGCGTTTGTCTTTCTCCCACCCCCGTCCGAGGCGTTTACAATCGCCGGAGAAGCGGAGGCCGGGCTCCTGGGCCCGGCGCCTGAGGTCGTCGGTTTCGGGTCCGAGTGGTCATCGCACGGTGACTGTTGCTGCTGCTCAGTGGCTGTGCCCGCCACCAGCCACTTTTTTTTTTTTTTCTTTTTTTTTTGTGAATAAGACGCTCTCCTTTATTGTCACATGATATCCTTCCCCTCCTCCCCTGCACATTCATAAATCCGGAGACTGCCTCGGCTCCTTTCATTCAGAGCTGCCATTAGCCAAGGTAACAGTGGAGCTGGCTTGGGCGTAAAGAGACGGTTGGCAGCCGTGAGGACGCGCCCTGGGGGGACGCCCAGAGCTTTCTTCGGGGAAATAGGGGCTTCGGGTAGCTGCTCTCCGGGGTCTTTTGCCCCTGCAAGCATTGAGAGGGCAGGGAGGGGAAGTGACTCAGGGTTGGATGATGGGGAGGGCTTTTCTTGCAGCAGGTGACAGAATGTTGTGCTTTACTCTTAAGGATCTACTTCACTTTTTTTTTTTTTTTTTTTTTTTTTTAAATGTCCCTTTATCCTTTGGTGTCTGCTGTTGCCTGGCTGGGCGGCTGGGCGGGAGGGGGTGTTGAGAGGGTTGGTGTTTGGGAAAGGGAATTTCCTTCCTGTGGTCCCCAGAGATATTTGCAGTAACCCCTGGTTTGCCAGACACCCACAGCTAGAGAGCATCCCGCCTTGTGTGCCTGTCGCTGCCCTCCCACCACCTATGCCGGTGTTTCTATTTTAGGTATTTTGCTTTGTTTTCATAGACTGTTCTTGAAACGGTAAAATGAAAAAAGTTGCGCTTGTAGGGCTGAAATATGGAGGGGAAGAAATAAGCTGCTGGGCCTTCCTCCCTTTGGGACTTGACTAATGAACAAGTATTTTTCTGGGTCTTCGTTTGTCCTTGCACACAAATAGCAGTAGTAGCAGGGAGGGACCATTGCCTTGCAACCTCTGGACTTGGGGATTATTGTTGGAGATTGGTTCTACTTGCCCTGCATTGGGTTCCTTGGCTCCATCTCTTGGGAATACTGGCCCGGATTCTCCCTTTTCACTGGGGCATATCAGCTTTGCATCCTACCCCATCTTATATCCAAAGCAAAAGGATTTTGGGTGGAATCACCAGCAAGAAATGACTATCTCTATTTTCTGCTTTCAGAGCAGCTTAGCATGGAACTGGCTGCCCCCACTGCTGTCAGAAGCCCAGTTAAGACAATGGGTATTTGAGGACAGGTTCTGGTTTCAGTTAGAGAAGCAGAAAGCTGTGGTACCTTAGCCCACTGCAGAAGTGGCCTTCCTGGGATTACTTTTAATGCAATGACCTTGGCCTGAGACATGAAATGTAAGCCTGTAAGAAAACAGGCTTCATGGGCTATAAACTGCCATTTGTGGACACTGTCCATTATATTCTTCAAGTTCTTATGTAATGACCCATCTGAAAAATTCCTTTTAAATGTTAATGCCTGGAAGAAGGTATCTCTCTGGGTTACAGAGCTTTGCTGTGATTGCTTTTTTGTTGTTGTGGGGTTCTGTCTGGAAGCTCCAAGCTAAAATCATTGCTTGATTACAGTAGTCATAGTAGCCTAGGTTTTTGCTAGATTTATTTACCCCTCCCCTGTATGAATTTTGATCTTTTATTTTCTCTTCAAATGGCTTTATGTTTGAGTTCCCGCAGATACCTCTAGAAGTAGACGAGGAGTGTTACATATAAAGAGAATTGGTGACCTCAAACTGGAGACATATGGGAGATATATTTATGCTTTAGGTAAAATAGATTTTCTTGATAGTCCATATATATTTGAGGTTTTTCTTAAGTGAAACAGATATATAAATGTCACATTTAGCATCGCAGTACAATAAGTCAGAATCTTGCAAGTGGCAAAATTGTGCCTAATTTTAAAAAACAATAAATGTTTTGTCTTCTAATGCTCCTTTCCATGTGATTTAAAACTCCGCTAGTAAATATATGGTAGTCCAGGAAAGCTTGTCTGCTCTTTTTGCTGATTGCCCTAAAAAATAGCTTCCATATAGAAAATACTCTGACCACTCTCTGATCCCACTCCATCTAGAAATGCATGTTAAGGTTTATAATTCCACAGACTTTTTTTTTTATAATTCAAAAGTAAAAAGTATCGAAAAACTATTGAAAGTGATCTTTTGTACATAAGAGTGGAAACATTTTTTAAATCCTGTGCAGTTTGTCTATCTTTAAAGCATTTGATTATGGCCATGAATGGTTTGGAAAGCAAGCTTAACCTCTCAAGCAAGCTTAACTCAGGAGACATGGGTGCTCTTTAGCTATTTTGTTCCTCTCATAAACTCTTCTCTGAAACACATATGTCACTGAGAATGGACTTGTAGCTTTGTCCTTAGTCCTGTTTTTCCTAATATTGAAAGGTCTCCCCTTAAAAAAAACTTAAATATTTTTGCTGAACCATTTCAAAGAAATTAGACGTCAGAACACCTTATGTCTAGATACTTTAGCTTTCCAAAAGATGAGGATGCTCTTCCGAAGCCTCAATACTATCACACTTTACAAAATTAAGAATCATTCCCTGTTGTCTTTAACATTCAGCCTAATTGATTGAAAAATGTCTTTTACAACTGCCATTTCAGCCAGGTGCCAGTTAAAGATCCTGAGTTAAATGCATTTAATTTATACTTAAGGCTCAAGGCTCAGCCATTTGCTCACTTTTTGATGAAAGGCAAGTTACTTACATATCACCTTGGTTTTATCTGAGTGAATAAAATGAGAGTAAATATTACCAGTCTCATGGAGTTGTGAAAATTAAATGAGATAGCCCATGTAAAGCTTACGGTTCAGCACCAGGCATAAAACAGGTGTTTGGTATTGGCTCTTTGCAGGGCCCTGAGATAGATTTCTTACAGGCTCAGCTTGTTAATTTTCACACAACCCTATGAAGGAGCTACTGCATTTAACTGATGAGAAAGCTTAAATAAAGTTGCTTGCCTAAGCTAGCAAACATTTTTTTATAGTACTTTACTCATTTATTCTTCCCAGCAATCCCCCCCAGTAGATGTGGCATTACTACCCCCATTTATAGATGGGGAAACTGAGGCCGGGAGAAGTTGAGTAACTTGTCCAAGGTCATTATCATTAGTAAGTGAAGGAGCTGGATTGTGACTCTAGCAGCCTGGCTCAGAATGGACTGTTTTTAACCACCATGAGGTACTGTCTGAAAAGAAGACAGGGTGGCCAGCCTTAGTCATTCTGACTTCCGAGCTCACACTGTTTCTGTCAGTCTGTCCCTAATTCTTCGGTATTGGTGACAGTCTGTCATGCCGTAATTTTTTCCACTTCCCTTATCTTCCCTGAAAATGATACGAGGCACATACGGAATTAAAGTGAATTTAGGCTCACATACTGAGCCTGGGTGGCTCACTTGGTTGAGTGTCTGACTCTTGATTTTGGCTCAGGTCATGATCCCAGAATTCTGGGATCGAGCCGTACCTCAAGCTCTGCACTGAATGTGGAACCTGCTTAAGATTCGGTCTCTCCCTCTCTCTCAGCTCCTTTCCTCTGCTCACACACACACACACTCTCTCTCTCTCTGTCTCTCAAAAGTAAATTTAAATAAACATGGGCTTGAAAATTCTTTGATACACCTTCAGATAATCGTATGAATTCAGAGTTGGTTATTGCTGGACATTAGCTGTACATTTATTGAAATAACAGTTGTGTAAATTAGACCTGGTACGACAAATATTGATCTAGTTTCTTTGCATCAGCCTTAAAAAAGGGATGTTTCAGGTGCCTGCTTCTCTCAGTCCATTAAGCGTCTGACTTGATCTTGGCTCAGGTCATGATCTCAAGGTTTGTGATATCAAGCCTGGAGTTGGACTCTGTGCTGACAGTGCTGAGCTTGCTTGGGAGTCAGTCTCTCTCTCTTCTCAATAAATAAATAAATAAATAAATAAATAAATAAACAAACAAACAAACAAACTTTTTTTTTTTTTTAGAGGGATGTTTTCCTCCACATGAACAGAATCCTTAAATGTTAAAAACATGGAGTTGACTCTGTGGAATTGGAATCTTGGTCCATTCATCAGAAGATCTTGAAAGCAAGACAAAAAAACAAAACAAAACTTGGAAAGACCTTAACAAGCCTGTAAGCCAGGACATTATTATTGTATAAAATTAAGTGCCTACTTTGAGGCCATCCATCTTTCTCTAGGTGGTGGGCTTGGGCTTCTCTCCATCTGCTAGGCTTGTTTCCACAGGGATTTAGCAAGTGCTTCCTCTTTTCTAGCTATGTTTGATCCCCTTTGCTTTCCACTTCCTTTAGCCAAATGAAGCATATACAAAGTGAATCAATAGAAATACCAAAACTATTCTGCCTCAACAATCTGCTTACTCGTGCTCTTTATTCTGAAATTTTCTTTCTTCCTTCCCTTCAACAAGTGAAATTCTGTTCATTCCCCCCCAACCAGTTCTGTGGCCATTCCTTTTATGAAGTTCTCGTAGACTTTCCTCACCCTCCACTCTTTGAGTCAAAACTGAGGACTTTTTAGGGCATTTTTTTCCCACACCGTATGGCAGTTATTACCATTTAGCGTTGGGTTCTTAGTAGCTAGATTCTAGGTTCTTAGTAGAATATGAGCTTTTTGGATTCAGGATTACCTCTCAACTGCTTAGTTTTCTAGTTGTTGGCTCAATACTATTGGGCACATTGCTTTGTAAATGTCCGTTGAATTTAAAAAAATGGATTTAATTATTTTAAAATTCTTTGTCCCTACCAACAAATACAGAATGCAACGATTACAATCATTGTATTTGGTTAACTTGCAGTGTGTATAAGCCCCCTCTGAGAAAGTCCATGTTCACAGGTATCCTTTGGCTCATTTGTGGAAATTGGGTGCAGAACTATCTGGTGGTAGTGGTCTGTGATTGATAACTCAAAACCATTTTGATTCGAGTCACTGTTGTAGGAGTTGGGATGTGGAAGATTTTGAGTGCAATAAGCCGGGCCCTGTGTTTCTGCTTCTGCAGGAAAATCTCCGCAGAAAATCATAACATTAACAATTTGCAGTAGCTGCAGGGTTCTGATGGAGTCTTAACACTTGAAGTGGGAGATGGCCGTGCTGATGAACACCAACATTGGCATACTCCCTATTTTACTGGACTGAACACAACTACACAATCTAACAGCAAAATCCTCAGAAACTGAACAAGATGATAATAGAGGCAGAGCAGGACGTTTTGGCGTGTGTGGTTATTTTGGCTTGTTTTTAAATAAATTGGGCTCTTGTGTTGTTGTTGTTGGTTTTTCTGAGACGCAGTCATATTGATAAACTCTTGTAAATGTTTCTTTTTAATCAATATTTAAGGCCAGAACACTGATGATTTTTTTTTTTTTTTTTTTTTTAAGGCATTTCCTGGGGCTTTCAGTCACTGGAATAGAAGGACTATTTATACTAGTGCACACAGTGCCCTATGGAGCAAAATGCATTTTCTGTGTGCTTGCCCTAAGATGCTTGAAGAATTGTTGCCATGGCTTGACATGTGTCCCATGTCATGGGAAGGAAGTCAGGCCAGGATTTTAGTAAAATACTTGATAGTAACTGGCATAGGAGTTCACTAAATTTTTTTTTTTTTTTTAATTTTTTTTTTTCAACGTTTATTTATTTTTGGGACAGAGAGAGACAGAGCATGAACGGGGGAGGGGCAGAGAGAGAGGGAGACACAGAATCGGAAACAGGCTCCAGGCTTTGAGCCATCAGCCCAGAGCCCGAGGCGGGGCTCGAACTCACGGACCGCGAGATCGTGACCTGGCTGAAGTCGGACGCTTAACCGACTGCGCCACCCAGGCGCCCCAGGAGTTCACTAAATTAAGTAGCAGCTGTTGTATAACTAATTTCTCAGGTTGTCTTTGTCAGCAGTGTGTTCATCTGTGGCGTATCACATACAGGGTAGCAAATTGTGCTTATGTTATTTATGCTACTCTCAAAGGGTAGTTTAATATTTATGTAAAAACAAAATTTCTGCCTTTGCATTCACGTAGAGTGCAGAGGTGAAGAAATGGATCTTGACTTCATCCTAGCATTTTAGAGCTGGAGATTAGAACAAGGGCAGCTTCTAAAATGTATGGCTTTGGCTCCTGTGTGTACTGAAACGATGATTTTTCAAATCTGGTTGTTTTCATTCTTAGATATATTCCCTTTGGTCCATTCCTAAGTGCTTAAATTTAATTATCAGTTTAAGTTTTTTAATTGTCTTTCCTAGTTCATCTGGTAATGACATCTTTGTCTTTTCGCTTTCATTACTTGTTTCTCTTATTTCTTTTTCTCCTTGGCGTTGCTTTGGCTCTGGCTTCCAGTATTGATTTTTCAGATAAGCACTACTTACTTTGTATTTGCCTCCCGCCCTGAGAATGCACAAAGAAGGTTGGCTCATCTGCCCTTCTAGGTGTGGGAATAAGAGCTTATTCACCCTTAGGCCCATAACCTTGCAGAGTGCAGAGCCCTTAGTAGGCTTTCTGCAAACGTTTATTAATTGGTTAAGGCAGATACTCATTAATTGAAACATAATTTTACCTTATATCAAAGTATAAAGTAGTATTCTTACTGTACCTACATCTAAAAAGACTTTGAGGTTGCCTTTTCAAAACTTCCAGGAGGGGTGGAAGAAATACAGCTTTGGGGGTCACGCCCTGCCTCTGCCTTCTACTGACTGAAGGCTCCTGGCCAGTGCTTTAAGCCAGGAGCCCTGGGTTAATGTCAATGAAGCTCACTCTACTGTCTTATTCATAGGCTGTTAAAAAGTGGAAATGAAATTGTGAAGGTAAAGCATTTTAGCACAGTGCCTAATGAATTGGGAATTCAGTGGGACTTCCTCACCTCTAGTGTCTCACATCATGTAGCAAGGTATCCTTTATTTTCAGAATTTACAAGGTAGAGGATATCCATTAACAATATTTTACCTTCACGTTTTTGCGGCAAGAGACAAGATTCTCACTTTATGCCTGTGAGAGCTGAAGTGACCTGCTCAAGGGAGTTTCTAGGAGATTTAGACTCTAGAAGTCATGTTCTGCTTTTTATTTGGCTTTCCAGTGCTGTGCTGGTAGGTCCTTCTAGAGGTAGCACTTTGGTTTTGGTGCTGTAATATCAGTGAGGCCCAGCTGACTACTGGCCTTTTTTACTCAGTGATCCTAGCTGGCTATTTCCTGTTTTGTAGTAGCTTGCTTCCTCTCTTACTGTCAGTGCACTTACCTATAGGAGCATCCTTGGCTTTTTTGCCATCCCTGTCTGTGGTCTAGAAATCCATCACCAATGTCATTCAGATTGTTTCTAAGAGTCAGTAGTCTTCGGATGGGATGGGGGCGGGGGCCGAAGGTTCTTTTAGGAGTAAGTTGGCTTATGACTTGTTTTGTCTACTTGCATGCCATGTTGGTGTTTATGTTTTATATTTTCAGCAAAGAAATGAAGTGAATGCTAGAGCAGAGGTTTCATTTAATCGTCAGCATCCCAATAATTTTACTCCTTTTTACAGATCTTTTAAAGCTGTGTAAGTGTGAATATAGTCTTAATGTAGTAATTAAATCTTTCTCCTTCACTTAATAGGTTAAATCAAATCTGTGCTTTTTCTTAGGCTCAAAATTCCAAAGCAGGTCTGCTCTGCCAGAGTAGTATTCACTGGCTCAGTGTTACTTTTGGCCCTGAAGGCCTAATGGTTGCCTTCTTATTAATCTGTGTTTAAACGGGTTTCAGATCCGGAGTCTGCTGTTTTTAAACCAGCTTTAAGGCCCTTACCATCCATTTATGCCAAGGGGATTCAGGGACACCAGATTACAGGTATCCGTTTTGAGTGTGGTAGACTTTGAACCTAAAGAACTTGACTGTGGAAGATCCTTGGACTCTAATTGCAAAGCCGTGTACAAATTATCTCATTGGGTAAAATAACCAGGGTGGTGAGGCTTGAGGAAAGGGAGTGACCCGGCTGTTGAGCGCCATTCACTTACTGCACCTAATGCACAGACACCCAGTCTTCCAGACGGTACCAGAGCTGTGACTCAGGGAGAGTCTCTGTCCTTAGGGAACTTACGTTCTAGAGTGCTGGGCACTTTCTTATGCCTTAGGGGTGTGAGGACAGCATCATCTTGATGATTGACTGCCAGAGTTGTTTTCTCTTTCCTTCCCTTGCTTCTGCAGGGTTCCTCCTAGAGCTGCAGGCATTGGGATCCTAAATTTGGGGTGGGAGGACCTTGTTATCCAGATCATTAAAGGAGCCACATGCCTTTCCCAGAACCCCCCTGACAGATCCTTCGAGTTATTTTTAGGGTGTGTGTGCGCTTTGTGTACACAACACGTGCATCACACGTGGACGGAATATGTCTGACGGGCAAGGGAAAGATTCAGAGAGGTTAAGTAACTTGTCTGAGGACACAGCAGAATTTGTTATTTTTAGTCCAGGTCCTTTGACTTCAGGTCCCACTTTTGTAGAGTATCCCTTCATAGAGCTTTAGTTTTCTTTTTTTTTTTTTTACAACGTTTATTTATTTTTTGGAGGACAGAGAGAGACAGAGCATGAATGGGGGAGGGGCAGAGAGAGAGGGAGACACAGAATCGGAAACAGGCTCCAGGCTCTGAGCCATCAGCCCAGAGCCTGACGCGGGGCTCGAACTCACGGACCGCGAGATCGTGACCTGGCTGAAGTCGGACGCTTAACCGACTGCGCCACCCAGGCGCCCCGAGCTTTAGTTTTCTTGTATAAAAAAAATTGTGTGTACAGCTTAATTTATATTCCTGTCGAGCAGTTGAAATTAGAACTCATGTTGGATCCCGAAAACACACCTCAAAACTGAGGTGACATTTCTTTCTTGCATTCCTTTTCAGCTCTGAAGACGGAAGCAGGGCCCACAGAGGTGGCCTTTTCTGTACTGATATAAAGGGTGGAGGCACCTGGGTGGCTCAGTCAGTTAAGCGCCTGACTCTTCATTTCGGCTCAGGTCATGGTTTCATGGTTCGTGAGTTCAAGCCCCACGCTGTGAGCGCAGAGCCTGCTTGGGATTCTCTGTCTCCCTCTCTCTCTCTGCCCCTTCCCTGCTCATTTGTCTCTCTCTCTCTCACTCTCACTCTCAAAATAAATAAATAAGCAAATAAACAAAAAGGGAAACTATAGGTACCTCTTTGGGAAAGACAACTAGCCTTATCCTTGGAAGTCCCTATGAGCAGAATGGATAACCATGCACAGTGTTCTCCTGAACCTGTGGTTTAGCCTCGTTATTTTGAGAGGAGGACCAAACATGAACTTGCACTGGGAATCTTGCAAGATGAGGCATCTGATTTAGTAAGGCCTCAGATTCTGCATTTTTTTTTTTTTTTTAAACTTTTTTTTTTTTTCAACGTTTATTTATTTTTGGGACAGAGAGAGACAGAGCATGAACGGGGGAGAGGCAGAGAGAGAGGGAGACACAGAATCGGAAACAGGCTCCAGGCTCCGAGCCATCAGCCCAGAGCCCGACGCGGGGCTCGAACTCACGGACCGCGAGATCGTGACCTGGCTGAAGTCGGACGCTTAACCGACTGCGCCACCCAGGCGCCCCAGATTCTGCATTTTTAATGAACTTCCACATGCTGCTGGTGCTCTTGCTCCGTGGACCCCACTTTATGAGTGGCAAGGGCCTATCTGTGCTCGTGATGATAGTAAGCTCACAGCTGCCAGGTTTGTGTCTTCAAAGGCGACTTCACATACTTGGCATTTGTTGAAGAAGCTCATTGGACAAGATGGTGCTGCTTATTCACAGAGAGATTATCAAGCAGCCACTTCCCCATCCCTGGCAGGGTTTCCGGCTTTAAGATCCAGCTTGATTTCAGATGGGCTTGTACTGGAAGAATTTTTTTCTTACGGCTTAAAAAAAGTTCTTGGTGAATGCCAGGAGGCCAAACAGATCCATCACTTAAAAGAAATACGGAGCCCTTAACACGTTGTGTGTAGTGTCTGGAGTCAGCTGGCATGCGGCACCTTCCAGACAAATCCATCTTGTATGGAAAGCCTGCTGCTCCAGGGCGCGCTCAGCCCTAGAAGAAATCACAGGAAGTAATTAAACAGAGAAGGTCAGAGAAAGAGGAAGTGGTTGTGTTGTTTCTGATGCGAATAGCATTGTTGTTCCTAGGGATCCAGATGCTGGTATTTAAGTCTTCTGGAATGTGACTGCTTGGGGATTTGATTGTATTTAAATTGCAGCCCTTTTAGTTTATTCTTTTAGACAGCAATCTAGTTAGGAAATGAATTGCTTTTAGGTCTTATCAGGAATACCCACGTGCCTAGGCAGAAGTTTTAAGCAGGGAGTTGCTTAGAGCTTGGCAAATTGCACCTAAATGAAATGAATGTCAAGACTATTAGAGGTTAATTTTAGGTGTCTGGAGTTGTCCTTAATTCTCCTGATTAAACACTTTAACATAATAGTTTCCTTAATTGGAATAATGATGGAATATTAGCATGCATATTAAACCATTTACCCAAATTTGAATAGGGTTAAAATGCAAATTATCCATCACTTGTCAGTGCTTACTCTTCAGAGATGATTCCTGGTGGGAGATGGGGAAGAGACTGGAATGTGAATCCACTTGAGGCAGCATTGCTAGGAGAGCCAAGAATAGGCCAGAGGATGGAGGTGAGAGACCCTTTGTTCCCCCAAAACAGAAGTACTAGAAACCCCAGCACCGATGATGGTAATAACTGCAACATGGAGGCAGATGCAGTGGAAATCTGAAAGGAGCGGACTGTAGACCTTCTCGTTGTATCTTCATTAGCCTGTCATATTTTTCGTAGACAGGAGGGACATAGGAGACTAAAGATCTTCCCCTTCCTCCAGCATTTAGACACCCCATCTGAAGTCCTGATCTGATGCCACCACCCAGCAGTTCCCAAACGAGTGGCTGAGAACCCATAAGCACTCTAGGTGTCTGTGATCCAAATATATAATGTCACCCATTTTTATCTATTCCTCTCTTTCAGTGTACATAGCTGCATTTATAGAATAATAAAACACAGCCTCATCAAAATACAACACAATTCACGGTGAATGTTTGTTGAATATTTTTCTCAACTCACAGGTACTAACAAATACAACTGTAATCCCTGGGGAGGGTAGCTGGTCCTTGAATTTTCTCCCTTTGAGTCTTTATGCTTAGAAAGTTGGCCCTCATTCTGGATGTAAGAATGTAAGTGTGGTCATTCTGTAGAGGACTGATACGTGAGAGGGTTTGTTCCCACTCCAGGGTAGATTGGTTGGAAGGTCTGAGGAAGGTAGGGGCCAAGTTTAGTTGGATGAGGACAAGTTGGAAATGAGTCAGGACATCTCCCCTAGAGCCTTGGCATGATGTGGGGTCTTCTGATTCTCTTCCAGTTCTTGCCCCTTTTTGTTCCCACAGTCAGCGTTATCCAACCTGTGCTGTGCAGATCTCAGATGGATACCGAGCAGCAAAGAAGATGGGTACTGTGTTACCATATGCATAAAGCTCTGGGAGTCCAGAAACTTAGGTTCCCATTCCTTCTTTGCCATTAACCTCCTATGTGACCTGAGTTGTCGATCTTCTCTGGACTCTGCTTTCTCATCTCTAAAATAAAGGGTTTGTAATAACATGACAATATTGAAGGACTCTTCTAGTTCCAGATACTGCAGGGAGGGTTAATGTTAAAAAAATGTATTCGTATTTATTTGTAAGCATAATATTCTTTTTGTTTTGTTGAAACATAGCTGATGCACAATGTCATGTTAGTTTCAGGTATACAGCATAGGGATTCAACAACTCTATACCTTACGCTGTGCTCACCAAAGGGTAGCTACCATCTGTCACCATACAATGCCATTACACTAGCGTTGGCTGTATTCCCTATGTTGTACCTTTCACCCTGTGATTTATTTACTCATTCCTTAACTGGAAGCCTGTACCTCTCCCTCCGCTCCACCCATTTGCCCATCCCCCTCCCCTCCCGTAACCACCGGTTTGTTCCCTGTATTTATGGGTCTATTTCTGCTTTGTTTATTTTGTTTTTTAGATTCTACATACGAGTGAAATCTTTGGTATTTGTCTTTCTCTGGCTTATTTCACTTAGCATAATACCCTGAGGTCTAACCAGGGTGTTGCAAATGGCCACAGCTCCTTTTTATGGCTGAGGAATATCTCCTGCTGTGAGTGCATATGCATGTGCCACATCTTTATTCATTCATCTATTGATGGACACTTGAGTTGCTTCCCTAGCTTAGCAATTTTAATAATACTACAATGAATGTAGGGGTGTATATATCTTTTGGAATTAGAGTTTTGTTTTCTTTGGGTAAATACCCAGTAGTGGAATTACTAGATTGTATGGTATTTCAATTTCTAATTTTTGAGGAGCCCCTATACCGTTTGCCACAATGGTTGCACCAGTTTACATTCCTACCAACAGAGCACAAGTGTTCCTTTTTTTCCGCATCCTTGTCAACATTTGTTATTTCTTGTCTTTTTGAAACTAGCCATTCTGACAGGTGTGAGGCCATTATCTTATTGTGATTTTGACTTGCCTGATGATGAGTGATGTTGAGCATCGTTTCATGTGTTTGTTGGCATAATATTCTTTTTTAAAACAGAAAAATACAAGGCAGAATGTAAGTACTTTTGGCTGCACCAGTCAGGGAAGAGTTCACTTTTAACAGGAAGGGACTTGAATTTTACAGGACTCAGGTAAGGACGGTGGTGGTATTTTGTGGGGAGGCACAGGTCAAGCCATATAGGGATGAAGCATCTCTTGTCCAAAGGTTTCTTCCATAGGCAGGAAACTCCTCTTTTAGGTTTATGCTGGGGGAGCTCAGAGAAAGAGCTGGTTGACTTCGCTGAGGCTAACTTTGGGAGGCTATTGAGTGCCAAGCTAACAAAGTGGTTATTTGAACATTTGTTCTTTAGGTAGGACAAAGCTGTTTAAGGTTTTGAAGCAAAGAGATGATGAAGTGGTAGGTTGGTAAATTCAAATTAGTCAAACTAGTTAGAGGGTGCAGACTAGGCCGGAGTCAAAGAGGCTGCTAATAATTGTTGCTCTACCATACCTGGGCAGGACTTTTCTCTCTGGCCTTAATTAAATGCAGAGGCATTGCTGCAAAAAGCTTTGTTCCAAGGAGGGTGTCGTTATGTTTATTGGAGGAAGGTCAAGTGGGCTGTGAAATTGAGAACAAAATTAACCAACTTACTTTGTAGATCAAGTCTACAACTTGGGATTAACCCAAGCGAGTTGTTTTGTTTTTGTTTTTAGTATTGTTACTTCTGCAGAAACACAGCACTGATCTGTTAAAATTGCCCTGGTGAAAGTGGAGGATACATTGCCCTTTCTCAACAGAGTGAAATGGTTGCAATTAGACCATTAAATTACAGAACTGGAGAGGATCTTAAGAAAATACCATCTCGGCTATCTTCTTTTACACATAAATTGCAGTCTGGAGAGGTCGAATGAGTATCCTGGGGTCACACAGCTAGTTGGTGGTTTGGGATATGTCCGTGAGCAGATGTCATCTGGCCTTGGTTTCAGTCCTATTTGGGGCGCTATGTTAAATATTCATGACAATTGCTGCCCTCAAGTTGTGGAACCTTGGAGAGACAGGAAAAAGATGGTGGAAACAATCAGTTCAGGTAAACATGGTCCGTGTAGATGGTGAACCATCAGGACAGAACAGATTGCTAGCCTTGGTCTGCTCCTGTGCAATAGGTTGCAGTACTTGAGCTTGCCAAATGCTGTCCCTGTGTGGCTCGCCTGCAGATGGCAGGTAGGGGTCCTGAGGTCTGGCTTCCACGTGTTGTGTTTCAGGGACAAAAGGGCAGGGAGTAGAGACAGAAGAGGGCCTCTTTTAGCTCACCATTCTGCGAGAGAAGAGATGAGCCCTTAGATGAAAAGTTGAAATACATGTGATGGTCAAAGGTTTTTGCACCTGGGCACCGGCAAAAAAAGTTGATGAAACATTACCCCTGCTTGTTTTTTCTTCCCAGCGCCAGTGCCTCTGTTCGCCCCATGTGTTTGCTTTTGATGTTAACTGCCAAGGCAGTGTGGTCATAGACAGCAGGAAGTAATATTTGATATGCAGGTCTCGTGGGGTGGGGGTAGGTAGATGCCAGGATGGGAAGGGTGGTGGTTTTGGCACATTCGTGTGAGAACGTGGCACGCTTCTCAGCCAGCAGATGTTGTTGCAGCTAAGAAAGGAAGGGAAGAGTTGATCACCTGGTCATATAAGAGCATGTTTTATGGTAGCTTTTTACTCTAAGTTTTTCTAAGGTCTCTGCCGCATGGGTTGAACCCAGATAAAGTTGGGATTATCCTTCGTACCAAACACAGCTAGTGGTGTGGCCAGGGGCATTTAGAAACCTAGGCTTGGGGAAGAACGAAATAAATCTGCAGAACAAGACACAGTCCCCAAGAACCAAAGGTCCAGCAGCCAGGCTGGGAGGACTTAACCCTATTCTGCCAGGGTGAGACCTGATCCGCTCCCCATTCTGGCTTTGAAACTACAGTTTTCAGTCAGGACTCCCCCTGGGATAACAAGATTCACACTGCTTGTGTAGGATAGGAAACTTGTATTTTTAAAAATTTCTTTCTCTTGGGCTTCTGTCCACCCCTCCCTTTTGTTTCTTCTTGTTCATCCCCTTCAGCCAGGCATTCTTCTCACTTATAAAGGGTCCCTTGTAAGCCTAAAGATTGCAGTGTGGAGTTTTCAGACTCCTACTTCCAGTGCTTCTGGATCATCCAAATGATGCGGATCTTTTGGTCGTAAATGATGGATTCCCCCTTCCACATTCCTCGTGTTCCACAACGAACAGCACAACAGTGACCAGGAGAATTAGACAGGTGTGGTCCACCCACCGCCCCTGGCATGCACCCTAAAACAGAACCCCCCCCCCCCCCCACCCCAGCAAATGTCCTGATTCTCAGTATCACAAGAGACTCCAAGGTGGAGCATGTCTGGGGGTGGTTTGGGATGCTGTTGAGGATGCAGTGCCCTTCCTACTTTCTAGTCCTTTCTGTTTCATCCCCAGATAAATTGAATTAGAATTTCATCTCTACCCTGTGTGTCATTGTTGAAATAAACCTCGGAGAGTCTAATGTGTTTTACACTACAGGATTGGGAAGAGGGGAATGGCCAGCCAAACCTCTATAGGGTTGTAACCAACCAAGATGGTATCGACTAGGGAGAATCTCCTCTTTTTAAAGATCCTGGGTGACAGATGTTAACTAGACTTATTGTGGTGATCGTTTCACAGTAGACATAAATATCGAATCCTGTGCACCTGAAGCTAACATAATGTTATGTGTCAATTATATTTAAAAAAAAAAAAAGACTCTCCCACCCAGTCTGTCACTACCGTTAATTTATCTGCCATTTGGAGTAGTCTGCCATTTTGGAAGGTATTCAGAAGGCAAGACACATCCATACCAGCGAACGGAAATATTCTGAGGAATGTTTCTCCTTCTTTTCTTGCCCTTTCCTCTTGGTTCCATCTCATTTAAGTTGGATAACAAATAAGTGCTAAGGGAAGACGATACCAAATTGATGTTACATGTGAGGTGAGATCATAAGAGACAAGAAATAAATTCTGATTGTTGATCCAAGAGCTCTTTTATTTAACAAAAATTCTAAAGCATATGAAAAGATCACCTACAGCTGTCCAATATTATGACTGTTTTTTATTATTTTTAAAAAAGGTTTTGCCAAAACTTTGAAAGACCTATTAACTTGGTGATGTAACCCAGATGCCTTTAGGATGCAAACTGATCTATTTTAATAGTTTAAGTGGTAAATATAGGTTTTGTTTTGTTTTTTCTTTGGTGGAGTGGAACCAGTTATTTTTGCAGGGAACAAGTTCTCGCATTTGATTTTTGACAAACCTTTGTTAACATGGGACTGGTATTTGCTCAAATTTAAAGGAAAACAGAATTATAGAATCATATGCTTTTACCTAGAAATGAAAATACATTGACTTAAAACAGATGTCTCGCACAAAAACCGATGCCATGTTTTAAAATTGTAGCTTGTCACCCAGAAGTAGGAGAAAATGTGAAGCGCAGACACTTAAAAATGGGACACAGTCTTGCACAACATTGTAAATGTACTTGGTGCCACTGAACCATACACTTAAAAATGGTTAAAATGGTAAATTTTATGTGATGCTTATTTTGCCACAGTTAAAAAAATTAAACCAAAGGGGCACCTGGGTGGCTCAGTCGGTTAAGCGGCCGACTTCGGCTCAGGTCATGATCTCACGGTTCGTGAGTTCGAGCCCCGCGTCGGGCTCTGTGCTGACAGCTCAGAGCCTGGAGCCTGTTTCAGATTCTGTGTCTCCCTCTCTCTCTGCCCCTCCCCTGTTCAAGCTCTGTCTCTCTCTGTCTCAAAAAATAAATAAATGTAAAAAAAAAAAAACAAACCAAAAAAATGGGACCAAAGTCAATGACTTAATAAGAGCTCAGAGACTTCTTTCCAGAAAAATAGCAGGTGAGCACAACTTTCTGGGCCTGATGTTTTCTGAATCTCCTATGTAGAATCCTCATTTGTAGGTTTCTGGTTTCCTGTTGATCCCTAAGTCCTCTACCATCCCCTCTTCTGTTCCTCCCCTCAAAAAAGTTCCCTTCACAGAAGTCTGAGGCAGATGAACTTCGGATTACTCCAGTGGCACTCCTAAAGGTTCCTGCAGTTGACTGAGTACGTGCATTTCTTTCTGTACTAATGTGTCTTGACAAGGGGTTGGAACCTCCGAGAAAGTGCTAAAGGTCCAAACAGCTTTGCTGTAGAGCTAACAGCACAGCTGGTCTTCATTGTGGGTGGTGTGGCGATGAACCCTTCCCAGCCAGGGAGACCAGGGTTGAGGGTCAGCTCATTCAGTAGTGACCAACCAATTTGGCCTTGGGCAAGCACGTCACATCCTGGGAGCCTCAGTATTTCTCAAGTAGAGCAAGAATGCTAATTCAGAGGTTGGGACAGCCGTGTGGGATAATAATGCAAAAGAATGTGCTAACACACATGTAAAGATCAAGCAAGTCGGCCCTTCCTCCTTTCCCCTATTTGGAGACCAGCAGATTGCTAAATTGGCAGGTGAAATTAAGAATCCCTTAATTCAAACAAACGTGTGAGAACAAATTTGTGCTGTAGCGCATAAGAAAACAATCTGCTCCTTGAAAATGTTAGGCCCTTTTTTGGGGTTTTTAAGACTAGATGTTTCTCTTTAAGTAGTTTTACTAGTAGCATGTTGGTGTGAATTGGATCGTTAGCCTTTCTGAGGCAGCATACCCCTACAGTGGGAATACTGGCAACTTTTTATATAACTTGTGTGGATTTTTCAATAAATTACACACTAACTCTTACCAACAAGTGCTCATTCTTGATTGTTGAAAATTTGTGCTCATTCATAAACTGTTTATGGATTTGACACTTGCTGGCCTTGGGAATACTCAAGTCACCACATTACCACATTTGATACTTAATTTGGTAATCTCTGTGTCCGGTAGGAAAAAACAAATCTTGTAGTGAGCTGCCGTGATAACCTTTTGAGGATAACGTTTTTCATGGTCGAGGGCACCTTTGCCCATAGGAAAGCACCCCGCACTCCTCCCCCTCCCAGGACTGAAGCACAGGATATGAAGATCTTACCAATTCAGGGAGCTAAGAAGCATGCCCTGTTCTACTGCGCCGGATGGCCCTTCAGTCTTTGCTTGGACACTTCTGCGATAAGGAGCCCCCGTGCCCGGTGACTTGGGCACACAGCTCTGATTGTCGGCAAGCTCCTCTGTGAAACCACTGTCCTCCTCAGCAGCAGCAACTAGTTCTCTTGTTCTGACCAGCCTGCTGATACGTGAAGGCAGTGCTTGCTCTCTTCCGCTGGCCAAGCATCATCCCAGGCTCCTTATCACGGTTCAGGTTCAACCATGTCTCTCATAAAGTGGGGGCCCAGAATTGGAGGTGCTTTTCCAGATGCAGCAGACTCTTAAACGTTGTGATAGTTGCCTCTCTTCATGCAGTCTAGGGTGGCTGGAGGTCGGTATAAAGGCACCAGACCGTTTGCATCAAAAATGCTTGCTGCTTCATGCTGAGCCTTCACCCTTGATTTTCCTTTTCACGGATCTGTTGGTCACCCTCAGCTGCTGTGGGCTTTAGAAGAGTAGACCTCCCTCCCTGTGACAGGGCCAAAAGGAGGCCCTCCTTGTGCCGATCTGAGCGTGCAGGCATCTTGTTGGCTCTTGGTGTGCTGGGCACAGATGGGGAGGGCACTCGTTCCTTTTCCAAAGGACCTCTCCACTTCTAGGTACAGTACTCTTGTCTTTTGTATTCCCTGGATGGGATTCTTTGGTAGGGGTGCAGAAGGCCAGGCCAGAAGGTGAGGGAGGGGCTAATAGCATTGAAATTGTTGTTTCTCAGAGCTGGTCCTGGACCACCTACTTAGAGTCAGTAGTCAGCAGGGCTAGTTAAAAATACACTTCTGCAGCCCACGCAGATATCCTGGACCAGCCTCTCTGGGGTGTGGCCCAGGGAATCTGCATTTTTGAAAAGCTCCCCCAGGTGATGCCTCTGACTGCAAGCCAGGAGATCCACTTCCTAAAGTGTAATTCCATCTTTGATGTTCATTTTCATAAACGTCCGACTACTGAGTACTCAGGAATCTTAAAGGCCACCTTTGAGCCTTAGTCCAGCCACCACTCAGTGCTTTTAATAGTTCCTGAGTATGTATTTACACAATCTGCATTTTATGAAGTCCATAAAGACACATTTACCCAACAAGTCACCAGCGCTCCAAAGGTCAGTTTTCCTCGACTTGTATGAAAGGCTCTTAACTCAAAGTCAATTAACACCAAGATAGACGCCAATTAAGGCAAGGAAGTGAGCTGTTCAGGCCAACATTCCGACCGCAACTTTGTCCCTTGTTGTTGCTTAGTTTTACAAGTCCCTTCATGCCAGTTACTTCACATAACCTGTACATGTGTGGCCCATTACTGCATACAGGTGAATGTGCCATTTGTCACGTCATCATGCGGGAGTGCTGTCTAAAAGCATGTAATGTAAGCAACTATGGAATGATGCCATGTTAGCACTTTTGCCACCGACCGAATCGCCCTCCCCAATGCCAGCAGCGGGGATGTCAGGAATGCTGGGGAAGAAGGGCAGGGCCTCCTGGGCTCCTTCAGTGTTGCTTTCACAGCCTCCTGTTGAATGAGTCTTGCCTAAGTCCAGAGCCAGGATTTCCTCGTTTACAGAGAGCAGTTCCTCAAAAGAATTACAGGAAGATTAATTGAGATAACGTGGATCACATGCTCAGCACAGTGCCTGGTACGTGGAAAGCAGACCGTTTAAAAATGGGTATCTCCTACAGCTGCTGCTGCTGCTGTGGCTGCTGCTGATGACAGGAATTGAAAGCCCTGAGAGAACTAACCCTTTAAGTTAGCAGTTACACTAGGTCAAGAGCCTCAGTTGCTAGGTTTTCCACAGTGAAGGCACAGTGAAGCCTCGGGTCCTCCCGCAGCGGTCCGGACCCTGCCCGGTCCCGATCCAGACGCCAGCTGGGCACCCTGCGCTGAGAACCAATCCTCAAAGGAAAGGTATGGAAGTGCAACAGCCTCCTTCTGGTTTCTCTGTAGACTCTGTGCATGATGTCTCTCAACCTAACTTCGTACCTATAAAAGCCTCATCCTTGGGGGAAAAAAAGCTAGGTCCTCTTTTGATTTGGAAACCAGTTTGGGTTAGGTGAAGAACTGGGATGCTGAGTACAAGCAGTGACAAGAAAAGAGACTCTGCCTGAGAAGGTATAATCAAGTGTCACCAGCATACTAAAGACCCCCATGGGGCGCCTGGGTGGCTCAGTCGGTTGAGCGACCGACTTCAGCTCAGGTCATGATCTCACGGTTTGTGAGTTCGAGCCCTGCGTCGGGCTCTGTGCTGACAGCTCAGAGCCTGGAGCCTGTTTCGGATTCTGTGTCTCCGTCTCTCTCTGTCCCTCCCCTGCTCATGCTCTGTCTCTGTCTCAGAAATAAATAAACGTAAAAAAAAAATTAAAAAAAAAAAAAAGACCCCAACATGGGCAGGGAGGAGGGGCAGCCCAGTACAGTCTGTTTACAGATTCTCTGGCATCAGCACATGAGTTATGTCATTACTTTTTCACACTTTAAACTGTTACTAGTCTTCATCAGGAAACAAAATTCCCATTACTAGAAGTGAGGCTGTTAAGTGAGGGCATTTATTCTTTTTTTAATGGTGTCCAAGGTGCAAATTGCTAAGAGCTGTGTTAGAGGATGGCAGGAGTGGCTTCTTGGTAGAAACCAAAGGATTTAGACCAGCGCTGTCCAGTAGAACTATAATGTGAGTCATGTAAGTAATTTTAGGTGTTCTAGTAGCAGTGTTTTTTTTAAAGTAAATACAAACAGGTGAAATTAATTTTAATTTTATTTAATCCAATACATCTAAAAATTATTAGTGAGGGGGCACCTGGGTGGCTCAGTCAGTTGAGCATCTGACTCTTGATTTTGGTTCTGGTCATGATCCCAGGGTTGTAGTATTGAGCCCCATGTGGGGCTCTGTGCTGTGTGGAACCTGCTTGAGAGTCGTCCTTTCTTTCTTTTTTTGTAATTTTTAATTTTTTTTTAATATTTATTTTTGAGAGTGAGAGAGCACGAGCTGGGAAGGGGCAGAGAGAGAGAGAGGGAGACACAAGAATCTGAAGCAGGCTCCAGGCTCTGAGCTGTCAGCACAGAGTCCCATGCGGCGCTCAAACCCACGAATCATGAGATCATGCCTTGAGCCTAAGTCGGACGCTTAGCCAGCTGAGCCACCCACACACCCCTGCCCGAGATTCTTTCTACCTCTTCCCCTCCCCTGCTCTCACCCTGGCACGCATGCATGCATGCACTCTCTCTCACTCTTCTAAATAAATAAACTTAAAAAAATTATTAATGAACTATTCTGCGTTTTTTTTTCCATCACAGTTTTGAAACGCAGTGTTTTACACTTGTATCCCATCTCATTCGGACAGCTGTATTGCAGGTGTTCAGTGGGCATATGTGGCTCGTGCCTGTTGTATTAGATAGCGCATCTCTAGACTAAAGCAGACCTGGGTGTGAATTTCACTCTGCTGCTCCACTAGGGATAAATTACCTGTACCTTTCAAAGCCTCACATGTAGAATAGGGACCCAATACCTACTTTCCTAGGCTGTTTGAAGTTTTAATTCACACGATGTATGTACATAAATTGATGGATCCATGAAGAAGTGCTCTGTAAATGTCCTCTATGAATTTTGAGATATCCACTGTTTATCGTGTAAGGTGTGATTATGGGTATGATTATGTAAGGTTATGATGAAAGCAAATATGAGGGTGATATTTACGGGCCGAAAAAGAATTTCAAAAAACCTGACCGATTCCTGGGCCTCTGGCCTTGGATCTTGTACACAAGCATTGGAAGGGGGCTGTAGTTCTGGTCAGAGCAATTTGCTTAGAGCTCTGTGACCAGTTCAGAGAAGAAGGCCTGTAGGGAATTGCCGTGGCATCATAAAAACTGTTTTCCACCTCAGAGGCAGGGGAGCCGGTTTCAAATTGTGACTGCCCCTTATATTGTATTTTTTAGCTTTCCAAACTTTGGCTTTTTCGTCTGTTAAATGGTACTAATAATATGAGGCTTGTGAGGATTCCGTTAGACACAGCACATGGCAGTGACTGCTGTGGCATCTGGCACATCTTAGGTACCTGAGACATTCCCCGTGAATGTTACTGGCATCTAGAATGCAGTTTCATCTTGAAGCCTTGTTGAGGGGGCCTGAGGGCTAAACACAAGGGAGGGATCGTGCCCCTCTGTTCAGCCTGAAAGATGGAACCAGCAGGAGGGGGGCCCCTGAGACTGGTTTTGTGAGAAACTCTTCACCTGTCCCTGGAGCTCAAAGCAGACTGATAGATCCTGTCTACGCCAAGTGAATGGGCGTGGAGGGTCTAGAACCACTCATCCATTTGGTTCATCGAGTACTAAGATTCTCCTAGACTGTGCCAAGGATTTGTGACTATGCAGGGTTCCAGAGGGGACTCTGGCAAAAATGGAAAAGAGGAAGAAAGGGGGGCACAGCGTGGGTTGGTGGCACGTTGGGGAGTTACCCTCCACACATGGGCTGGGTCATGAACTTTTCGATAACATTTTTCTTTTCCTGCCCCTTTTAGTTTTCTGGCTTCCTTGCCGGCTTTCAATATTTTTTTCTCGTTCATCCTGGAAAAGAAAATGACGGCTAGAGCATTCATATTCTCGTGTTGTAGTGTTTTAAGAAGCTCCCGAGAGCCAAAGGGAGAACTGTCCTCAGAATGGAGTTCAGGGGTTACCCGTGCTCCCAAGGCAAAGCCCGAGAGGATGCAGTCTTCAGAGGTACAAGGACAAGTGAGTCAGCCAGCCTGGGAGAAGAAACACAAGTTGATCATTTGAGCAAACCAGGCACCAGAATCGAGATTTGCAAAGCACACGGATGCCGGTGTGTGTGACAGCCACTGTACACAAAGACTCAGCATCAAGTCGCTTTCAGTAAGCAGCACCCCTCCCCCCCCACCTCGAGCTGAGGGAAATTTTGCGCGCGCTCTGCGTCCACCTCTTTGGTTTACCAGCAGTTCTGTTGCATCTGCAGCCACATTGCAATAGACGAGCCCCTCACGCTGCAGTTTTTACTCGAGGAGGATCATTTAAATGGCCCTAAGATTATCATTTGATGGATTTTCACTGCTTATGGTGTTTTCTTTGAATTCAGGAATAGTATTAATCATACTCTGACCCTCCTGCCCCCCCATACAGATGTGAAGCCCTCTCAAGTTTCTCTTAAGAAGTCGTGATTTGAGGGTGTTCTCATTGTTAGCTCACAGTAGCTATGAAGTCAGAGACTTTCTGTCCTGGGACTTTGAGCTGTCTGTAAAGGAGCTGAGTGCCCCATTTGAGAAAGAGACTAAACTTTCCACTGCCCCAAGTGGTGTCCAGTGACTTGGACCAGAAGCCTGTGTGAGGCAGGTGGCTTGGTGGAGAGCCCTGCTGCCTCATTTGTGAGTTTGAGCTCTCAGGAAAGGTGGATCTTATCTCTGAGGAAGTGGTGGCTCCCTTTATCAGGCCATTCTGGCGGAACAGGTTTGCTCCCAGCAAAGGAGAATTTGATGTTAACTATTTCTGGCCTGTCTCAACACCTGCAGTAAGGAGGGCTGATTTGCCTACCACAAGGAAGGTGAAATAACATATGCCAAATTTTGTGTTGCTACCTGCCCGCATCTTCCATTACCCACAAACCACCCCCACCCCCACCCAGTCCTCCCCAGAGATTAAGAAGTCAGGACATTTCAGGTGTGGTACACAGAGAATATAATGACTGACTTCATTTCCACAGCCATTTAGGCCCCTGTCACTGCCTCTAAAAAGCTTCTTGCAATCTGGGAGATAAACAGGTGCGCAGACAGAAGCAGGTAGAACATTGGGTCTCACTGAGCGAAACAAGGCTCTTTGATATCCGGGAAGGGAGGAGACACATGGCTGATGCTGCTGTTTTTAACATTTCGATTTATTATTCTTGACCACTATGAAGAGTGAATTATAAGAAGAGGGTTGGAGGATCAGAAAGTTTGTGGGTATAGGTTTGGGTGTTAAGGACTAGGAAATCCTGTTTTCTCACATTTTCTCTAGGGGCACGTTTTTTCTGCCTCTGGGATGGTGTTTGGGGCTCTGGTATTTTGCCCAGGGCTGAGGCGCTCTCTCTTCTGAGTTACGGGCACCATTAACAGCTCCAAGTAGTGTCCATCAACAACATCTTGGCCGGAAGTACCATGTTACAGATAAAGGTGCTGAGGCTTTGGAGTTAAACCTGCACAATTGGGTAGTGAGGGTGTGGTTGACCTGGCTTGTTTTCTCTTCCCACAGGGACCATCCAAATAAATCCCTGGAAGAAAGGGTTGGGGGTGTGCTGTCTATTGAAGGGGGTCATCTTGGGGTAGTCGTTTGGAATTTGGAAAAGCTCCTGAAGGAGAGGGCAACAGTCACTCAACAAAGAGGCCCTGGGTCTCCTAGAACAGAAATGCTCCGGGTGGGGGTGGGGAGGGAGGAGGAGGAGGGTGGATGAGCCCGAGGATTTGTGGAGAAGCTCAGATGTAGCTGCTTAAATTAGTTCAAAGTGAGAAATGTAATTACTATACTTGCTCCAACCAAATGTCTGAACGTTGTTATAAAATGAGGTGTAATCACAGAAAAGAAGATTGCAGCGCGGCATTACTCCCACAAAATAGCCTTTGTGGTCTTGGGAGCCCTGTGGTGCTGATTAATCTTTTTGGGCGGGGGGGGGGGGGTGTTGAAGGCCCATTAAGTTCAGGTGTGTGTATTGGGTGTAATTGGGGAGTTTTTGTCCTGCTCGTTTGGACAGTCATTCACAGTTTGCATTTGTAACAAGTTTGTGATGAAGGAAAAATGAACCACCACTAAACATTTTAGTGGACTATCTGAAGTCACAATAAAATAAGATCTAAGCCAGAGGAAAAACTGAGGATGATTTTTGGCCACTGGCCCTTGTTAATTACTATTTGATAAAAAGGTGAAAAAGGTATTTCAGTAACTCAAAACGACTCCCTCTATCAGTATTTTGTCCACCAAGCTGAAAGTGCTGTAAGGAGGCAACTGGGGTCCTGATTCTGCCATTTGTTAGTCATGTGTCCTAGAGAAGCCAGTCGACTCCAAGCCTTAGTTTTCTCTTCTGGAAAATGGGCTGATGTATGCACAGTTACATGAGATAGCACCTAGAAGAGAGGAAAGCACAAAGGCTAAATGTTAGCAAGCTGCCATTATCATAATTATTCTAATCATGTTTATAACACTGTGTTTATAAGCAAAGAAAGTAGGGAAGACAAGGTCTGTTGGGGAGTGCATGCCTGGAACTAAGCGAGTTTGGTCCTCCCGAGGTTTCCTGGGCCAGTTGTTGGGGAGGAAGGGGTTTGTTTGGCAGAAGGAAAGGGTGATGTCCAGGCTGGGGAAGTGGTGCATGGGATGACTGAGCTGTGGCACATTTGCTAGAAATGGACGTGTGGTTTAGTAGTCTTCAAACCTTCATTCTTTGCCTGATGAGTGCTTCTCTGTGATCTTGTGTCCCCAACTTGGGTCTGTTGACTCGTCAGCTCCCAGAGCCTTGAGGGTCTACTCTGTGCACAGCAGGGTCTGGTTCTGGGAGGTCAGGGCATTTGCCAGTTTTGTGCATTGTGTGCAGCACCCGGCATGATAGGAGCCTGGCAGTATCTGCCGAATGAATGAATGAATAGGGATAGAGTATGAATGAATATCTACATTAAATTGTATGTGCTCCTTGAGAAAACTCCCTGAGAAAATTGGCATTGCTGAGACTGTGTAGCCATCCGATCAACAGAGGAGAAAATGCTTTTCAAACATTTGGTTTAGTCATAGACGAGTCGTATATACTTATGTGTATACCTACTTACTGTGCAGTTTATTAATATATTTAATATATGTGATTACTTTGGCAGATATATTTGATTACAGATTTTAACTTCATTTGACAGTGTTGCCTGCCTGTACACAACCCTTAAAGTAATTAACAGAGACATTATTCGCATGAACATCCCTTTTTCAGAAACCGATGAGGCTGCTGCTTCTGAAAAGTCCAGTGTTGAAGTATTATATTCACCTGATTATTGCAGGGACAGACCAGTGCCAGGAGGTCCAGGCACCCCTAGACCGGGGCTTTGCTGTGCATGGGCATCACCCAGAGGTTTTATTAAGCTCCAGGTTCCCATTCAGCAGGTCGGGGTGGGGGGAGGGGAGGAGGGGTTCACAGTCTGCATTTCTAAGTTTTCTGATGCCGCTACTGCTGCTCTCTTGGGACCGTACTTTGAGGTACAAGACTTCGATCTGTCTTTAGTGTTTTGAGATTTTCCTTTGTGTTCCAAAGATGTCTAGCGTATCTTATTCTAAATGTTGACTTTTCTATACTTAATCTCTTCTGGAAATAGCCATTTCCCTAGGAGGGCCATTGTTTGGTCTGCACATGGTTAATACAGCCCTGCCAGATATAGCCGCTCCGAGAAGCTTGGACATTTCAGGATTCGCCATAAACCTTTAGTGAAGTCTGATGCTTTATATTTGGCTTTGGGGAATGTATTTGGGCTTTTGGATGTAAACCAAGTGTTACTTGTGGCAGTGTTGGCAAAAAGTATGGATTGTGCCAGTAAAGTTCTTGGGCAGAGGTGTGAAATGCCCCCGAACCGGGTACATTCGTTTTTATTTCTCAGTTTGACCACATGTGCTCCTCATTGTCTAACCTTTTTTGGTGAACACTGAATCACACTTTCTGTTGTCTTGTAGAACAACCTTAATTACAGTTCTTTGCCTGTCTATGCCATGCCTATTGACTTTAATAATTTCGGAATTTTTAGAGAATTTCCTCAGTTGCAACCACTGTGGAATTTCGTTACTCTAATTCAGGCAATAATCCAGGCGTGAGTTTAACCTAGTTTGTCTTAGGATGCACTGATGGCATAGTGAACTCTGACAGGAATTACTACTGTTCATTCACTAAGGCTTCACCTCCTAGGCGCTGGAACACCAGGGGGCTCAAAGCTGCCCTGTCTCTCTTGACAGGCCTGCGTGAGTGGTAACTAGTCCCATGGCCTTGCGGACCATCTGTGTGCAGATGACTCACAGATTGATTTCTTCGGGCTGGCCATTCCCAGAACTCCTGGCTTGTATAAGTTATCGCCACATGGATGTCTAGCATGCATCTAAACGTAAATGTCCAGGGGCGCCTGGGTGGCTCAGTCGGTTAAGCGTCCGACTTCGGCTCAGGTCATGATCTTGCGGTCCGTGAGTTCGAGCCCCGCGTCGGGCTCTGTGCTGACAGCTCAGAGCCTGGAGCCTGTTTCGGATTCTGTGTCTCCCTCTTTCTCTGACCCTCCCCTGTTCATGCTCTCTCTCTCTCTCTCTGTCTCAAAAATAAATAAATGTTAAAAAAAAAAAAAAATTAAACGTAAATGTCCAGAACAACTTCTGATCCCTGAAAAGTGGGCAGCCCACTCCTGACCTTCCCTGTCTTCACAGATGACACCACCATTCATTCAATGGTCCAGATCCCAAATCTCATGGTATCTTTGATCCCACTTTCCTGTACCGCCTGTTCACATCTAATTCATTAATAAGATGGTTGTTCCTCCACAACAAAATAAAATTGTCCTCTTTTCTCTTTGCAGTTACCTCCCTTGGTCAGGCTATATGATCTCTCCCGTGAAGCATTGCTGGAGCTGTTTGGCACTCTACGTGTCTTGCCACTGTATAATACATTTCCTGCAGAGTACTCAAAGGATCTTTACAGAAACCACATTGTTTCATGTCTCTGGTTCCCTGGGAACTTCTGACCTGCTTTACCAATCCCTGGATTCTTGTGTCAGCCTGAATCGATCATTCTCCTCATCGGGTACCATTCTCTTGCGAGCCGGGCCAGCTCTTTTCTTGTCTCGGGGTCTTTGCATTGGCCATTCCTTCTGACTAAAATGCTGTTCCTCCTGCCCTTCCCATCACTGACTCTTTCTTCATAATTGTATCTGAGTTTAAATGGCAGCTCCTCCGGGCAGCTTTCCCTGACCCTAGTCACCCTGTTACTCAATTTTAAATTTGTGCAGGACTTCATTTAACCACTCTCTGTTGAGTTATATGTTCATGGTCTGTCTCCATATCCATGAGCAGGAGGAACCTCTTTTGTCTTTTCTCTAGTGCATGATAGTGCCTAGAAAGTACTTGAATATAGTAGAATCTTAAATATTTGTTGACTTAAATGAATGCCTCTGTATTGAATGCAAAGCACTTTACATTTTTTTTTTTTTAATGTTTATTTTTGAGAGAGAGAGACAGAGTATGAGTGGGGGAGCAGCAGAGAGAGGGAGACACAGAATCTGAAGCAGGCTCCAGGCTCCGAGCTGTCGGCACAGAGCCTGACACGGGGCTCGAACTCACGAACTGTGAGATCATGACCTGAGCCAAAGTCGGGCGCTTAACTGACTGAGCCACCCAGGCACCCTGAATGCAAAGCACTTAAGAGTTCTACTAGCAGTGGTATTTATTTACTACTGTTGGGGCGAAAAGTAAAATAATAAAATAAACATGCATTTCTAAGGATTTTTTTGCTTTCCTCTGTTGCATTGTAAGGAAAAAATTTCCAGAGTATGTTAGAAGGTGAAGTCCTGCAGCTACAGTTCTGCATAAAGCAAGTGATTCTCTAGTGATGTCTCAAAGTTCCCAGGAAACCAGTGTGCCTTTAGAATTACCTAAAATAATAATAATAATAACAACAGATGCTTGTGTGTTTTAATACTCTTGAGTTGCAATTAATAATCTGTGGGTGGTCTAAATGTTAGCATTTAGTTAATTAAAATATTGACCCACCGTTTTTTGGCAAATACTTCCTGAGCTCTTGCTATTTGTAAATCTTTTATATTTGATGCCAGAAGGGGAAAAAATGGTAGGAGACCTGGTGACCGACCTTATAATTCTGCTTGTAAACGTTTAGTTGTTGACTTGTGAGTAAACGTAATAAATTGAACAAGTGTATATATCTCTGCTTCCTCCCAAAGCTCTAATAAAATGACGGTAAAGAATAAACACAGTATAAACCCAGAAACCTCCCAAAGATATCTCAGCCAAATTTTGCAAGGTGGAATGCTACTGCATGAATGCTGATGTAGCAGAGCAGAGAAAGCTGAAACCGAACTGCGTGCCTGGGTGGGTGGGTGGGTGGTGCAAAGTTGGGGGTGGGATAGAGGGAAGTTTTTGCTACAGAATCCTAAAGGCAAGGATTCCAGATACAGTCCGAACCAAAAACAGGGTGTAGAACAGTCCATCAGAGCAAGGAAAAAAGAAAAAGAGAACACCGTGAAATCGAGGGATACGGTCCAACACAGAAACTAGAAATGAAGGGAAGAATCCCCAGCAGTGCAGCCACCCACTTGGGCTCTGAGAGCAGCCCATCTAGGTGGCAGGGATGCAGGACAGGTGGTCCCAGGAGGGATGGCACTAAGAGCAAAAATGCTTTTGATCCTATCAAGAGAATGCTTTTCAGCTCTTGCCCAGTTGGTAGATCAAATAGTAATTGATATGTAGGAGCACGTATAAGCACATGGAAGCCATTTTTAATGTAGGAATAAAAAGTTACAAAAAAGATGTAACTATCAAATTGTAAAATTTGATACAATTTGACCTTGTAAAAGGTCAGCTCTAAATATATAATTATACCAGGGTATCACCAAATCTTGGTTTAATTAAAATGTCCTATAACTATTCAAGAAGGCATGAGGAGGAGAGTTGTGGAGGAACCAGGGTAGGAGTGCACTAAACCTGAGAAAACCAGTAGATAAGCACTAACATGGACATCGGAAGGGTTGTGCATCTGTGGCTTTATTGCGAAAGCAGTCACACCTGTATCTTCTACAGTGCTGGGCCCAGCCCTGTCAGGTGCTGTTCTTTGGAGGAAGTGACCTGTCTAAAGAAGTCTAGCTAAGACTTGTCTTCAGTTGGCAATCAGGTTAGAAAAGCCAGAGTCTGTGATTAATTATAGTCTGTAATTAAATATAATTACAAATTACCTTGTATTGCGAGCAAAGGGCCAAAAAAGGTGACAAGAAACACTGTAGGAATTTGATGGAGGGAAGGGAGAGATGATCCTGGTTTAGGCAGTTCCAAGAAGCTTCATAGAAGAGAAAGGAATTGAGGTTTGCCTTGATGGCAGTCCCTCAGTAGGGTTTGGGTAAAAAGGAAAAGAGCTGGATCTACGCCCACTCTGATTGCCAGTGAGAAAAGTTAACCCTGTCCTTTGTTCAAGATGGTGGTCATGAGGGCTGGGCTTATTATTTGGCGCTACCGTTGACTGATATGTGGCAGGAGTGGGTCATTTTCAGGATTCTCATCAGCGTCGGGGTTCCGGCAAGGTCATGTAAGATCATATAAGGCTGGTGAATGGGGGGGTACCAAGAGATAGTGCATCTCTTTATCCATCAGAATTTTTCTACTTTTGTATTTCATTCAAAACAAAGAGAAAAGTCAAGTCTTTTTCCTTTTTTCTTTTCTGATGGCCATGACTGAATTTTTCTTGCATGAACGGTTCTTGTGTTCTTATTTAAAAGAAGAATTTGGCATATGGCAGACCTCTTCAAGCTATCTTTAGGTGGTTGTGGGGTGTAAGTGATTAAGAATGCAGCTGTACTTGCTACCAACACATGCTTTTAAGGAGTGAACTGCTAAGCAGACGGGCCTGGTTAGAAGTTTAGAATAGCCTCTTGGGATCAAAGATGTAATTTTTCAAGTGCATGATATTCAAGAGTCCCTCCCCTCAAGACTGAAGCATTGAGGGCTGTTTGTGCCCAGAGGCAGCGTGACTTATTTGTTTAAAATGGCGGCCACTCTTGGCTCTGGAGAGGCAGCCATGCTTCACTTGGAGTAGACAGGAGGAGGCTGACTTCACTTTACTTTGTATAGTTTGGCTTCAGTGCTCCTTTGGAATAAAACATTCTTTACTTCTCTAGTGTGTCTCAGGACAAATCCATCTCTGTCCTTGTTGCTCAGTTACACTGTGGTGCTGGGTCCTTAGTCTTCAAAGCTTGGAACTCCCTCTTGCCTTTCCTCCAAAAATTTGTTCTTTCGCTTAGCAAATATTTACCAACTTTCTGCCATATGCAGGACTGTGTGGAGAGCACAAAGATGAATCAGACACGGGGCCTGTCCATAAATGTCGTCAGTCAAATAAAGGACGTCTTGCAGTGGGGCAGCCACACGGGAGCTTTTACCATGAAGTGCCCAAGAATAGCGCCATATGCTATAGGTGTTTGGAAAGGCAAGAAGATGAGTTAGATGGGCGGATTTCAAGTCAACCCCTCTTGGAGAGGGTGACATTTGAGTTGAACCTTGAAGGACAGGCTTAGCTTTGCAGGGAGGAGGTGTTTTAGGCAGAGGTGTAGAACACGTGAGCTGCAAAAGCAAGAGGATGTTGGAGAATTGGAAGAAAGAGCCATCAGTGCTTATTCAGTTCTCACTGTACCTCAGGCACTTGGCTGTGGTGTCACTTTGGTTATCCCATTTGATCCTAATAGCAACTTTTTTCTTGCTGAGAAACTAAGGCCTGGAACATTTAAATAACTTGCCCGACGAAGCTCATAAGTAGGAAACGAGTGGGGATTTGAACCCAAGACAGTCTGATTCCAAATCTAAACTGTTAGCTTCTTAGATGGAGCAGGCATTAGCTTGAGCAAAAGATAATTTGAAGGGAAAAGGAGTGGCTTGGGGCAGATGGAAGAAAGAACCTTGAATGCTGAGCTAATTACTCTGTAAGCAGCAGGGAGCCATTGAAGGTGTTTAATGGGGTGTGACGTGGCCCCAGCAAGGCTGCCAACTCTAAGGCAGAAAGATCCGAGTTCCTTACTATGTGCCAGACACTATGCCAGGTGCCTGATACCCCTGATGCCATTTAATGGTCCTAACAGCCCTATGACATAGGTGCTGTGGATGCCCCCTTCCTACCATAAGGGAACAGTAAAAGTTGGGTGGTTAAGTGACTTGCTAGAAGTGAAATAGAGAATGATGTGCAAGATAGACTTGAGGTCAGAGGCAGAGAGACCAGTTAGGCCACCACAGGAGCCCATGCAAGACAGAGGTGATGCTGGGAGGGGAGGAGAGGGAGCAGTGGGGGTGACAGATGGGGGGTGCCGCTAAACAAGGTGAGAGATTTGGCATGGCAAGTTTCTAACTTCCATCTTGTGGGGCACAGGTGCTGGGGAGATCCCTAGGGCAGCGGAAGCAGAAGAGGGAGCCAGTCACCTTCCTTTCCAAACCCACATGGTCAGGTTAGGACGCTGAGGACTGGACTTAGCGATGGATAAAGTGCACAGGGATTAAAAGTGGTAAGGGAAGAGTGTGGAGGATGGGGAGCTGGGGCCGCAGACTTGCAGTGCTCAACACTTAGATCTGAGAACGGAGAAGAACCTGGGACAAAATGAAAGACGTCAAGGAGGGGCACGTGGAGGGGCAGCCAAGGGTGGAGTATCTCAGGATGGCCCGGTGATGCAGAGAACTTGCCGAATGTTGGCGGAGGCCTGGTCATAGACCTCTGTGTACCTTTTACACTTGCTGCTAGAGTCAACCCCAACCCGAGGCAGTCTCTCATTTTCCTTGTTCGGAGAAGAAATCCCATGATTGGTATAGATTTGCCGAAGAAAAAGACATGGAAGTAACACAATGTGAAAATAGACTGCTTCAAAATTTTTTTCAGTTCATATAAAGGGTAGAAACCCTGGTGGCTAGTGCTTGCATATTGAGTCCTTTGCATTCCACCTTCTTTGAGTCTGACTGTGATCAGAGTGGGCTTGGTGTGCCGGAAAATTGAGATCACAAGCAAGGTACCTCGGGAGTCCTAGAAGTCCTAGTATCGGAAACAGACAAGTGCACGGAGATGTGGGACTGAGGTGCTCACATGTAGGAAGGAGACCTGTCCCCATGCGTGTTTAGTACATGCTAGGGGAGGGGCAGAAGGGTGTGTTCCTCTCTTAGAGTGGGTCAGGGGAATGTTTAATTGCATGTCTGTGAAAGAAATCAGTCTTGTAAATATAGTGTGTGTTCCTCAGATTTGGCCCAGAGGTAATTCTCGGTTTGGGGGTTTATTAAGGCTTCTTTGAAATAGAAGGTCTGTTAAGCCCTTGTTCAGGACCCATCATGACGGCCTCCAGGTTTCCGTCAGACGAGAGGCCGGTGCGGGACATCCACAGCCACCCCCTGTGTATGACCAGCCTGTAAAAGCAGCAGTCTTTGCCAGAAGCCTGTGAAATTTAAAAGCAGGGATTTGTCTGTGGTGTCCTCTTTCCAAACCTAATGATGTGTAATTGCTCAGTTGTTGAACTTGGTTGATCTATTTCTAGGAGATTAGCTACCTAGAGGAAATGAGAATTTAAATTGTTTGCTGGACTTCAAAATTTTGTACATGTGAGGAGATCTCTCATCCACTGGGACATATGGCACAGGGAAAGCTTTGTTCCCAAGAAGCAGTCACTATTGATGGACGTTGTACAGTTTGCTTCCCTGGGTACTTTTCACACATTCTAAGTAGTCCTCACAACAGTTTTCTCCTTGTGTGGTTTTAAGCCCATTTTAGAGATGAAGATCCCAGGTCCAGAAGGTAAGTAGCTTGCTCAAGATTCCCCCGCTGGTAAGTGCCAGAGCTGGGATTGGAATCCAGATTGCTCTGACTGCACCGTGGCTTTCTGCTTTCATTATCAGGAGTGGTCTGAGAATTGGCAAGGACAATTATTGAATGAATAAATGAGTTCTCAAAAAAGAAAAAGAAAAATGTAGCTTATAGGTCCTGTAGTATGAGAGAATATTTGAGAGAATGTTGGGACAAGGGACCACAGACCAGGAGACACTAAAAAAATCATCCTTCAATTTGGTAAATCCCTTTATTGTTATGTTTATTATTGCCAAGGAAAAGTAAAAACAAAACAAAACTGATTATTCAGCAAATAGGGGTGTACTCTTGGGCTCTGGATTTGGGAAAGGAGGTAGGAGTTAGAGATGAAGCCGGAAGAGAAGGTTGGGGAGAGTTGCCACCTTTCCCACATATCACCACAATAGTACTACAGCTGTGTGCGTGTGTCTCAGGAGTGGGGGAAGGCTTCGTTCAGCATTATTTTGGATAACATGCTGCCTCATTTTTATCTCTGTAGCAGTAACTTTGTGTAAGAAAAATAGCTAGTTCCGTTCTTTTGCCTTTTGAAAAGGAGGTGGAGAGATCTGTTTTCAACTCTTGACAGGCCCTTCGCTGTTCCTTATTTCCTGTTACTTAGTGGCAGAGGTAGAATCTCTGTGGCCGGAAGTGCCTGAAGGACCCCAGCCTCCTTCTGGGCCGCCCTCTGTTTCTACCCGCCCCCCCCCCCCCCCCCCCCCCCCCCCCCCCCCCGCATCCTTTCTGTTCAGCTCCCAAGAATCCACCAAAATAATAGGTAGGAAGACTAGGTACGGCCTGGGGTAGAAAAAGGATTGAGCGTCCCTGGCATGTTCTGATTAATCCTATTCATTGTCAAGTACAGCTTTTTAATGAGCTGATTCATTACTGAGAGTAGGTCTCATGCAAATCCCCAGTTTATATCCTGCGGATTTAATTTCTTAACAATTTCCTCATTTCAACACAAGTCCATTGTACCATGGGTTTTATGATTTCCTTTGAATTTAGAGCCTCACCTCACACTTTATTTCAAAACTATGAGGTAAATAGAAAAGAAAAAACTTTAAAAAATAAGCTAGCTGAACACATTGGTGGGTATTTAACTCCTCTCTAAAGGAAGGGTTGCCCACACATCAAAGTATTGGAAGGAATTGCAGGAGAATCCCTGATAAGTTTCCAAACTTCTACTTGTGTGATACCATGGACAAATTTAACAGACAGATATGAAAAAAAAAATTTTTTTTGCCTCAATTGTGAGTTATGGAGTTAATATAAAACTGTGAAAAGTTTAGGAAATGACCAAAGAAGACACTAAAATAGCCACTAGAAAAATAGAAAACTTAATACTTTAAAAATGCCAAGTGACTGGTTAAAAGAAAAATATAGTTGGCTAAAAATGAAATAAAATTGTTAGACCCACAAATTAAAGTAATATAATGAAACAATAGCATTTTTCAGTTGCTATTAATTATCAAATAGGAACAATATTTTTAAATACTGATATGGTTTTGGTGAGGTGACATTTTTCATACACTGGTATTGGGAGTAGATTTTGGTATACTTTTTCTGGAAAGCAATTTGATAATATATCTATTTTCAATTCATCTTTTTTATTCAAACATTCTTCTAGAAACTGGAAGATCATAATTAAAGACACATTTACGGGCAGTGGTGTTTAAAGTTATAGAAGTTGAAAATGTTGATAAGAGAGCATAGGGGAATGGTTCAGCCACATGGATCATCCATATAACCATATAGTAGGCGGCCTCAGTACGTCCAAGGAATTAGTAATCAGATGGAGAATGCAGCATTGGCTGAAAACCAGGTACAGAATTCTATCTATATCTCCCCATCCAAATTTTGCCTAAAACATATGTATAACAAAAGGACCAGAGGGAACTACACCACACTGTTAGCCCTGGTTATGGTCATTTCTGAGCTGTGACTTTATAGCCATGTCTCTTGTTTTCTTTATTCTTTTATGCATATATTGAGGTGACCCAACTGTTCAGTTTGCCCAGCTTTGCCCTGGTTTTAGCACTGAAAGTTCTGCTCCGGACAGTTGGTCGCTCTAGCGTACATGGATGCATATTGAGATGAGTTTATGCCATTTGGCAGGAAGGGCCAAAGATAAAGTGACAAGTGACAAGCTGATGGGGCCTGTGTAGGAGTCAAGCAATAGATTCTCTGGTGATAAAATTAATAGGGCTTATTTTAGAAAACCTCAGAAAAAGTAGATCTGCAAAAACTTAAATGGTGCTTACATGTGGCTTGTATTGTTCCAAATGCTTTTGGTGGTTAACATTCTTTAATCGCTCCCACCCTAGGAAGTCCTGTAATCACATCCCCATTTACAGAGGCATAGAGAAATTGAGTAATTCGCCCAGGGTCCCACAGCTCTGGACAGCTGTGCCTGGATCTGTGCTCAGGCATTCTGGGCTGTTCACCACTGTCTGCATCTCTACAGAGCCCCTACTCCAGTCACTTCTGTTGCTGCCCTTGATGTTGACGTCGTTCTTGCCCATACCATGCCACTTGAGTTGGCCATACTCGACTTCTTGCTGTTCATTCCAGCCGTCCTGCCAGGACTGCCATTGACCTCAAACAGAGGAAACACCTTCCCCGTCCGGAGCCTGGGGTGGGGATTTCCATAGCAGAGTTGCTGGCCTCTGGTGATAGAGTTCTTTCAGTTTTGCCACATGATCTTGTGGCATAGGGCTGGGTCCAGGTGCAGCTTTAGTTATTTCTGGAAACACTTCTCCTTTTCCTTTGCTTTGCTGAGTGTGGCTCATCAGCCGTTCTCTCCGAAGGTGATTTTGGCTCCTCTGCCCAGACCATCAGACATTTCTGTAGGTGCTGGAATCTTCCATGATGGTTCTGGACCCCATGCACATTTCCAGATGAGTCTGAGCTTGGAGAGGGTGGGGGTGAACTGTATCAGAATATCCATCCTCTAAGTTTTGCTCAGCTAAGATGCCAGTCACTGCATGTGTCACTGCTTCATTAGCAGTGGTGATCGCTGGATGGTGAATCACAGGTGGTATTTATTCTTTTTGCTTACCTGTTTTATTTATTTTTGAGAGAGAGAGTGAGTACGAGTTGGGGAGAGGGGCAGAGGGAGGGAAGGTGGGAGGGAGAGAGAGAATCTTAAGCAGGCTCTATGCCCGGCCTGGGACTGAATCGCACAACAACACTGGGGTCATGGCCTGAGCGGAAATCCAGAGTCAGACACTCAACAGACTGAGCCACCCAGGCGCCCCTACTTACCTGTTTTAAATATGTCTTGAAAAATTTTGCTTTGCCGTCTAGATTTTTAAAATGTATTTCAGTTTTTTTCTTATAATGCAGTTTGCTCCTACAGAATTTTCAGAGCCTTCGAAATCCATGCATGGCCAAGAACATCCTAACCCTCATTCAAGTTAGAGCAACTTCATTTCTTTACCAAAAAGAAATACCTTCAGCTATTGTCTGAACTTGTACCTTGCTGAGAACCCTGCCAGAGTTTCTGGTTAATTGTTTGTTTTGTCACATTAATGGAACAATGAGAGGGCACTGGCATTCTTCACCCATGATGTGGAAGCACAAAATGTACATTTCTTTTTAGGTGTGTGGGGGGCAGGGCAGGGAATGTTTTTTGGCCTTTGAATCTTAGAAATCTGTTATTTGACAGATAACAAAGTTTTAGGTACTTCATGGGGACTACGGTGTTTAAGCTCAAATGAAATTTAAATTTGGACCTTGTGTGTTATATTTTCAATGAGCCTGTGTGTTTCTTTATCTTCTTCTTTCTGAAAAGTTCAAAAGTATGAGTCATCCTCCCTCCCCTTAACACACTTTTTTGGGAGGGAAGAGGGAAGTAATGTAGCAAAATTATTCTTTCTAAATTATAAAAGAGTATCTTCAGAATTTTTAGTGTTCAAAGGAAAGACCATGCTTCCCAAGGGAAGATATTCCTAAAAAAAAAAAAAAAGAAAAAAAAAAAAGGACTAATACATCTTTGTACTGATGTCTCTGAAAGGGTGAGGAGGCATCTGCTAGGGTGAGAACAGGGGAGAATTGCCAGGTGGATTCCTGATGCTGGGGTAGAACCGTAGAGCAAAGGGCCTTTCATCCTCAGAGGAAAAAGGGGTGGAGGCCTGAGAAGCTATATAGAAGGGGATAGATTGGGCCAGCCAGGATTTCCAGAGCCCAGTACCCACCCAGCTCCCTCCGCAGGGCCAGCATCCCTGGGCAGTTGTTAGAAATGCAGAATCTTGGGGCGCCTGGGTGGCTCAGTCGGTTGAGCGGCTGCCTTCGGCTCAGGTCATGATCTCGCGGTTTGTGAGTTCGAGCCCCGCGTCGGGCTCTGCGCTGGCAACTCAGAGCTTGGAGCCTGCTTCCGATTCTGTGTCTTCCTCACTCTCTGCCCCTCCCCTGCTTGCTCTCTGTCTCTGTCTCTGTCTCAAAAATAAACATTAAAAAAAAAAAAATTAAAAAAAAAAAAAAAAGGCAGAATCTCCCCCATCCCCCAACCAGAATCAGCTGCCCCAGGTAATTCACCAGCACTGCCTGTGGGTACTGGCCGAATTGGTGGCTTGTGTGGCTACCCAATAGAGCAGTGTTACCTCTAAACCAAGGACAATGGGGGGAAGATGGGCTAGGAGCTAGGCTGAGAGAGATCATTTAAATTATAATGTATTCTAAATATATAATATTATGATGTAACATATACATGTATGATATTGGACCACATGCTCAGGGATTAGGTTTTGTTTTGGGTACTAGGAAACGACCAAGAACACAATAGGGAGTGTGTGTGTGTGTGTGTGTGTGTGTGTGTGTGTGTGTGTTTGGCGGATGAACTGTCTCCCTTCTCCCCAACCCCCAGTAGTCTTGGCCCCTCATCTTGCTGGGAGAGTCTTTGGAAGGGCCTGACTAACTGCCTCGTTGGTAACAGACCCTAAGAGCACACAGTAAACACCCCGGTGAGAAGACATGTCACCCTCATCAAGGCAAACAGTAGAGCTTTTCATGAGGGTCCTCACTCTGTGGGCTCCAGAAGTCACTGAAAATGGAGTCACAAGCCTACGGGCCTTGGCTAATTTAGAGACCTTAGCTGGGAGGCAGGCATGGGCTGGGTGGGGCAGCCCGCCCACATGGTGCCCTGGGCTGGCATCACCTCACCCAGCCTTGTTTGTCAGGCACTGATAAGTCTCTGGTTCTGCCCCGGCTGGGGGATAATGTGATCCTTACCTCGAGGGCTCAGATTCAGAATTCTGTAAGTTCTGGATGCACTCAGGTTCACTTCTCCCTCCTAAACACGTATGGAAATAGCTCATGGGTGAGGCTCTGGCCTCGTTCTTCTTTGGCTCTGTCATGCACCAAACCTCGCATTGTCCTTAAGACAGGAGCCTCGTTGCTAACTAACGGTGGCTTTGAGGTGTTTGCTTTCCCTGGTTTTACAGAGTTTGTAAGTTCCCTTTTTACGTCAACACATATTTTAGGTTAAAGTGCGCATTTTTAGTGAGTAGTCTAAACGGTTAGATCTAAATTGGAAACAAATACGCATTCTTTGTGTAGGGTTAATTATTTTAATATTTCTGATTTTAAAGTTTAACCAAATGCTGTAGTATCTTCTCTTTGGAGTTCACATGTACACAATTACCTAACCTTGCTACATAGGTCCTGTTTACTTCAAAAATAATTTTGAAGCATTTACCTGGTATGTTTTGAAATTTGTGTGTTTTTCATTCATTAGTATCAGAATTGAATATATTTAGCTGTTGCTCTCTGTCAGTAAACTGAGACTAAAAACTAACTGAGTAGGGCTACAGATTATTAGATAGGAAAATTAGAAGCCTCTGGAGGGAGTTCCTGCTTCCTTTGCCGTGGTCCGAAGTGGAGAGCAGTGACTGTATTCCTGAAAGAGAAAGCACAGCCAAGAGCTGTGAGTCCAGACCAAGGGGGAGATTTGTTCTGGTAGCCATTTGGACTTTCACCTCCTGTCACCTCCTATGACAGCAAGTGAGGGGATCAGCATCGATCGAGTGCCTACCACATAAGCCATTCTACATGAGGTTTTTAGCACACTGGCCACAGAATCATCCTGTCACAGGGGAAGTGTCCCACCCCCTGCCTTGGGGTTTTTAGATACTTAGGGCATTTGCGGAGTACCTTGCAATCCAAGTCTTTTTCTGTAACATTAAAACCAGCTTCAACTTAGGGGATGGGGGGAAAGTAGCTCTTAAGGAATGAATATATGTGGGAGACGTTTGCTGAGTGAAATGTGGCAGAGAAAACGGGTCTCTACAATGAACATTGTAAAGGATGCTTTAATGCCCGGGACTTCTGAAACAAACTGTTCTGAACATACAGAATGGTAGCTGAAGGACCAAAACCTGAAATGTCCTCCCTTAGACACCCTGAGTGTGTTACTTGATTTCTCTTCTTTTATTGAATGGGAACCGCCCTGGAAGGATGGAGATGATCTGTTTTTTGACAAATCTGAGATCACATTGAGACTTTACTAGGTTGGCAGTACTGTTCTGGGTCTTGGGTTTTCAGAGGTGACCTTACATGCTTATGGGGGAGCTGCACACTGAGTGGGGAAGGCAGTAAACAAGGAGAGTGCGGATCGTCCCCAGCGCCAGCAGAGACATGATGGAGAATAACTGACTCAGCCCTTACTCACCGGCTCAGTAAAAGGTAGCTGCTGCTGTTGCTGTTGTTATTGTCATTGAATGGCCTGTTGGGGCAGGGATGTTCCTTGACTAAATGTGGGGAAGATCTTCTAATATTAGAGGGCACACAAAGTTTAATGCCTGTGCTTATTCTGATAACGATATCATCCCTCCTCTTGGCCTCACCATCTCCCATGAGCATGGTCGGTTGCCAATTGCAGGAAAAATCAACTTTGCCTGAATGTTTAGGAAGCTATTTGGGATTTCCAATGTTTTTCTTCCTCTTAAAGAATAATAAAACAAGTTCGCATTTAAGGGGTAGTGGTGGTCACGGTTCATCTCTTCTCCCTACCTCATTCTGCTTCTTTGCTCAAAGAGAACTTATGGGTTCACAAGCGTTTTCCCTGAAGAGGTAATCATTTCAAGGGAAATGAGATCTCATTTAAAGTTTCTAGGTAAAAACAAAAACCCCAAGGCTTATGCCTTTGTTCTACTTCCCAATGGCAGTTGGTAGGGAATTAAACATTGATCACCTTCTTCCTCTCCGGGCTGTGCCCACCCCTCTGTCACATGGGGTAAAACGAAAGAAGGCAGTGCTGGCTCTCCTGTTTACCATCCCTCTTCCATGCCCCCCATGGTGCTGGCAGCAGCCAAGGAGGTGGTGAGCTTTCTGCCACTGCGCCAGCTGGGCCACCTGTGAAGCCGCTGCCAAAGTCAACAGGTGCAGCCTTTGTGTCTGGCCAGTAGGTTTCATAATGGTAGTTAATGGAAGTTCCTGTTCAGACGCCCTCAAGCTCGTTGTGTAATTCTGTCTCTGGAGGGCCCGGGCATCTTCTCTTATGTAAAAGCAAGGTCTTCAGGGGATTTTTAAAATTTCTCCTCTCGCTGGTCATTTGGCAAGGTCAGAGGAGGCCCCATAAGTGACCATTAGAAGGAGAGGGCAATACTCCTAGTGGTCATTCAGTAGAGATTTATTGTAGTCCTCACGTGTACCAACTCTTGCTCTGGAAAGGTGGGAAGGGAGGGCACACAAATGACTAAGCCGTGAACTCAGAGCCCTGGGACTGTTGGTCTGATTCAGGTGTGGAGGAGAGACAGGTAAATAAATAACCATACTGTAAATGAGGACCAGAGAGCTCAGTGCCAGGGGCGCGTGAATGGGTCACTTAAGTGGGTGGCAGCTGAGGAGGAGATTAAGGAGGGCACTTGTGATGAGCACCGGCCGACGAATGGAAGTGTTGAATTGCCATATTGTACAGCTGAAACTAATATTACACTGTACGTTAACTAACTGGAATTTCAATAAAAACAAACAAACAAACAAGATTGGGAGCCAGTTTCCTTGTTTTGAAGTCTTCTTTGAGAGGAGGGACGAGTTTCAGTGAGGGTGAAGAGAGGTGAGAAGGGCTTTTATTGGTAATGGTAGTGCCTTTTGCCTTCTGGGGTGGGTTTGAGGGAGACATAGGAAGGGGCCTGAGGGCCTCGCACTTACAAGGGCCCCACCTTGCTTAGTTTAATGTTCAGCGGTTGCCATCCTGAAGTTCTTTCTGTTCATGTTTTTCCTTTTGTACGAGGCCCTGCAATTCATGTAGTCAGTCCTGCATTTGGAGATCAGGCTGTCACGGTGGTTGAGCCAGACTGTGAAGAGCTGTGTCTGTCAAACTGGAGAATATTTGACTGTATTCTAGAAGCAGTGGGAAGCATGCCGGGGGTGGTGATAGGGTTGTAGAGGAGAACCAGGGAGGCTGGTGAGACCCGGGGGGCTGGCCGTCCGTGGAGGGAGGCTGCCCCAGTCGTGCTGGAACAGAGGTGGCAGATGCGCACAGCTCCAAATGACACAGGTGGTGGAGATGGGCTGCCTCGAGGCAGGGGACAAAAGTGGAGCGGGTCGTTGAGGATGGCTGGGGTTTCTCGCGAGGCCGGAGAGTCCATTCACCAACAGGAATGCAGGGGAAAGGAATCCTTAAGCCAGTGGTAGCAAGGCAGATGTTTTGCAGAAGTGGGGTGAGGCCCTTTCCAGAAAGACCCGGAAATCTCTGGTGGGACAGCTTGTGGAAACATGCACTGCAGCTGCTCAGCTGTAGCAAATGACCTGCAGATCAAGGTTTTTGTCAGTATCAAGAGCTTCACTAGAACAAATATTCATCCAAAAATAAACTTCCCGTTCTTCCTGTTTTTATAACTTGCCTATTTCCTCTGAGTTTGAGGCTGGTCTCCAGTTCTGTGGGTTATTAATCTTCAGAGGATCAAGACCTCTATAGAAGTATTTCCTGTACATGTTTATCTACCCAGCCCTAAATTATTTTCTCCAAATGATAAGAGAACTTTTCCATACTGGTGTGTCAGACTTTTCCTTTGAGAGGTTTCAGTTAGGCACCCCAGCTAGTAAGGCTAAAACCAGAAAGGCTTACCCCAGAACACAGGAAACCCGGGTACAGTGGGGGCGGGAGAAGTGACCTGCAGTGGGTGTTCATAGGCATCCTCCGTTCACCTCCTCCAGGTTCAAGGGGCTCCTTTCTGGCCAGAGTCCTAGGAGAGAGATAAAGTGATGGCTGCAGAGGGCCCGATTTGAGGGAATTTGAAACACCCTACTGAATATCCACAGGGGAATAATAGCCCCAGAAATATTTCTGCCCCTTGGAAGAACTTAAAATACCCCCCCATTGAACCATAATTTGTGTTTAAAACATCTTCCATCTTTATGCTTTCAAATACAAGGGGAAGAGAGTGTTCTTGGTGCTCATGACTATGCACAAAGAAAAAGAGAAGAGCCATGTTGAAGCTGGGGCCAAGTTCAGACCCCATAGACAAATAGACGAGCTTGCATAAGGAAGGGAGGGCATTTTAACTCACCAGCCCAGTAAATCCCCCTGCCTGTGGGAGACATTCTTTGGTCTCCTACCTTTTTGTGCATACAGATACCAAGCTAGCATGCTGGTGAGTATTTTTTAAATGTAAGCCTCCTTGTGTGACTCTTGTAGAGAGACCATGGGGACCGGGCTGCGTGGGTGGCGGCTTGTGCCGCAGCGGAACTTGGAAGGAAGCCAGCTGCCTTTTACTGAGGCCTTCCGAGGTGGGGCAGGGATGTCATATTTTGCACAGGGCACCACCCCTCCCCCCTGGTGATTCAGGTGACTGGATTGGGAATTTCTGGGCCAGAGCACGGCCCACTGCTCTAGACCCACACTGTCCAGCACCTGAGCCACTAGCCACTAGCCACCTGGGCTGTTGTGCACTTGAAACGAGGCTAGTGTGAACTGAGATACACTATAAGTGTAAAATAACACATTGGAGTCTGCAGACTTACTATGAAGAAAAAGAATGTAAAATAATTCCTCATTAGTAAATCTTTCATTTTGATTACTTGTAGAAACGAAAATGTTTTCGATATATTGGGTTATGTCAACTATATTATCCTGGTTAGTTTGGCCTGTTTATTACTTTTATAATGTGACTAATAGAAAAATTTTAATTGCATATGGGGCTTACGTTCCATTTCTGTAAGACAGTGCTGCCAGTCTGTGTGTTGAGGTCAGCTGCCAGTTGTGGCTTTGAAAGCAATACATTTCCAGAGGCTGGGAGGGGAGGGGAGGCCCCTCTCTCCCTGGTAGCCGGGCTGAGGGGAGACCCAGCCTTAACTTTTGGCTGCGTAGGGTGGTGGGTGGGACAGCCTACTTCTAGGCAAAGAGTTAATAACTCAATAAACAGCAGCAGGAATTTTTTTTTAATGTTTGTTTATTTTTTGAGAGAGAGAGCGCTAGTGGGGGAGGAGCAGAGAGAGAAGGAGACACTGAATCTGAAGCAGGTTCCAGGCTCTGAGCTGTCAACACAGAGCCTGTTGGGGGGGGGGGGGGGTCGTCAAACCAGTGAACTGTGAGATCATGACCTGAGCCGAAGTCAGACACTTAACCAACTAAGCCACCCAGGCTCCCCAACAGCAGCAGGAATTTTTTAAAATCCTTGCAAAAGCACACCTCCTGGCTTAATATTTTTTTCTTAGCCTGCTTTGCATACCAGCCTCTTTACTGGAAGCTTCCCCTCCCCACCTCCAAATTCAGAACTCCACCTATCGGCATGGAACCTGCAGGGATGTTGTCCATAGGATCTTACTGTTTTGTTTTATGCTCTTGTTTAGATTATTTATCTGTTCCCCAGGTCAGGCTCCAGTAGCTGCCAACCCAGAAACTACCCAGTTAGGCCTGAGAAGCCACTATTTCAGACCAGTCCACCCTACCCCGCCTTTGGAGTGGTTACTTGAGTGAAAACGTCCACACCTCTGTCCATCGAATACCGAACTTCTGCTGGAATAATCAACATGAGAAGCAGCACGTCTTAAGTGCTTGTTCTGTGTGATGTGCTTTATTACATGTACAGTTAATTGGTATCACAAACTCCAGTACACCCCAGAGTAGGAGCCATTGTTTCCCCATTTTGCAGATGGAGAAACTGAGTTTAGAAAAATGTAGTAAGTTATCTGAGAACTTATAGCTAGAAGTCAGTGGGGCAGGGAGTACGGTTTGGGCTGTGGGACTCCATAGTTGAGGGTTTACCATAGGGTATCATTCTGCACTGCCCAGACCAGCCCACAAATGCGTTGTTCAGTTCTGCACATGCATTTGTTTATCAACACGTCTGCTGGTGCAGGCTAGGACATGTCCCCAGGGAGGGTTCGATTCTGGGTTGTGGCAACAACTGAGCTAAGAGTTAAGGAGCACTGTGAGTGTCTTTGAGCCCTACTAGAAGGACACCCTCTCACATGGCTTTTAAAATGCTGTGTGCTACAGAACCTTCTCCCAACATGGCTTTTGCATCCAGTGGAGGGTCCAGGGCTGTCCAAAAGATGTTCCTTTGGCCTCTCCAGGGTGACTTGCGGCTTTGTATTGGTGCAGAAAGGGCAACTCCATGGCTGGCTGGCTGACTTGGTGACATTTGGAAATAAGCAAAGAGGCTAAGAGCTATGTGCTTTGGAGTCAGGCTGTTTGTTCTACCTGTTGATAGCTTCATGGGTTGGGTTCTTCGTTCTCCGGGTGGCAGTGTCCCTAACTAGAAAACGGAGATACTCAGTACCTGTCTCATATAACTGCTGTGCACATTCAAGAGGACGCACAAAGGTATAGTTTCTTGGCACATCAGTTAAATGTCAGCTAGCATTTCATTACCATGTTCATTAATGCCATTTAATGCTGTAGGATGGGTTAGAGGCCCATACAACATGTACCAGAAAATATGATCATGTGGCCTGAGTTTTTTGTTCTAAGGCAAACATATCAGAATATCTATACCTTGGTACCTGAATATGTACCTTTGTACTTGAGTATTGTATCTTTCAAAGCTATGACCTCACCTCAGGAAGCAGTCTGCATATCTTGATTTCCCAACCATTTGCTTGAAACATTTTGAGAAGCCTTTCCTTTTTTGGAACTCTCAGATGGGGAGGCGGGGGGTGGGGGGGGACGATGATTCTATTAAGTATTTAAATTGTGAAAGTAGACTTTAAGTTTGGAAATGGCCTGAAGTTCATTAGAGCTAAGTTTGGTGAATAAGTTGAATAAGCTTTGGTGGTAGATCTGCTCTAAGTTAAAAACTGGTGTTTAACTAAAAAGTAAGGATTGGGTTTCTTCTGTTTTGTTTTCAATTGTAATGGTTGGCTCATTTATTATAAGACTAGCTTGAAGGCAGCCCCAGAAGAAGGGTTTCAGGCAGCTTCAGTTCCAGAGTTGGGCCAGCATCTTTGGAACACTAGTAGAGGCTCCAGAGCAAAAGCTTGAGGGTGAGTGGGGCAGTGTTGACTCAGACCTGTAAGATTATATTTTTGGAGTACAAATTCAACTTCATACCTACTGTGTTAAGCAACACCCGCAGCGAAGTTGGCATTTGGGGCTTGTGTAGCCGGTAACGGGGCCAGGGGCAGAAGGTTCCCTGCATCAAAGGGGTAGAGGCCAAAACCTGGCTTTGGATGTTGACTTGCATCCCAGGTCTGTTTGCCCTTTGTGATACACAGAATTCAGATCTGAAAGTGTGAGCATGTGTTAAGGGAAGGCCCTCAGGTTGGTGTCCTTGGCCAGGACTTTAAAGCTGGGTATGGGGGAAGCCCTCTTCTTCTATATTGCATGGACTACTGAGTGGCTAGAAAGCACCACTGAGCCGAGGCTCACTGGGAGTGGAGGAAAATGCGTGTCCCCGTGGAAAATGATGGATGAAAGTTCAAGGGTTTTGTATCTTCAGGTTCATGATGACTAATAGGTTCATCTAGAAGGGCTGGGCCCCCAAGCAACCTTTGGATTATTTCCAACAGGTGGAAATGAGAGTTGCCGTGTTCATTATATCCTAAAGTTTATCTTGGTTGTAGAAAGAGCATAGGGCTTTGGAATTTGCCTGGTAGAGCTCCAGTGTTGCTCTCTATTGCTGGGTGTCATGACTATGGTGTCATAACTAGAATTGCCTAGGCCTCATTTCTTTCATTTGTAAAATTGGAACTCCATTTTAGGGCTGTTGTGGAAAAGGGTCATAAGAGTCACGTATATGAAGAGCCTCAACAGATGCAAACCCTCCACCTCTTCCAAGGCGCTCAGAACGACACTAGAATGGGGGCGCCTGGGTGGCTCAGTCGGTTAAATGTCAGACTTCGGCTCAGGTCATGATCTCACAGTTTGTGAGTTCGAGCCCCGCATTGGGCTCTGTGCTGACAGCTCAGACCCTGGAGCCTGCTTCAGATTCTGTGTCTCCTCTCTCTGTGCCTCTCCCCTGCTCATGCTCGGTCTCTCTCTCTCTCTCTCTCTCTCTCTCTCTCAAAAATAAATAAACATTAAAAAAAAAAAAAGAATGACATTAGAATGAACCCCATTGCCACTCAGTGGCCCACAGTTGTATATCAGAATATGCTACCTACTGCAGGAAAATGTCCCCAGTCTTTTGTGAGGTGAGGCCTGTATTCCTAAGAGAATTTCCAGTTCTTCCCTTCTTTGAATAAGGTCAGCTGTTGAGGCTCCAACGCTCAGCACCTCTAACAAATTAAGCTGCCTAAGACCCTTTCGGCCTCTTAAAAAAAAAAAAAAAGCTTTCCTGTCACTGACATAGGCGGCCTCGGCAGGATGCACACTGGCACTTCATGCTCAGGCACTTAATGGAATGCTCAATGTGAACTGCATTGTTGATATTGATAACAGGTCATTTCTTATTTGGATTTAAAGGAGTCCTACCTTCAGGTTTTTCTCATTTTTGTCCAGCCCCTAGTTTTTACTGTGGTTCTAGCGTCATCTTTGATTGTGCTGATAATTCAAGGAAGCTTGGCTTGGATCCCTGACTCGGGGGCCCTGGTGAGACGGAGAATTAGGCCAGCAGGGCCACAGGCAGGCTCCAGCAGAGAGCGTGCTGCCACCACTAGCCTCTCACACTGAATCCTGACTTTGCTTGAACCATCCTGTTAGGTTCCGGGAGCTCTGATTCTCAATTTTTGCTGTACATTAGAATTACCTGGAGAACTCTGAAAAATTTGGAAATCCATACTGTGCCCCAGCCATTTAAATTAGGCACCAATGTTTAAAAAAAAAAAAAAGGCAGGGGCGCCTGGGTGGCGCAGTCGGTTGGGCGTCGGACTTCAGCCAGGTCACGATCTCGCGGTCCGTGAGTTCGAGCCCCGCGTCGGGCTCTGGGCTGATGGCTCAGAGCCTGGAGCCTGTTTCCCATTCTGTGTCTCCCTCTCTCTCTGCCCCTCCCCCGTTCATGCTTTGTCTCTCTCTGTCCCAAAAATAAATAAACGTCGAAAAAAAAAAAAAAAGGCAAAACTCCCAGGTGATTCCAGTACGCAGCCAAGTTTGGGAAGCAGTGCCTCGGGTGATGGAATGAACAGTCTCCTGGTACAGTTACTTCCCTGAGTTTACTTGCGTTGGTGAAGTCATTCACTCTATCCTCTGCAAATCATCTCGGGCCAAGGTGTCACCTCTAGGGGTTGAACTGCCTGTTCTGGTCAGTAGTGAGGTCCCCGTGGCGAATAGCTACCATAACAACCTGTTTTCTTATGAAACGTTTTACACATTCACGAAGGTAAAGAGAATAGTATTAGGGATCCCCATGCACGCATCACCCAGCGGTCAGTCATGTTTCCTTTGCATCACCACACATACATTCTGGGGTGGGCTGGAGTATTTTACAGTAAATCCCAACATCGTTTCATCCATAAATACTTGAGTGTGTGTCTCCAAGAGATAAGGACTTTAAAAAAAAACAACCATAATACCATTATCACACCTAAGAAAATTAACGACAGGTCTTTAAAAGCCATGTTCACTTTTCTCCCAATTTGTCACAAAAATGCATTTATACATTTGGTTTGTTCCAATTAGGGTCCAAACAAGTATAATTCATTTTTAGTAGTTTGACTTTAACCCTGGGGTAATTAAACCATCGCTGTGTACGCACACAGGTAATGATGCATATGCAGGTCTGGTAAAAGTATAAATGGCATTCAGCGCATCGGATGTTTACACGATGGTCTCTCTTGGCTCTTTACCTTCCTTAGCCCTTCTGGTGAGACCTTGACCTGTCACAGAGGTCACTCACTGAGTGCTCACTGAGGCGCTGGTTCCAATCACTTCTGTGCTGCTCTGCTTCTGCCTGAAGGCGTATTTCCTTCAGTGAACTTAGAATAGAACCTTAGGCTGCTTGTGGAAAGAGAGTATGAGTCAGCTCGGTGGACAGTTTCGAATTTCCTGCTCCTTTGCTAAAGGCGGTGGCTGGGAAGGGCTGTAACTGCCTCTTGGGCTCCTCTCTGGGCTTTGCTGAGGGGTCCTGCCTCGCTGGTTATCTCTGGGGATCCACCCGGGACTTGTGCTCTGACTCAGGGACCAGGCAGTAGCTAAGCCCTCGTTCCCTAAGGTGTAGATGGCTCTGTGAGCCTTTGCCTCCAGCTAGATGTCTGGGTTCAGGTCCAGATGATGACCAGGGGAGGAGAGGGTTATTTTCTGCCCTCCGGGGACAGAAAGACCAACACCTTACCGGTCACCACTTTGGCACATTGTCTCTCCTCTGTTAGCTAGAATGCTGTCAGAATTTCTTAAAGAGGCAGATGACTGGATGGCCCCTGGGATGAATGGGTGGCAAGCCTTTGTGGGGGAGTGAGCAGGAGAAAGATCAGGGTGGAGAATGGGCAACCTAAATAATTGAACTCCGGTTCCTTCCACAAATATGTCTTTGTGTGCCTACTCCATATGCATCGTGTCAAATCAGAATCTCATCTTCTCTTTCCCTAACCATATTCTTTTGCTTTAGAAGGGCTTTGTCTTAATTTCAGGTGGATTTGCAGTTGCAAGGTTTTTATTCCTTCTTTCTCTATATCATGACCAGGTTAGTTAAAGAGCAGTGGACAAGCATCCTAATATATAAAGGCAACCCTGATCTGCAAAGTTGTTCCTCACAGGACTGTTTTCAATAGCAAAAGGTTCAGAAAAACCTAAATGTTCTTTAATAAGGGACTTGTTAAGTAAATCACGGTATGCCTGTATAGTGAAATGTTGTACTGATGCAAAAAGGGGATGAATCTGTTCTGGGTTCCCATATGGAAAGATCCCCAAGAGATAAGAAGCAAGGTCCAGAACATGGGAATAATATATTTGCATAAACCCTGGAAGGATACACAAAAATCTTTTAAAAGGTGGTTACTATTGGCCTGTTGGGTGGGAAAGGGAACAGGGCAGATGGGAGGTGGTGAGAGTATACCTTTTTATATTTTGATTTATGAATCATGAATGTGTAACCTATGCAGGACAATGAACTAAATATAAGAATAAATACATCTGTACCTATATCATGCGGATAAATTGATGGCCTGTCATGCTCCAGCTAATCTTCTGCAAGCTTCTGATCCCTCCTTATCTGTACTTAAAGACCTCAGAACCTGTTGTGTTCTGAAATGGATCAATGAGGCTATGACCAGCCCATGGAATGGTGCCATATTTTTCCCATGATACCTTGTTCAATAACATTATAAATATCTGCTTCTTTTGAAGCCCATGAGCTTTCCCCCTTCCTCATCCTGAAATATAAACTGAGCTGACATCTAAAGATTATCCAGAGAAGACAGGGAAGTTGGGCTGCCTATGTCTGCCAGCACAGTAAGTTGCCCTTTTAGGAAGAGGAGGTGTCATGGGAGAAGCTGCAGGCAGGGGTGGAGAGATTAAGATGGCTTCCCTTCCCATTTCTCGTCTGTCTATGCAGTCTTTTGCTTCTCCCTTGGCATCCCATGCGCCATATTGTCTGTGTGTTTGTATTTATTTTCAGCTTCTACTGAGTGGCAGCAAAATCCTTTTGAGCTGAACTGGTCCCACCCTGGTAGCTAGGAATGTTCTAATGTTAAGACTTGCTCTTCACATTTGGCACATTCTTAGTATTAGGAACAGTTCCTCCAGGGCTCACAGGAAACAAACAAATGAAATCCATGGCACAATTTTCTCCCTCTTGAGGGGAGAAAGAGGGGTGGAGAGAATCTTTGGGGAGACTTGAAGCAAAGAACATTTAGGAGTGAACTTTGTTTAAAAGTGTTTTGAAAGATGAAATTCAAGGACACTCAGGACCTATTCTTGGCTCTGCCACAAATGTACCTTTTATGTTTTATTCCAGTTTGTACATTTGGGGCTTACTCTTTGATTTTGCATCTATAAACTAGGTGGGGCCCGCATTCATTGTCCATTCTCCTCACTGTTCTGTTTTAGCCATCTGATACTTACTTAATAAAACTTGAAAGCCGTCCTTGTAACTGGCAACTAAGTGTAGAGAGTGGATAAGCCCTGTTTGGCTCCTTTTCTTCCTTAAATGAGTACTGCAGTGAATACTGTTCTAGAGATGAGTACTAATCGGGTTGAGGTTTGATCAAGGACTTGTTACCTCACCTACATGCCTCTTCCTCTTTTGAGTACAGTTGTACACACGATGAAAATTGCATGTGGTCATAATTACCCTTGACAGTTCTATAGGAGGCCAGCACACAGCTTTTCACCTCTTCCTCCAGTCTTGGGAAGGATCACTGTTTCTGTGATGGAGCACTAAATGAGGTAGCTGGCTAGCATTCTCAGTCCATGTTGAAAGATGAATGTGTACTTCATCTTTAAATGCCAGGGTCCTATCAAGGGTAGCAACAGACCAAAAGAAGCACATGGTCCCCAAATCTTGACCAACTCCGGGGTACATGTTCTTGGAGAGGAAGAGCCTCATCTCTCTTTAAATGTACTCAGACTCTGGCTTCTGTTCTCTTGCTGAGTTTGGAAAGTTAACTATGTGTATATGAGGTTCCTCTGTAAGGCACTTCTTAACTACCACAGAGAGCACTTGGTGAGATACTGCGGATTCTCCCCTTTCCTCTCCTCTCTCAGCAGGTTTTATTATGACCACCCTTGGGGGTTCCTGAGAGGGGAAGAGCCTTGAAACAAGGTGGATGCTCACCAGCTGTGCCTTCCCTATGTAGAATTCAGGTGAACCATGGGGAGGAAAGTGGTGCTGAAGTCAGTGATCTGTAAGCCTTATTTGGTAGCTTGTTCTCTGTTGACTAGCGAGCCCTAACTCTGATTCATTGGTCCAGTTTTTAAATTTCTGATATAACTAAACTGTGTATGGCAAAGTCAGAAACAATTTTTTAGAGTAATCAGTAGCTTTGGCTTCCCTTTTGATGATTTATTTAACCGGGCAACCTGGGAATTCTAGAGCAGGTAAGTACTCTGGGCACTGTCATCTACTTCTCTTGCTCTGGAATCATCTCTGATTAGCCTTTCAGAAACCAAAAGTTAACAGTGTGACAGAATTGAGGGATGATTTTGGTTTTAGCTAGGTCAGTAATGTAGACTCAGAGTCAAAAGTTGTGAGCCCCGTTCTGGCTCCTACAACTAAAATTGAACAAGAAATAGTTTCCTCATATGTCAACTGTGATTAGTCTAGAATTAGCTATCTCCTACGGTTAATTTTAGGATTCTAGGCTGCTCTTCTAGTTATTTAGTTAATATCTAATGTCCATAAGATGTGAAACCTGTCCATAAGATGTGAAATTATTTATTTGCCCCCCTGCAGTGTTGAATTAAAGAACTAAAAAAATCTTGTTAAGCCTTATCTACCTTTTGTTTTTATCAGAAATGAACAAATAGAAAAATAGGGAAATATTTTCCAATTATTTTTTAATGGGGTTCAGACAGAAAGAATACATTAAACTAGCAAATATGCATCACATAAGTGTGGATACCTGAAATGCTCTTAAATTCTACCACTTATGTGTCATTTCAGGTGAATGTTTTCCTTTGCATTTTCTCACTATTCTACAGTGAACTTAGTACGTTTTATCATGAAGAATAATACACATTACAAAAGTTTGCTACCACCTTCCTGTTATTTCCTCCCTCTGTATAATTTTCATCTCCACCCCCTATTTAAGCCAATAAAGGTTAATCTATGTTTGTTGAATGAAATGAAGGAGACTCAGGTCTACCAAGGGTTTACCGTTTGTCAGCCACTGAGCTACAAAAGTGAAAAAGAAGACCATCTTTTTTTGAGAGTCTCAGGTCCAAAAGCAAAGGGGACGTGCAAGTCACAACAAAATGCTGTAATTGTGGCATTGCTTGCCATGAAGACAGAGAAGAGACTCCATTTCCTATCTCTGGTCTCTGTTTAGGATAAAAGCCCTGTGAAATTGCAAGGCTCATTGCTTGCATATGATAAAGCCATAGCCAATGTTGACATTAGCTGCCATTGTTGACCAATGTTGTTTGTAAAGAAAAGACAGTTCTAGCTATGGGGTGAGATCCGCATCCTTTTAAACTGGTGTGTTAGTTTAGGCTGGCCTCTTAGATCCAGGGTCAGAACGTAGCTTTACCCCCAGTCCGTTGGTCTTGATCTGCCAGCACTGCCAGCTTTCTTTCCACTCCTCTCTGTTCCCTGTCCACTTACTTGTATTCGTAGGTTTTCTCATGTAGGTGTTACCAATCTATGCCTTGTAGAATTCTGGAGGTTCGAGGCCTGGGCCAGTTTAAGCCCTACATTTTCCAGGCGAGGGAAATTGAGGCAGCAAGAAAAGCAGCTGTGCCCAAAGGCACAGAACTAGTGGTGAAGCCAGGCCCAAGCTATTGCCTCCCAACAGAGTGAATTTGCAGGGTTTCTACCTCCAGTTATGTGTGCTATTTACGTAGGTGAACAATTACAGAGGATCGTTGAGTGTTCTCAGAAGAGACTTCCATTTCTACAACTTAACAGCTGTATAGCCATCTGACGAGGTGGCTTCCACATGGAAGGTTTGCTTAGCGAGGACGCTACCGCTGTCTTAGATAAGTTTTTTGTAGCCAACATCACGGTAAGTGGTAGATTTAAGACCGCTCCTAGATTACACAGCCTTTCAGCAGCTTCCGACCTAATTGTGGCCTGAAGTTAGGGAAACAACAGAGTGGACTGGGCCAGGCTGGTGGCAGATTTGGGTTCGGCACACTCAGTCTGTGCAGTGATCCTCATGGTGCGAGGATCACTCGAGGAGTGAAGCTATCCAACCCTTAAGCAGATTTCACACATAGACCTTACCCTTCAGCGTGGCAGACGTTAAATACACTAACTGGTCACCCATTGAACACTCCCTATTTTCTCTCCGCCCCCTCCCACCCTTGAGCTTAAAATTCCACCCCAGATCTAGGTTTGGTTTCTCTCTGCAGCCCATGTGTCTGAGGCCAGGCCCTCTTGCCCTGTTTGCTCTCCAAGCCTGAAGGGCTAACAAGGAAGACGAGTTCTTCATTTTTCTGGGTTGGCCCTCAGTCTCTTTACTGGGTTCTTGTGGGCAATGATGATGTTATGGCAGCCCTCATTTCTGAAGGCCCTGGAATCCTTGCTCATCAAGCCCTTGGCTCCTTCCCTAATTTGCCAGAGTAACTTCCCCATGTTTCTGATCCAGTTTGGATTCCTTCTTCCACTTTTATCAGTTTGCCCTGTTTGTGTAACATCTTATGCTGGAGAAATTCAGACTCTCTAGAGTAAATTGACCTAGTAGTTCAGCTCCCCTGTTTTTCCTCCACACAGGCCAGGCACAAAATTTGTGGGTGTGTTGATATAACCATATGGAATACCCCACACCAAGTGGGCACTGGGTGAATGTGAGTTCCATTGAGTTTTCTTTAAAGAAATCTTGCCAGGTACACAAGCCTAGCACTGAAAGGTCCTCACTTCATAGAGTCTCTTATCTTAAAAAAAGAAAAAAAAAAATTGCTTAGCATAATAGCTCATGTGCATGTTATCAGTGCAGGTTTTCTGGCTCTAACCAAGCTGAACATCCCCACAGTAACCGTGAGCTTTGGAAAGAGCCTTATTTTACCCCTGTGCCAGCCAGTTACATTTTAAGGAACATGGCTGAAAACTGGCTTGGTCTCAAGTAAGATTTGTCACTGTGCATACATCTCTGAAATCCTGCTCTCAGGTAACAATAGAAATGATCTGGGGCGCCTAGGTGGCCCAGTCCGTTAAGTGTTCGACTTCGACTCAGGTCATGATCTCACAGTTCATGGTTCGAGCCCTGTGTCAGGCTCTGTGCTGAGTGCTTAGAGCCTGGAGCCTGCTTCTGATTCTGTGTCTCCCTCTCTGACCCTCCCCCACTCATGCTCTGTCTGTCAAGAATAAATAAACGTTAAAAAAAAAAAAGTTAAAAAAATTATCTGACCCCCCCCCCTTTTTTTTAAATTTATATATTTTTAAATTTACATCCAAGTTAGCATATAGTGGAACAATGATTTCAGGAGTAGATTCCTTAATGACCCTTACCCATTACCCCTTCCCTTTCTTGAACAGCCCCAGCTGTGAATGCCAAATTCACTTTGGTATTTAACATATGCAATTTTCTATTGGATTGACTTTGTAAACAAGTTGATATTTGCCAGTAAGGCAACAACAAGTGGCCACCAGAGAGCCTGTGTATCTGGATATACCTCAGATTTCATCTCTGTCGGAACAGCTGGCTAAGAATTTTTTTGTAAGAAAGCTAACTGAATGTAGCTAGAATGGTTTCTTTTGTTCAAATTTCCTCTCCCGGAGACCAGTCCCCAGGACTCCCCTCACCTGCCTTATCCATTAATGCAATGGGCTCATTTTCCCCAAATAAACAAGTTTTCTTGCCAAAGAACATAGGCGGCATTCTTGGATGCAGGGACGTGTCTTGGGACCTGCATCTGAGTAAGGCGTGTTCTTCATTTTTCTGGGTTGGCCCTCAGTCTCTTTACTGGGTTCTTGTCGGCGATGATGATGTTATGGCAGCCCTCATTTCTGAAGGCCCCTTGAGTTGTATTAATCCTGCCCGTGGCTGTCCAGCCTTCTTGAAAGCATCCTTCATTTCTGTTTGCTCACTTTCCTGAATGCCTCTTTCAGATCATCTTTCACCTCTTGCTTCAAGCTCTGGGGACACATGTGGTTTTGACATAATGTACAGATGTGACTTGGGGGAGGGGAGGCATGGCTGTGGGCTCACACACATCAGCTGGACTCTGAAAGAGGGAGGTCATCCTCTGAGTGGGCCATTCGGGAAGGAGTGGAGGTGGAAAAGACCCAACAGGCAGCCTCAGGCCCTCCAGATTTCCCCTCCAAACACGAGACAGAACACTGTGGTATGTGTTTTCCAGTGCAAGGAGAGAGCATGAGCTCAGCTCATGTGGACCAAATCACCCTAAATACACTTGTGTGTCTGGTTTCTAAGTTGAGACATATTAAACAATAAAGGACCAGTGACCAAAACTTCTATAGGGAAAAACCCAGTGATTTCTTTATCCACTCAACTGTTGATCACCAAGGTTGGCAAATTTCTTGGAAGGTCTAGTTAGTAAATATTTTTGGCCTTGGGGACCATGAGGTTTCTGTCAAAACTGTTGAGCTGTGCCTTTGTGGCTGTAAAGCAGCCGTAGACAATACGTAAACAGACCAGTGTGGTGGCTGGTCATAATTTGCCCACTCTTGCCAGTCTAAATTATAAAACTTACAAACATCCTCTTCATTGTTGTTTGCATAAATTAATGAGTAGTCTGTATGTGGCCAGGACTTATGCTAAGTACTTGTTGTGAGTGATCACATTTATCCCATTCAGAACAATTCTGTGAAGTCATTAATAATATTCTACCCATTTTACCGACAAGGAAGTGCAGAGGCTTAGAGAAGGTAAATAACATAAGTAAGGGCCAGGCTGGATTTTGAACTAAGTTAGCTTGACTCCAGTTTCATGCTCTTTTACCACTGCACAGGACAGCCTTAGATAACATCATGATATCCATATTTGCCTTTAGATCTTGCCATTAGCCAGTATTTGGTCTCTGGCCTCTCCTCATCTTCCCCTAAAAGCCCAAAACATGCAAACAGATTATTGCTAAAAACTCTTGTATAAATTAATACATGGCAAAAATTTTAAAGGAGTCCATTAACAAGTTATAATGAATTGGAAGGCAAGTTCTGCTATGCTTCCTGGCTAGTTTTGCTTTGTAATACCCAAGGGTCGTGGGAGATGAGTAGGCCTGGGGATCTCACGCCAGTGGCATCCACACTGGTTTTGAGGTTCCAAGATCTAGTGCTCTGAAAATGTAGAGATGGAGCTGGGCCTGGAGCAAGCTACTGCCCCTTGGGACGGCCTCACCTGGGTCCATTTGCCTCTTAACGCCAACACTGACATGAGCTGTCAGCCCTCTGTACACATGGGGGCAGGCTCCTCGGTTACCAGCGGAGGTATGCCGAGCTAATGTGGTCGGGGGAGACTGGATATCGCATCCTGCAAGTTGTTTCTGACCGGTGATGGTCATTTACGTGCAAGTTGACCAAATAGAAATGTTCATTAAAGATGACAGAAAGCGGGGCACCTGGGTGACTTAGTCGTACTCTTGGTTTCAGGTCGGGTCATAATCTCACTTCCTGGGTTCCTGAGTTGGAGCCCTGCATCAGCCCCCACTCTGACAGTGCAGAATCTGCTTGGGATTTTCTCTCTTCCTCTCTCTTTGCCCCTCTCTGGCTCACACTGTGCACTCACTCTCTCTCTCTCTTTCTCTCAAAATAAATAAATAAACTTAAAAAAAAAAAAAAAGATGGCAGAAACCAAGTTGGGATGTCTTTTGTTGTTACAATAAGTAAGGTGTGTTCTGAAGAAAGCTTAGAGTGAAAAGATTGGGGGTGGGAGGGAATCCCGTATCCCATATCGCATCACCTACAGCAGTGTTTCCCAAAGTGCTTTCTTCAGGTTAAAGGGATGGTAATGGGGGAAGGGGTTCCTGTGGTCAAATAAGTTATGAAATGCAAGACTAAACAAACAGTATTCTCGAGGATATAGTATGTAGTGTTCTCAAAATGTTTGTTTGGTTGTTTTGTTTTGTTTTTGGATCCTCTTATAAAATTGTTTACAAGGAACACCCTTTGAGAAATCTTAACCCAGAGGCATTTCCTAATGTTTATTACATTTTGGTAAATTTCCTTTACAGTCCAAGATTTTTTTTAAACAGGGGTCATATATTCTCTTTCTTTTTGTGTATGTGTTTGACTTTATTTTGAAGTATTTCATCCTCACAGAAGAGTTGTAAGAGTAGTATGAGGGACTCTCCTAATCCAATTCCCCATTTGTTAACATTTTACCGTAATTGGTATTTTCTCATTCTGTGTGTGTGTGTGTGTGTGTGTGTGTACGTGTACACATTATTATTGCCATTACTTTTGTGTTTTTAGTTAAATTTCAGTTACAAGTTCTTTAATGAACTATACATTCATTTCTTGAAAATACTTACAGAAACTTATTAATTCCCCCCATTTCTACCTGTTGCATGAAGGCAAATCATGCTTTGCCAGTGTGTGAAAGGTTTTCATTAAATTGCAAGGGAACATTTTGATATTCCTTAGGCTTCAGTTCAGACCCACACACAGTTCGGATTTGTGAGGTTGTCACTTGATGTGTATGGGGACCATCACAACCACTTGCTGCATGTTTTTAGTCCACTTGGGCAGTGTTCTTTGAGGACTGGCCTTGGCTGTTAGCTGAGATGGGAGCCTGGACCAGACACTCTCCTGTCCTTTAGTTTCAGAACTAAAGGGAGGAGTCAAGAGGTCCTAGGGTTTCATAGGACCTCTATATTTTAAGTGTCCCGTGGCGACTTGTCACACTTTCAGAACATATCAACAAGGACGATTTCTTAAATGACATCTAGTTTCAGTAGTGCTTTTATTTAACATACATTGGCGCTTCCATATCTGTTTTTTTTTTTTCCAGCCATGAAATCAAAGCTGTCTTCCTCCTTCAGATGGTTTAAGTATAGCCCAGTTTGCACATAAAGTGAGTCAAGCGAACACTGCTACCTTACAAAGAGATGTGTTGGTGTAAGGGGACTGTGGATGTGATGTAATGTAACCTCTCATGGAGTATTTCCAAAACCATATAAGGAGGCTCGAAGTAGTCACCTCAGTGTCAACACCGAGCTCACGAATGAGGCTGGAGCTTGTGTCCCCAAAGGAAGCATAAGGAACACCACCAGATAGTCTTGGTGGAGGAGAGAGCACCAGGCATTTGTTCAGCGGGTGGATGCAGCCCTCACAGTGGCCTTTGGACTCGCGTGTCCTACCTTCATCCTGGAAGCTCCCACGCCCATGGTCACTGGTTGCACTCTGTGTGAATGGGCACCATTCACACATATAGTATGTTCACACCTAACTGGAAAAGTGCCTTGTCTGGATACACATTAGACCATAGGGAGAGAAAAAAAAATTTCTTTAGTTGTTAAAACATTTTATGACAAAAGTTTTTAGATACTCAAAAGAACAGAGAATAATAAAGTCAGTCCCTATATTACTTACTACAGATGCAGCAATGATCAAGATTTTATCACATTTCATTACCCTCCCCTTTTTGGCTAAAATACTCATAACAAATCCCAGATATCACATCATTTCATCCCTACGATGTTTTCTCTAAGAAGTAGACATTTCCAGTGCCATTCTCCCACTTGGCAAAATTAACCAGGACCAAAATTTTGACATCTAGTTTTTATAGAGCTCCTGCGACTAAGTCACCTTGCAACGTGAGAATCAACAGAGTCCATGCCAATACTAATTTATGGATATCTTAAAAGAAGGGGATCCTTGCTCTTAGCTGTGAACAAAATTATTTGGATTGGAGATGGGGCGGGTAAGCAATTTGCACTTGTGGTTCTACGTCTGTAATCGCAGGTATTGAGCTGTGCCATTTGCTTCCTGGGCATTTCACAGTATCATCAATGATTGATAATCATAACTTACAGGAATTTTTTTAAACAGTATTTTAATTGGAAAAAGCATCTGTCAGCTGTCAGGCTTCCAGCTTCCACTTTTGAGAAGCAGGATGTTGAATGTGAGTAATGACACAACAGGCCTATAAAATGCGGACTAACCCTCGGATGACTCATCCAGTACGATGCAGTATATTTGTCAAGGAGACTGAATCATATATGGGGGAAACCACTTTTCAGGCAGCCAGCTGGTTCTCAGGTCCGCAAGAGACAATCCATTTTTATCGGAAGCTTTATAGTAGCAATAATGCTAATATCCAGCACTTGGGCTCTACAATGTAGAGGAAATGGCATCACCCGGCAGGTATGTGCTTACTGTTTACATGAACTTTATTTTCTCCTTGTTCTTTTCTGCCTAACCTTTCCGATAATTTGACATTTTTTAAGGGGGAAAATTATTCTAATTGGAAGGAACTGAAGGGTGTGTGTGTGTGTGTGTGTGTGTGTGTGTGTGTGTATTCACATGCAAAGACAGAGACGTTACCACTGGTCTTTGGATGGACACAGAGCTCTTGTCCACTCATCTCCCTCTCTGAAAACAAATTTCTCCTTAGATATTCAGCCCTGAGTTTAAAAGATGCTGCCCAGGAAACGGCTTGCAGAGGTGATATACCTTTTGGGTGGATGGTTTACAACTTTAATAAATAAATTTTAAAAAGGAAAGAAAAAGCAAAGGTGAGCTAAAGGATGTGGTCTAATAGTAACTATTGTGTCTATTATGTTGGATTTATTTTCAGTACTATGCTTTTTCTTACCCCCAAGATACTTGACTTAATGCAAGAAAGCTTTATTCCCCCTACAGAGGGAATATGTCTAATTTTTGCAAATCATAATTTGCTCATACTGAATTCATGCATTAACTTTACTAGGTGGGAGAAAGGGTAGTGGGGGTTTGGTAACAACATTTAATTATAGCTTTCACATGATCTGAAGGATTGTTCTGCATAATTGGGAAGCTGTGTTGCCTGTCTGACCTTCTCTCTTTCTTCACTCACTAAATTTAAACCATGCCCGACTCGTTAAGGCACAGATCTTGTTTATTTGAGTATATTAAACATTCCTCTGTGTGTTGACAGTCCATTCAGTGTCTCCTCATATTTTTAAAAAATATTATTTGTGTCCTACTTGTTAGGGACAGATGATATAGTTAGTTTATAGTAGTGCTATTTCTGCTTTTCTGGTGGGTCTGTCCAGAATGGCTGGGTCGGGACTTAAAACACAACTGTGCACAAATTTGCCTAAGGTTTAGTATTTGTGGAGCAGCCTTGTCGATGGGGTAATTTCTGTCATCACTCAGAACATTAAACAGATCAAGGCTTACCGAGCTGGAAAAGTAGGCAGTCTTTGTCTCTCTTCCCCTTTCTTGTAAAGCCCATAATAATGACTTCTGTTCCTTGAGGTACATGTATTCTAAACTGTCCGTAAATGTATTAATTTGGCCTATTTAAATACATTCAGAAATGCAGATAATACGGAAAGCCAGCCTGAAGGGAGTTTGTTTGTTTCTGTTCTGTAGATTAAGAGGTGCACTTTTTTTTTTTAGGATGGCCAGTTTGTTTTTGGAGACAGGACCATCTCCAAATTTCATTAATTTTGCATTCTATAAATGAAAGCCACCTGTTATGCTGTAACATGCTAATTATGGTAGAGGACAATAATGAAGAGGAACAGTATTTGAAATATGTGGGGGTTTTGCTAAGAATTTTCCTGCCCACATCTGTAGTGCTTATTTTTATATGTGTATGTGTATACATGCATATATAGCGCATATTTAATAATAGCATTTGGTGGTATTAAAAAAATACTTCAGTTTCAAAGTAAACCTTCTTTTTATTCCTTCTCATTAACTGTTTTTTTTTTTTTTTAAGTTTTAGGAGAAAAACTACTTTGAAAATGTTAGCCTGAACTAAAACCTGAATTTTGTGACCTTCTAGTAGATGATGTCCCCTTTTGCTGCTTTGCCGGGTGCCATCAGTTCAAGTTTCACTTTGTCAAAAGTCATCAGAAGAATACTGTGATTTCAAAATATGAATTAAAGGCAGCATAGGTTATTTGCTCTGATTTCACTGAAATCTTAGGTTCCATTATACCATTTTTTCCCCTTAAGTGCTACAGAAAATGGTTCCAGGCAGGCATATAAACACATTTCATCGAAAGTTCTTGATGTATGGCGTTTTCAGTGAAAATGTCTTGCTTTCCCTGTGATTTGTGTAGTTGAGACTAACCCAGGTCCTTTCCAAATAATTTTAGGGCAGCGTGACTTTTGTTCAGGGCATCTTGATGACTGATTCGGCAATGACAATCCCCCCTAGGGATGTGGCCGCTGCTCCCAGAGGCCCCTGTGCTGCTAGGCACCATGAGCTGTCTTTAGATTCCTTCTTTGCCTTTTTGAGGGAAAAGGAATCCAGGGTGGCTCAGTCGGTTAAGCGGCCGACTTCGGCTCAGGTCATGATCTCACGGTCCGTGAGTTCGAGCCCCACTTCGGGCTCTGTGCTGACAGCTCAGAGCCCGGAGCCTGTTTCACATTCTGTGTCTCCCTCTCTCTGATCCCCCCCCCCCCCCCCGCCCCGTTCATGCTCTGTCTCTCCCTGTCTCAAAAAATAAATAAAAAAACGTTAAAAAAAAATTTTTTTTTTAAAAGAAAAGGAATCCAGAGCCATGGCCAGTACCAAGGATCTCCTGTCATTCAACTTGGAAGTGATCAGTAGGTATTGAGTGAGATGCTGCCTATGTTCAGAGCTATGTGCTGGGTAGTGTTAAATAAAAAAAATGCCTGTGATCTGGGCCCAGCCCTGTCCTTGATTTCATTCCCTCTTCGGTGGGGATTCATCATTAGTGGCAATAGATTCCTCTTGGGCTTTCTTTTATTCATACATCTACTGGAGCCTATAATCTGGAGCCATTAATTGCTCCATGTAGAAGCAACTTTCAGCTATTCCCTTTTGGTCTTTCAAAATCTTAACTCTTCTTGGATGGGTATCGAGAAAGAGCTGCCCTAATAAATTCATTCGATAGTTTTGGTGGCCTTCTTTTTTGAGCCAAATAGAGTGACAACCTCGGACAAATGACTTATTTATTTACTTATTTTTTTTGCTTTCTTCCTTGAGAGGAATGGCAGTCAGGGAGCGCATTTGAATCCTCAAAGCTTAGAGCGTTCAGGATATTGTATTGGAACAGATTAGAAAACATCAAGGACCGTTTTTCCCTGTCTTTGAGAGTTGGAGACCCCTCCCTGTTTAGCATCTATTAAAATTATATTTAATGACTCAAAACTATAATGACTTCAGTGACCATTTAATAAAAACAGATTTATTTAAAATCACTATAGGTTGGGGCGCCTGGCTGGTTCACTCAGAAGAGCATGGGACTCTTGATCTAGGTGATGTGAGTTCGAGCCCCATGTTGGGTATAGAGAATACTAAAAAATAAAATAAAATAAAATCACTGTAGATTATCTATCAACATTTAAAAATACTTGTATTTCAAGAGACCTGTTGAGTGAGTTTATGATCTTTTCTTGCTGTACAAGTGGATGATTTATGGATGAGTGGCAATAACTATGGCCCCCGGGGGGAGAGCTGAACCTGTCCATTGCCTGGTGTCCATTTCCCACTGATCTTCTGTTAAACTGCCCTCCCCACATCCGGGGTTTATGGTCAGTCTGCCTACGTAGTGGGTGGGATTACTAGCACTTGTAGATAAATCTCGTGTCATTATCTAGAAATAACAACTTTCCTGTTGTATCTCAGAAAAGCCAGAGACACGCAAGGACCAGCCTTCGTAGGACATAAACCCCACTCTTAAGGACACATAAATGGAGTGAATGACCACTCTGTTAGCAAATCAGCATCAACTTTTATTAGTCCTGAGCATTCTTCCAAGTATGTTTGCTGACAGCTCATTTGCATTGACATCTGTGCCCAGGTTGTCTTTCGGGTACTGTGGGGCAGTTACAGAAGCCATGCCCGTTCCCAGCTGGATTCTTAATCACCAGCATTTCTTTGTAATTAATGATCTCCATAGAGAAAGCAGATGCTTGAGACCAGGCTGGCACTTCAGCCTTTCCTGAAAGAGCTTTTGGCTTACGTGACAACAACTCTACCTTCCTTGCTGTGCACTCTGAGAGCAGCACGGGGAGTTAGCTACATTGTCTTCATTTAGAGCTCAGCATGCTCGGAGTCGAAGCAATCCAGCTTTCTCTTTCCAGATTTCAACCCAAGAGATGACTTTCGGCTTTCAGTGTTATTAAGTCATGCAGATGCAAAGATTTTTCAGATTGGAGGTGTCCAAGCTGGGTTTGGCTTTTTTGTGGTTTTCTTTTAAACACATGTTCCTTGTACCCATCCAATGAAAGAGATGGGTTGCCTGCCCTTGCCGTTGCCCCATGAGGCCTGCTGTTTGACTGGGCCTCTTGAATTCCGTGAAACGGAGCGCAGACAGCATGTGTCATAAGGGCTGCTTGGGAAGGGTGAAGAGCAGAATTCGTGGCTGTGGGTGGGCGTGTGTTCTCATCACATCACCAAAGAGCTGCAATGTGCAAAATCTGGCAGGAACTTGTTCCAAAGAAAAATAAAACAGCCCCTTTTTTCTGTTTTGAGAAATATTAAAAAACATCACTAACCCCCATGTTGAAGAAATGGAACCATTAGAGAATCTTTGTGATTGTGATATTGTGTGTGTGTGTGTGTGTGTGTGTGTGTGTGTGTGTGTGTGTGTTTTAGTAATCTTTGAAACAGAGGTTAAGGTTTTGAACAGAGGAAAAGGGACTCACAGTATAAAATATTTTGTGGGGATTCTGTCACTTCTGTTGTAAACATGATACGCATTCTATTCAAATCTAATTGAGCAAGGATGAGGGGAGTTTGTTAGAGCTAACAATTAGGGGAAAGTCTATTACATTTAACTTTCTCCTGTTCTTTGAGGTGATTTTGTAAGAAAAGCCATTTTTATCAGTGAAACCAATTACAAAGGAAAGGTTTGTGTTTTTCATATGTATACAAAAGAAAAAAGCATAGGCCACATTTACATTTATATTTGAGGCGTAAGATTTTCCTTTTATAGTTACCTTGAGAAGGTCTTTAGCGATGTATATAGTTTGCACAATGGACATATGCTGTCTTGATAATTAGGGGAGAATTTTGTGGGTTGTTTGTTTTGTTTTAAAGATTTTTAAGTAATCTCTACACCCAATGGGGGGCTCGAATTTACAACCCCGAGAGCAAGAGTCGCATGCTCCACTAACTGAACCAGCCAGGCGCCCCTGTTTTCTTTTTATTTTTAAGTGTTAATGTCCTTACTTCTTAAGGACATACTTCTTAAGTCCTTACTTCTTAAGGACTACAGAAATGTTCCTCAGCCAAAGCCCCAAATTCCTGCATTTGGGGTCCTTCCTGAGTATACTTATTTCGAGTGTCCCCTTTTTGTTTCTCAAATTAGTTGTCTTTTTTTTTTTTAAATGGCCAAATAAATAAATAAATAATGTTTTTAAAGGCCAAATAAATAAAACTGACCATCTTAGCCATTTTTAGTATACGGTACATTTGTGTTAATTATGCACTTTGTTGCGCAGCCAATCTCCAGAACTTTCTCATCCTGCAAAACTGAAACTACACCCATTAAACGACTCCCCATTCCTCTCTTATCCTAGACCTCAACAGTCCCCATTCTACTTTCTGTTTCTATGAGTTTGACTACTTTAGAAAGTGGAATCAGACAGTATTTATATTTTTGTGACTGGCTTGATTTCCCTTAGTATGATGCCCTCATGGTTCAACCATGTTGTAGCAAATGGCAAGATTTCTTTTTTTTAATCTGAAAAATAATTTATGTCTATATACTACATTTTTTTATCCATTCATCCCTTGATGGACATTTAGGTTATTTCTGCCTCTTGGCTGTTGTGAATAATGCTGCAGTGAACATAGGTGTGAAATTAATTACCTTTTGAGAAAAGAATTGACTTTCAGTGTTAAGAGTTAATCCTGTATATGCAAACACACAAGAAAAAGTGCCATTGTGTCATATCACCTTATGTTTATCCAGCCTCTTCAGTTTACACAAGAGTTTCCATATGCCAAGTTACTCACTGTAGGAAATCGTTGGGTAGGTAGCAATTTTTGGTCTGGGATGGTGTATGCACAGTGCCTTTGGGGATCGTGACTTTCCTAGAGATGAGCTTAGTCCTAGGAGGTGGCTGAAGCACACTGGTGAATGAAACGAGCTGTGGGTAGTTCCTCTTGAATGACATTAAGACAGGGGCCCTTTTATTCTTTCTTCCAATATTAAATGGCAGCCAAGAGTGACAGCATGACTTCAAGGTAGCGTAATTACATTGGCTTGGCTGTACAGACCGTCACCTTGTCAGTAAAGCTTTCTGGGTGGTTGGCCGTGGCCACTTGGTTGCCCTGCCTCAGGCAGTAGTCTTCAGCCACCACTGAATGCATGACCTACCACCTGGTTGGGCTCCGTGGAATATGCATGTTGGTGATGGTCAGGGAAGCCCGGTTCAGCAGCTTAGCCTCCAAAGGTCTCAGTTATCTGTGAAGATTGTGAGTCTTGTAATAAAACAGTTTCTAGTCCTTCCACAAGCTGGTAGACTTTGTCATGTGGGGACAGCTCTAGTGTTCCCTGGAAGTTCTTTTTGAAATGAAACTAGAATATTCTCCCATAAATGAAATAATATTTTAAGAATACTTGGTTAAACTGTGAGCAAGCTTGGCAGCTAGTTGGTGTTGGCATTCTCCTTTTTTGCCCCGTTCTTTTATGGCAGGAGAGTAACTTAATGGAAGCACATGTACTGAGTGGACAGCTGTTTTGTAATAACTCGGAAGGAAATTGCCTTCGTAGGTCAAATCCTGTCTCTGTTGTGGTGAAGAACTAGTCAAGAATCTGCTGCTGCATGATCATCCTGTGAGCCTGAAACTTGCTTTGTCCCCGCCCTTCTGATTGTTCAGCAACAGTCGCTGCCACCGTGGAAGGAAAGAGCAGTTTCCCCAGTAACACCTAATTTGGAATTCCTAAACTATAGTGTTGATACTGATACGCTTGTTACATTTGCATTTAAACCAGTCATTGCGAGCTGGGTTAACTTAAGTGCTTTCCTTTTGGTTTGTGTGCTTGCTTGCCTAAGTGAAAGATTTCTCAATGTTATTAGCAGATGATCATCAGGTTGGCCCTTTTTAGGGCTGGTCAGGGTCCAGTGGTGCCAAATTCCAGGGGTCCCTGATGAAGCCTAAATCAGAAGTTTGGGGGTTCCTCCTTGCTTACCCTTTCTCCCCTAGCCCATACCCAGACAGGAACCCTTTTAGCTCCAGAACTAAATAGAACTGGCCAGTCCCACTGAAGGTCGGGAATGAGGCTTCTTTTTTTCTTTTACTTTTTATTCTTTTAAGTTTATTTATTTCTTTTGAGAGAGAGAGAGATCACAAGCAGGGAGTGTCAGAGAGGAGAGACAGAATCCCAAGCAGACTCTGCACCATCAGCGCAGAGCCGGATACGGGGCTTGAGCTCATGAACCTTGAGATTATGACTTGAGCCGAGATCAGGAGTCCGATGGTTAACTGATTGTGCCACCCATGTGCCCCGGGAATGAAGCTCCTATTTAAGGACACTCTTAGGAGGCAATCAAAACCATTTGGGAATATAACTATGATTCAGGTATTTTAGGAATTGATGAGGCTCTCACGAACTAGATTGGAAATCCTGGTGCTCAACCGGTTTTGGTTTTTCCTATGGGAAAAATACATTCCAGTTTCAAAAAACTGATTTACAAGAAAATTTTTAGATCAGAACTCTTTTGTGACCTCAAAGGAGCCTGGACCAAACATGAAGCTTGAAGTGCACAGAGTTGCTTTATCAAAAGTCTGTAATAAATATCTCTCCCCATTTTTAAGTTAGGCAGTTGATTCATTACCTTTTCCTAACATTTTTTCCCTTTCTCTCAGAAGGTAATGAAGATTTGGTACTGGAACATCTGTCTTGAGTCAGTTGATAAAACATAGAGGATGAACTATTTGGGAGAAAGGGAGTACATCCCTCTTCTTCTCTTTGCCTGCATTTGGTCTATAAATATGTCTTGGGGATTTTCTTCCATGTGGCTAAAGGGAATCTCATGTTTGTGGATGCGTAAACCCAGCTAGATGGCTGCATCGTGCCTACGTTATTCAGAGGTCTTACTAAACTTCTTGAAACAATTTTCATCATTTTCATGTTTTTTAGAAATACTTTGATAGACCCATTTTGCTCCTGGGAACCTTATAGTTGCATAATAATACTTGTACCGAGAGAACGTATCTGTTAGTTTGTTGTGGTTTCAGGTCTTTGTAGTTGGAGGGGTTTTTTTCTCCCCCCAAATCAAAATATATTTTTGGTTGCATTTTACTGCTGCATGATTTCTGATCTGCTTTTGTAGAATATTTGGGTGGCTTAAGTTTGCTTAAGCCCTCTGGCAGAGCTGAAGGACTTTAAGGCCCTTTAAAAAGAAACAACCACAAAAGTTAAAACGGGGGCCGAAGTTGAAAAGGGACCTCAAAGATCATTGGGCCCTTACCCCCTCATTTTACATATGAAGAAACTGAGGCTCACTCTCAGATTTTAGAGTCTGGGGTGTCTCACCCAAAAAGGAGAAGAAGATGTGCAGTAGAGGTCATGTCTGCTGACCTAGGAAACTAGCTAGACTGGCCATCTGAAAATGAAGATTGCCTCTGCTGCTGGGAAGTGTTGCCAAGCCAAGGAGGACTTTCCAGCCCCACTCCCCAACAGTGCCATTTTTTTTACGTGGCTGTGTTATTAGCGATACCTCCTCCATTTCTCCAACAATCAGTTGCCTATACATTAAGCTTGAAGAGACCTATGAGAATAATTTATATCCTCTAGATCACCTAAGTTAGATGTGGGAAATCTTTGCCACAACATAGAACCTCTCTTTAAAAAGTGGGGGAAGGGGCTGTTTACAGAGATGAGATCTTAGTCCTGTATTTGTTCCCAATGCCAGTGACCTTGAACAAGTCCCTTCTCCTGTCTGAATTACAATTTTTCTAAGTGAGGGGTCCAGTAGATGGTTTCTGTGATTATTTTTTTTCTCTAGCTTAAAAAAGTATATGTCTAACTTACTTGTGTGGCTCTTTGCTAATCCTGATTGGAGACCTAAACTCCACCTGTAGGCCCACCTGTACCCTGGGCTCTACCTGGGAAAGGAAGAGATCCAGAATTCTTCAGGGAGAACAGATGCCTTGCGTGTACTTTGTTTCTTTCTTTCTTTGTGTGTTAAGCTCTTCATCTCTGTCGAAGCAGGTGGCAGAATCCTAGAAGAAAGGGAATAAATGAATTGGTAATTCTTGCCGCCTGAAAGGGCATCCTTGTCCAATAGATCTGTCGGGGACAGAAGCAGGGAGGCTCTTAAAATCTAGCCAGCATATTGTTAGCTCCACATGCTGACTTCCTTTCCTCCTTGTGGGCTAAATTATCACCTTCTTTTGTGTGAGAGCAGGTTTTATTAAGGACTGGCTCGTAGAGGATTTTGTAGATTTAGAACTGGTGGTAACAAACATAGTTTGGTAAAGTAATTTCCTGACCTTTTCAGCACGGGGTTTGTTTTAGGGTCGGCGGGGTGGGGAGTGGCAAGTAAAAAGTGGGAAGTGTGAGCTGGACTGCATGAGGAGAGGTAACCTGACTTTAGTACCATTATCAGCAACTTCTGATTTAGTGTTGATCGCCATTTAGAATAGTGTAGCACTATGAATGTTCTCTCTCATCTTTATGGAAGTTTTCAGTTGTTGAGAAAAGTTGAAACAAGTGTACCAACACTCACTATATCCTGTCTGCAACTAGCATGTTACTGCTCTTGCTCTGTCGCACATGTATGTATCTGTCCATCCCTCCATCCAAGACTCCGTGTTATTTTTTTAATGTATTTCCGACTGGTTGCAGATACTACTGCATTTCTCCCTAAACATTTCAGCATGCCGATCATTAAGTCCACTCTTCCTTTCTTTTCTCCAATTCAGTGAGAAAGCAACCAAAGATATTCCGAGAAAGTCGGACTTGGAAGTTCAAGGGCTGCAATTTAAAGACCTGAATTGGAGATTATTAACTTTAAACAACTCCCTTTGCCATTTGTGTTTTGAAGTGCCAGTTTTTCTGTTACGTGTGTACTTTCATGTGGTGAGAGTTCATTTTCTGTAGTAATCGAACATTTCCATTAGCTGGCCTTTGGGGGTTTAAATGTGGATTGTAAATACCACTTTCGGAAGGGTGTGTAAAACAGAGGGAAATTCAAAGAAAATTCTTGCTTTCAGAGTAAAAAGTAGGAGAAGAAGAAAGGATTCTTCAGGGGTGGGTTGTTTTGTTTGTTTTAAGCTGGCAATCCTTTGATCTTGATTAATTATGAACTCCACTGAACTCCGGGCTCAGCAAAGCAGCCGACAATAAAAGTAAAATCATAAACCTAGATTCAGACTTGGGCCTCTCGCCTCCCAGGCCTCCCTCACCCCTGCTTCACACTGGGTGATCACCCAGAAATTCAGCCCTTCAGTATAGAAACTTCCAGTCTGTAAGAAGTAGATTCATTCTATTTTGGGTTGAATAAATTTTCTTTAAGTAATTTACCCACATCCAAGAGTTGTCCTTCTCTGGTGATTTTTGACAAAACCTGCAAAATCTTCAATAGATGTCCAGAACGTTAGGTGAACTGTTGTGTTAAAATCTTACCGTAATTGGCTAAAATGTTTTGTCTGACCCTGAAATTCCCACGTTAACTTAACCACTTAAGAACCTGTGCATGATGTGTGATAGAATTAATGTTAAAATAGAACACACACCTATCCATGTACGTGTTATCTTGTTACTTCGGTAACTGGGTACAGTGGATGAGATTCCTAGGTGCACAGGTTGAGGAGAGGAGGCCGACTGGTGACATGTCCGGTTGGGTTTGGAAGCCTTGTCTGGTATTGATATGCCTGGAAAACAAGAGTCTAAATGTGAGTTATCCCCCTTGTGCTAGTATAATCTTCACTTGTGACAGGGCAGAGAATCATTTGATGCTAAGTTTCAGAGAAGAAATCTTTTCCAAAAAAAAAAAAAAAAAAAAAAAAAAAAGATGGTTTTGATTTTGTTGAATTCCATGGAATTATAGTTTTTTATTTAAAAATTATATTTACTTCTGTTGTTGTTTAATGTCCTAAAACCAGTGTTTTAAAACTCAAATAATTTAAAGTGTATTCCACAGCCTGCTATTAAGGTAATTAATTACCCGCTGTATAGATACTTGACATATAAGGATACAGAGGTCCCAAGTGGTTGACCAGGAAACCCACCCTAGGACTTGAGGACTTGTGCCCAGGAGTCTCCAGTTCCCTAATTTCCCCTAGGGTAGAGAAATTAGGATTTCTGCTATTAGTAGGGATTAGAGCAAATAGTTTTCAAATTTTAAGAAAAATGATTCCTTTCTTCACTGATTATGCATCTGCCCCATAATAAACTACCAAGCCTGTCCTGCCCCATTGCTTCAAGCTTGACCTCATTGGGGCCTTTCTTCTAGTTACGTGCATTCCTCACCCCAAGAGGTACTTGCTCAGGAAAGTTCTGTCGACACAGGGAGGGTTGCCAAAGAGTCATTTAAAAAAATCTGTCTTAGATACAACTTCTAAGATCGCCTTTTCCAGTGCTGAAGTTAAGATTTCCTTCAGCAAGCACTTCATTATCCGGGTTTAAAACTGCTCCGTGTTAGGGTTGGAGGTTATATATTAGCAGAACAGCCCCAACGCCTTATCTTTATTGTGCCCCAGCTGTAAGGCAGCTCATCATCATGGATAGTATATATTTAGCATTCTTGTGGCTTCTGAATTTAAGTGCTGAATTGAAATGTTGGGAGGGAAAGTTTTGTTTTCTTTAAAAAACTACAATTCTATCCCTAAGACATTTGATATGTTAAATAAGTAAAATCAAAAGATTTTTACGGTAGGGAAAAAACAAAAACAAAAACCCTGCGAGTATAAGTAGAATCCAGCCGAATCACTCTTTTCCTGTGGAAGATTTATGCTTGTTCAGACTACAGGCGATAAAAGTCAGAGGTGAAATGAAAAACTTCATTTTGCACACAGTCCAGTGGAGTGAGTTTAATATAACTCTGTAAACCTTGCTGAGCAGGAGACTCACAAAAGTAATGGCTAGCATGCCCACACACTGCTATGGGCACCGCCACCTTCTGTTCACAGGCCATGAAGGCTTGCCCCTAGAATTGAAGCTATCACCCAGGTAGGTGCACGGAAGCTCTGACTCGCCTTGGCCAGCCATAGATTTCTCCGGCGCGTTAGAAGTGTCAGTAGTGCTCCCAGGTCAGTGCTCCCAGGCTGCAAGGACGTCAGAGGATCCCTAATTGCCTCTGGTATTTCCTCAACTATTTCCTCAAAGGCCTCTTTAAGCCTTGGTAAAGCTTATGAGTTTAACTTCCAGTCCTGATCTTTGTTCCTTTTTGTCTTTGCTTCATTTCCTTTTCGTGGCTATTGTGGGTCACAGGACACAGCAGCGAAGAAAGAGGGAGCAGAGTGGTGAATGGCACACTGCCCAGTACCCTCCACTTGAGCCAGCCCTGCAGAACGTCCATTCCCGAGGACATCCACGGGGCAGGTGCCTTGGCCCCATGTGAGAGAGAATGTGCCAGAATGTTCAGTGCACGTGCTGCTCTGGCTCTTATGGCCGGAAAGTGTAAAGCAGTACTTAAGATTAGAAGATGTGTCTATTTACAGTGAATTGTAACTTAAAGGAAGACACTATAGAGGCACATAGCAGGCTAAATCAGCACTCCTTGGTAAACAGCGTATGGGTATTTATTTTGAATCCTAGAATCACTGGCTTATAAACTACGAGTTTGTGGTAGTTTTTCTAAAGGAGTTTTTTTTTTTTTTTTTTTTTTAAATAAAATTCCAATAGAAAAGGGGCGCCTGGGTGGCTCAGTCAGCACCTGGGTGGCTCAGTTGAGCTGCTGACTTCGGCTCAGGTCATGACATCTCATGGTTCATGAGTTTGGACCTGCGTCGGGCTCTGTGCTGACAGCTCAGAGCCTGGAGCCTGCTTTGGATTCTGTGTCTCCCTCTTTCTCTGCCCCGCCCTGACTCGCACTCTGTCTCTGTCTCAAAAAGAAATAAACATTAAAAAAGAATTTTTTAAATACTACCAATGTAGCAATCATTCCTATTTCAAACACCAGTCTTGCTGGCAGTGTCCTTCACAATAGTGGAAAAAGCTACCCTTTGTGTTGTGTGCAGAAGAAAACGGTGTGTGGGTGAGTGGGTCTATTTATATGCTTCAGCGTAGCTAGGTAGCATAAACAACAAAGATGCTGGGTTTATACGTGGCATCTGAGGATGAGAATGGACGTGTCCCATATCTCCCCCTCTGGGTGAGGGTAGGGCTTGGACATGGAGGGCTCTAGTGACCTTGTGTACAGCAGAACTCACTGCCTTATGATGCAAGACTATACCAGGGGTTCCTAAAACATTTTCTCCTATTTTCACTCAAGGGTTCTGAGCCCGCACATAGTAAAGGAGGAAAACCTATTCCCAGCCCCATACCCGGACCCCCCAGCCGCCCACCCTCTCTCTATCCCCCACAGGACCCCTGGGTTTCAGTCTGTTGGTTCCTGGGTGAAGACTATCCCTAATCATTGTTAAGACAAGTACCTACTACCACCATCACCCAAAAGGCTCTCTTTATGAGCAAACGTTTGATGTTCCGAAAATTCCCTCCATGCTTCATAGTGCCTGCTCATCAGCATTTGAGAGGAGAGCTGGTGCCTTTGCCAGAATTGGCTGCTGCCAGATTGAGCATCTTCAGTGGGCTTTTCTTACCGCTGTTTTCTATAATGGCCCAACTGTGCAAGCAGTCCACACGTAGGCAGACCTGTAAGTGGGCAGAGCAAGTGTCCTACCTTTAGTGGCTGGAACAGAGCTGAACATCTTGTTACCACCCAGCACAAACCTACATTATGTATAACTTCCTTGCCTATAATTTTGGAACATACACATTTATGAAACGAGACCAGTCCCCTGTAAAAAAAAAAAAAAAAAAAAAAAAAAAAAAATCTTAAGTAGTTGATGTTTCATGAAAGAGCCACTCACGAAACCTGCTTAAATAGAATATGACCAATATCGGGCTTTTGAACACATTTGATTCTGAAATACTTTGTTGATTCTTTTTTTTTTCAATGACTAGACACATATTTCATATACACTATGTGTTCTACATACATACAAAACTTGATATACGTATGTAATAATGAAGTCAGACTTTGTAAATCTGTAGGCACGATGGTGACTGGTGGAGTGGGGTGCGGGATACAAATGCAGTAAAGAGTGTGCCTGGCTCCCCTGAAGGACTTGTGTTATATTTGGCTCAGCTGGCGGCCCGTGGTTGTGCCAGGTAGAAGAGGGAGCCTGAGAGGCTAGGATCTTGGTTAATCCCTCTCAAGGTCTGGTGAAGTAGTAAAGGGTGGAAAAGAGAGCGGGGAGGAAGTTAGCTGTAATGTTTAGCATAATGGAGAGATACAGGAGCCCTGTAATCAGATGAAGGCTGGCCGTGAGGAGGGGGCCGGGAAGTAGCTGGGGGGGGTGGTACATAAAAGTTCCAGTCTCCATCTCTGGAGCTGCATGGGGGAGGGGTGGGAGCACAGGGCCAATTCACAGATGGCAGATGGAATTATTTTCCGCTACAGGTGTGCCTGAAATGTAGGCTCAAAGTAGGTCTTTATAAATCTGATTTGCATTGATAATTGCTGATGGTCCGTTTTGGATTTTCTTCTGTTGTCAAGAGCCTGACGGCCCGCTCCTCTGCTGTCTGATAGCTGAAAAAGGCAGGCAGTCTGGAAACCCACTCTTAGTGGCCAGGGGAGCTGGTCTTTAAAGGACCTTTTTTTGTAATCAAAGTCAGGCTTTCAGCAAAAATAATGATGATGGCTACAACTTACCAAACTTGTCTGTATCAAGCACTTGACCTCTAGCACTACTTTTAACCCTCAGGACATCCCATCTCTGCTTTTTGCAAATGAGAGAATCTGAGAAGGTCAAGGCACTGCTGGACCTGTCTGGCTCTGAATGCTGCCTCATCACCCTTTCCTACAGTTCCTTTGTTTACCTTGTTTACTTCTGTAACAAGGTCCACACAGGGTCCACTTTGAATCTGGAGAGAGCTTAGAACACAAAAGCCGGAGATCTAAAGCTTGCTGTGCATCAGCACCCCCACATAAAAATCTAGTTTTGGAATTGTTCTTACCCTGCCTCCCCATCCTACCGTAGGATATCACCTACCTCTTTTGCACATGGAGTGATCACAGGACAAGTCTTATTTTTACAGCTAAGCCCATATGTTGGGAATGCAAAGCTTTTTCCTTAAAGAAACCACATTTAAATGGCAGATCTCCAGTTCAATTCATAAAAGCCACTTTTACTCATAATACACCGAAAGAATATGGTAATGTTTGGGTAATGGTAGTCAAATCCCATATGTAAGGACACTGAGTCTTTGGGGGCAGTTTAGCTCAAGGTCAGACACTAGGATTCCATTCAGTTGGTGTTTGGATCCACGTGTGGAACTTTACCAGTTCCTAATCAGTTATACTGGTTTAGCGGTTGCTGCTTGCAGAAGCATTTTCTTAAAATTGTGTTATTTTTGACAATAATAGCATTTTTTGAAATTCTTAAGCATACCACCACCATTTTCTGTGCACATTAAAAAACGAATCTGCCCTTGCCTTTCCTGTTCCATCCTCCCCCACACGAACCCAACATATGGCTTAAACATGTTGTTTGATTCTTTCCAGAAAGAGAGAGGGGAAGGTGGGAAGGGAGTCTTCCTCCTTTATACCTTTGTGGTAGTAGAGTTCACTGTCATTTCTGTTCTGGGTGGGGTGAAGTGCCTGAGTAACATAAATACACCACAGATAGGAAGCAGTTGGCAAGTGGCCATGCAGCTGGATTATCCAGACATCCTTCACAGCTTTTAGTGCAACACTTTATCCCCTGCCTTGTTTTAAATAGCCAGATGCCTCGGTTAATGCTGGCTGATGGAGTTGTTGCCAGAGGAGATGGGTTGCTGGGCGTTCTGTTCCCTTGCTCCCAACATACACACACCCCATCAGACAAGTCTGTGCTCTTGAGAAGGGCCACAAGAGGAATTAGGGCAAGAAAGAGGATGCTGCAGGCTGCGAGCAAAGGCCAAAATGAACAGCCCCTGTAGACTAGAAGCCAACGGGTGAGGTATTGTTTTTAGTCTCTAATAAATGAATACTCTTTGGAAATGAGTTTATGGCACCAATATAACGCAAACTTCCCTTTTTCGTGTTTACTTAATCTCCTCAAAGGAAGGGAGAACACACAGCTGCAACACAAAAAAAGTAAACAGCATGTTTTCACAAGAGGTGTGTAGAGTTTCAGTTACTCGCCTTGGCCGTTTCCTATTGGGATGAACCCATAGCATACTCCCAGAAGATTTGAGAAAGCTGTGTTTCATACTAGAGAATTACAAATCCTGGGGACCCTTCATTTTTCTAGAGTGAATGGGGTGGGGTGGGGGGGAAGGTATATTCTCAAATTGTTTGCATGTAACTAATCTACACAAGTGTTATCAAATGTTCCTGATGTCTTCGATCTAAAGGAATATGGGTTTGAATCCTGAGATGGATGGATTGACGATAGAAAACATGTGCTTATTAAATTTAGTTTTCTTGTTAATCTTTATCCTGTCCCAATTAAGCTATTGTGGCTCATAAGCAAATGAATATTGAAGGCTCTACTTTTTCTCAGAGATTTTGTTAGCTAAGAATAATTTTTTTCATCTGTTTATAAAATGTGTTTTACCCGTTTGTTCCTTAGCCTACTACACACACATAAAGCAGTGTTGTAGGCTCTAGGGACAGAGCAGTGAACAAAAAGGGCAAAGGCACTGCTCCTATGGCATTTACATTCTAGTTGGCAAAAGTGGGCAAATAGGGCAGATGTTGTTTTAGTAACATGTAGGAAGACGAAGAAGAATGAGAAGATTTAAGAGCGATGGAGGGTGTTACTTTATATAAAGTGGACAAAGAATCTTCTCTGATAAAATAACCTTGGGCAGAGAACTGAGTGAAATAAGGAAATGAGCTAAGTCGGCATATGGGGGAAAGAGTGAGGAAATAGCAAGTGCAAAGGCCCTGAGGTCAAAGTGTGCTTAATGTGGAGGACAAGGGCAATGGGACTGAAGTAGAATGAGCAAGCAGGAGAATGGTAAGTGTTCAATTTTGCTTTTTACTCAGAGTAATGTAGGAAGCTATTGTATAGTTTGTTTGAGTAGAGTATCATAATCTGACTCACCTTTCTATCGTCATAGAAAGTTGGGCAGATGTGGAAGTAAGGAGGCCAGTTAGGAGACTGTTGAAATAGTCTGAAAGGTGTTGGCAGCTGGGATCAGGGCAGTGTCGACGGAGGTAGTAAAAAGTAGATTCTGGATATATTTTGAAGAGAGAACCAATAGGATAAGGTATGGAGAATGAAGAGTTCAATCTGAAACATGTTGGTTGAGATGCTTATTAGACACCCAAGGAGAGAAATCCTTAGGCATTTGATCTGCTCAGGGAAGAGGTCTGGGTGGAAATATGAATTTTGGGCACTGTTAGGACCTTTAGAAGGTGCTTGGTGTGGGTCCTGGGTGCTTTAGCCATAGTTAGAGGAGAGGCAGAGAATACTGGTCACAAGTAATAGGCGTGCTAGTGGGCGCAGGTACAAGGTCCCTTCTGACTGCCTATTTTTCACAGGGAAATTAAAGGAAGCTCATCCATTATCTGAGAGGGACAGGGTAGGTGGACCTGTGAAATTGTCTTCTTGGGGACGGATCAGAGAAATGTAACAGGATACTGGGAGGCACTTAAGAGCTCCCTGCCTGAGGTTAGTGACTAAAACTAGACCTATGACCAAAGTAGTATTCAACAGCCTGGGTGGGGGCATGGAGTTGGGTAGACAGTAGAATTTCATCGGGGTTGGGGTTCACCAGGCATTACGGTGGGGAAAGAGAGGACAATGTGTTATGTTTTATACAAAAGAGTGTCGTGATAGACCGTGGAACTTGAGTAGTGAGTCAAGTGAGAACATGAAGGATGTGGGGAAGGGGGAAAGGGAAAGGTGGTCAGAGCAAGAGATATTGTTCCCAGAGAGGTGAAGAATTACAGGAATTTGGAGGGAGTGAGCTGCAAAGTTGAGAAATGGCAGCTAGAGAGCAAGATGCTTGAAACTGAGGTTAAGGAGGTTGTGCAGATATTAGTAATGACAAGGTCGTGTGTGTGAGGTAGGCGTGGGTACCTGAGGTTGGGTGTAAGAGAAGGGCATTGGAAAAGAGTTCCAGAAACTGAGAGGCCAAGGAATTGTACGGATCCTTTGTGTGAATAAGGAAATTGTCAAGAGTCATGGCAGGGATCATGGTGGAGAGGTGGAGGGACAGTGAGCCCGTCTGCCCATGTCTTCCAAGGATGAGGGGAGGGATGTGGCCCAGAGGTCTGTAGAAGATTGAAGAAGGGTAGTGCGGGCATGACCAGGCTTGTGAGCTTCAGAGAAACTGGAGAGCTGGCCAGTAGCCTGGAGCAGAGGTGACTACCCTGCCCCACATCTAGGCTAAGCATGGAGAGATGTAGGAGAGAGAATGTGGCCTCATGTCAGTGGGCCCCAGAAGCTCAGCCCAGAGCACATTTACATTCAGGTTAAGAGAGTGAAAAGAACATCTGAGTACCTGGATTAGTCAAATTCACAGAGACCAGAGTATAGTGGCGACTGCCAGGGGCTGGGCAGAGGGGAGGACGGAGAGTTTCATGTTTAACGGGTATGGAGTTTGAGTTTGGGAAGATGAAGGAGGTTCTGGATTGGGGTGGTGGTGACAGTTGTAGAGCAGTGTCGGTGCCCGTAATGCCACAGAAGTGTACAGTTAAAACGGTAAATTTTATCTCACATGTATTTTACCAGTTTAAAAATAAAAGGGATGATCTGAGGAAAGGATGTTGGACCTTGAGTGCAGGGGCACTGTGGAGGGAGTTGGGGCACAGTAGAGGGTGAGCTGCAGGAAGTCATGGGAGACCTAGGTGGCTCCACCCCTTTGAGGGTGAGTGCGGTGAGCAGGGGTTGGGGCAGAGGGACTGTCTAAATGGTCTCTGGGAGACTGAAGATGGAGTGGCCGGGCTCTGCCTGGCGCTGGGGTGGGTGGTGGTCTTCCCCTGAGTCCCAAGGAAAGAGGGGGTTCTGTGCTACTCTACATCTCTGTTGCCCTAGAATCTAGCACAGCGCCTGGCATGTAGAAGATGTGAATATATGTTTGAATGCATAAAAAAATGACTTCTATCCAAAGAAAGAAAACAGCAAAAAAGAATTTAAGTGGCCTTGCTGAAAAATCCAAATACAGTTCCCCAAAAGTGACGAAGAATGAAAAGCTAGAGTTGGTCTCTGGAGAAGAAAGAGGATTTTTGGCAAATGTGCAGAAGAACTTACTGCGAAATTGAAGTTTAGACTGGAAAAAATAAAATCGTAAACAGAAGGCTACACATGGGTAAAGGGTGTTGGAACTGAAACATTTTCCCACCTATGCAAATGATTGCGTGGTGGATTTGCGATTTGGAAGGGAATTATCCTATTTTGTGCTAAATCAGAAGATTATTAGCTTTATAAAGTGTTAAGCCTATGGGGCGCCTGGGTGGCGCAGTCGGTTAAGCGTCCGACTCCAGCCAGGTCACGATCTCGCGGCCCGTGAGTTCGAGCCCCGCGTCAGGCTCTGGGCTGATGGCTCAGAGCCTGGAGCCTGTTTCCGATTCTGTGTCTCCCTCTCTCTCTGCCCCTCCCCCGTTCATGCTCTGTCTCTCTCTGTCCCAAAAATAAATAAAACGTTGAAAAAAAAATGAAAAAAAAAATAAATAAATAAAGTGTTAAGCCTAGGTCATGCATTGGTTCCTAACTTATAGATAACAAATTATAGCAATTAGCTCATTCGTTTTATTATTAATAGTTAGGCCCAGATTGTAGAGAATGTTATGCCTGCATACATCTTCAAAGACACATAGATATTTGCAATTGCTGGGTATCTTTTTAAAAATGTGCTTTTGTACCATATTTAGTGTAAGTGTTTTTTGTTTTTTGTTTTTTTCCCTAAAAGTGGAGAAGGGTTACCTTTTAAGGTTGCTGCCAGGCATCGATTTTCTTTTGAAGGGTCTAGAAAAGTGCTGGCTGGTGGTCGTCTTGCCTTGTGAAACATGTCCTGCAGCTACCAGACCATTGTCATGCCCCATTCTTCTTGTTGTCGTTTTAGTGACAGCTATATTGTGCGTGTCAAGGCTGTGGTTATGACCAGAGATGACTCCAGCGGGGGATGGTTCCCACAGGAAGGAGGCGGGATCAGTCGCGTGGGTGTCTGTAAGGTCATGCACCCCGAAGGCAATGGACGAAGCGGCTTTCTCATCCACGGTGAACGACAGAAAGACAAACTGGTAATGGTAGACATGCAACGCGTGGTGTTAAATCAGCAACGACTGATTGCTTTCCGTTAATCATGGCCCTCTTCTCATAGGTTTGTTTGTCTCCTCCCGCACCCCCCCCCCCCCCCACCTTATTTCTCTGACTTCAAACTGTTGTGAAAGCTTCGGAAGTTACAACTCTGGAGCTGATGCCAAATACAAAACATAACCCTGACTTTCCAGTGAAGTCCTTTCTTACCTCACCAGATAACGCAGGTGCTTAGTATATTTGGCCATCTTGTTTGCGTCTTTGATTAATTAAGCTGTCTTTCTGTCACCGTAACAAGATATTCAAAACGGGAGCGTGTTCTTTGTCATGAATCACATTCTAGTGAGCTGTGAAGCCTGGGCTTTTAAAAATGTAGGGTTTATTCGTGGAGCATGCCGTCAAGGTTTGGATGGTAAAAGGTCAAATGCAAAGGCAGAATGTCACCTGATACTTGGTTATTTGTAAATACTGTTTATCTAAAAGATACTGTAGCTTTTATTTCCTATACTAGTGAATAAAACATGTTTGGAAAATGTAGTGGTATCACATGTCTATAATAATTCTACATGCTTGTTAAATACGTACTTTGGAGAGTAATATTCTCTCACGTGAGTGGAGCATTAGTAGCTCATAACATAGAGTTTCATGAAGGAACGTGGATGTCCAGTTCTGAGCTATGAAGGAATCCATGATATGAAGAAAAGTTGCTATTTTTAATTGGTAGCCTTGAACCTGGAAGAACGTTGCTCCTATCTGTATTTGATCATGGAGCGTATACTCAGAAGCCAACTGTTGCTTCAAAATGTGCAGGATCTTATTGGATCTCAACAGAAAAAATATAAACACAGCACAGGAAATGTCACTGTGACATTTGAGACCCTTAACAGCGAGCGTGTCTGTTGAGTGTTACGTGTTAAATGTACAAATGTAATCTGCTTTTGCAACCACTTCTTACTGTTTAAAAAAGTTACCAAATAGATAAGACAGAACAATTTGTAAGTGTTATATATAGATTAACAGAAATGCTATTTTCACGCTTGATTCATTTCCAAAAATGAAATGAATGAAAGTTTCAAGGGAGAACATAGCTCATTTTAAGAAGTGTGTCCATTCAGAAAATTCCCTATGTATTAGTCAAATAATTAAAGCATTCTTATTTACAATGTAGCCATATTCCCAGTAAAAAGTAAAATAACACCATTTAGCTAACATTCACCATGTGCTAAACACAATGCTAGTCCTTTAGTTCACTGTGTCCTTACAACAGCCTGTATAATTATAACTGAAAAAATTAAGATTTGTAGATAAACTCCTTGTTCTTCGTGACCCATCTTGAGAGCATGTAACTAGTATTTGATACTCCATCACTCTGACCCTAAAACTGAGCCAAGCCACATGTGCTCAACCACCTTTAGCCTTCTAGTGTAGTTTTTTCCCCCTTGTGCATATTTCTCTTTTCTCATAGCTCTGAACAGAGCTTGTCAACCATTTTGTGTCTCATTTGCTTTGCCTTAACATTCTCTAAGGAATTTTCCTCGTTGCTGTATAAGGTTGATATAATATTGTTTATTTGGTGATCTCCGTAGGGTTATTATAAGGTTCTTTCCCTCCTCTCCCCCTCCCCCACCCCCTGCAGTATTACCTACCTGCATTTTCCACCTTTACTATTTTGTTGGAATAATTTGGGGTCAAATTTTTATGACTGTTGATACTTGTACAAAGAACTGCTACCAGCATATAGGAGAATTTCCTTTAATACCTTGAGGGTCATATATTTTAAATCTTTTTTATTTTTATTCTATTTGAGAGAGTGAGAGCACGAGGAGAGAGAAAGAGAATCTTAACCAAGCTCCATGCTCAACGTGGAGCCCGACACACAGCCCAATGGGGGGCAGGTGCAGGGGGAGAATCCCATGACCCCTGGGATCATGACCTGAGCCAAAATCAAGAGTTGGGCGCTCAACTGACCGAGCCTCCCAGGTGCCCCGAGAGTCATATATTTTAAATCTTTACCAATTTGACAGTAACAGTAGTATCATATTATTAATTACTAATGGTAACAATGTTTTTCTGTTTGTTAAACAGTTGTTTAACAGTTGTAACAGTGAGTTATCTGTTAATGTCATTTGCTTATTTATTTATTGGGGGCCTTACTTTTCTCCTTGATATATATGCCCTCTTATGTAAGAAAGATATTAATCTCCATCTGCCATATTTACTGCGAATACTTTTCTAGTTTGTTGCTTGCCTTTTTATTTAGTTGGTGTTCTTTTTCTAACAAAAATGTTGATAAATTTTTTTTCACTTTTTCCCTTTGTATTTTTTTTTATTACTTTTGTGTTAGCAAATTATCTTGCCTGAGCAGTTAAATCTTTTTAGATCTGTTTTTTCTTGGTATTTTCATGGTTTATCATAGAATATGTCAACCTAAAATGGCCTTTAGATTGTCTCATCCAGCCCCTTCATTTTAGAAATATATTTTAGAAACTTGTATCTTACCACTGACTTGTACTTAATAATTGTAAACTTTTACCATTTTGGTCAAAGCAAAGCCCTCAGTTAAATTCCTGTAACATTCTTAAGGAGGAGGATACTTTTATCTCTGCTTCGCAGTGGGGAAACTCAGTGCTCCAAGAAGTGATGATCCGTTTCCTCGGTCTAGGGCATGTGGTTATTAGCAGAGCCAACATCAGGAACCATTTCATTGTGAATCCCCAACCTGGTCCCTTCATACTAATTCTGCATAGCAATAGGGCAGTCGTGGCTGTGAACCAGCTTCTGTAATCTGTTGCTATTGCACAAGGATTGTGTGCCTTGGCTCATTTCCATCCCACCCCCCACCCCCGTCATGTTTCTCTGTCACTCCATTTCTCTTCCTGTCCCCTTTATATTCTGTGACTCTCCACTTCCAGACTTTTATATGTACTCGTATTGAAATCACATGCTCATATACCCAGTTGTGCTTTCCCATCTTTCCATCCCTCACACTCTGGGAAATTCTAGACTCTTGTATCCAGTGCTGCTTAACTCTGACCCCCTGCCCTGTCCCACAATACACACACACACACACACACCCTTTGGAGATAGGGTGACTCCATACTTCCATAATGCAGCACTCCTGCTCACATGGGTATGAACCCACATGGGAGCTTGCAAATGGTATACGTTGTGGAAGGACCTCCTCTCTAAGTGGTGGAATAGTGGGGAGAGGGTGGAGATCATTTCTGAAATACGGTGGGTGGATAGTACCAGAGTTCCTAGTATTCTAACTAGATAGGACAAGAAATGCTTTCTCTGGTAGGAACAGTGTTACCACTAGTTTTTCTGATGTAGTGCAGTTCTAGAATTTAGCACATTGATTTTTGTTATTATTTGAATTCTGTGTTGAAGCCTATGAACAGAATTTCCGTGGTTTCTATGGGAAAAAAAAATCTGTGTTCCAGACATCCATTAAGAAGTCATTATTTGGATAATTTTTTTAAATTGGAGACAATCAAATTTTCCTGAGAAATTATGTGTAAATTTAAAATTTCTGAGTTGAATCATTTTTTTAAGTTTATTTATTGTTGAGAGACAGAGTGCAAGCAGGGGAGGGGCAGAGAGAGAGAGTCACAGAATCCGAAGCAGGCTCCAGGCTCTGAGCTGTCAGCACAGAGCCCAATGTGGGGCTCATACCCATGAACCATGAGATCATGACCTGAGCCAAAGTCGGACACTTAACCGACTGAGCCACCCAGGCGCCCCTGAGTTGAATCATTTTAAATGAACTAGAGAAGTTTATTCCTTAAATCCCATGAGAAATCAACTTATGAAGATGAATCACATAATCTGAAAGGTTGGTCGTTCCATTGGTTGTACATGTGCAGGTCTGTGAGCATGCACGTGCGTGTGCGCGCACACACACACACACACACACACACACACACACATACACACATTTGGTAGGAGTTCCAGCTGGTAAAGCTCTTTAACAGCAGTTTGCCAGGATATTCATTTTAAATGTACATACTTTTTAACCTGGCAGTTTCGTACTTAAACCCTATCCTATAGAAATAGACTTATACACAAAGATTTAAGGAAAGCAATAGTTCTCAAACATTTTTGGTCTCAGGATCCCTTTACACTCTGAAAATTTATTGAGGGACCCCCAAAAGCTTTTGTTTTATGAGTTACAGCTACTTATTTTTACCATAGTAGAAATTAAAACTGAAATGTAAAAAAATTATTTATGACATCCCTCTAGAACCATTTTCCAGAATAACAATAATTGGAGAGAAGACTAGCATTGCTTTATATTTTTGCACTCTCTTTAAATATCTGGCTTAATAGAAAATAGCTAGATTCTACTATCTACTCCTGCCTTCAAGCTGTTGCAGTATGTTGTTTTGGATGAAGTATATGAAGAAAATCCAGCTTCACACAGATAAGTAGTTGGAAAAGAGGGAAAACCTTTTCAGGTAATTGTAGATGTACTTCTTGGATACGACACCAAAACTCGGCTTGTAATAGTTTCTAAAATGTGGAATCTGAAGCCACATTAATGGACTTTTCATACTGTGGTACATTAAAAACTACTGGTTTATCTTTCACTTTGAATGGTGGATCTTTCAGTCATTCCTGATTTTTTTGAACATCATGTCATTTGAAAAATAATGGTTTACTGAGTTCAGCAGATCTGCCAAATGTTGCTACATCTAATTCTACATAATGAAAAAGTCCCATTTCTTAACATCACCACTAATATCATTAGAAAAGTCGTTAAGTATTGGAAGCTGTCCAAAATTCTAATTTCACTTGAAAGTTCAGATTTTATTATTGGCAACAAATACCTCCAGTTGTTTTCTTTGAAGTGACAGGCTCACTGTGTTCATTTTCGAGAAAGTGTCTGCTAAGTACCGGGTCTGAATAACCATAGTTCATCTGTCAGTTGCTCTTTCAAGTAAACCTGGTGATCCATGAAAAAGGCAGTTAAATTCAACTCACTACTGAAACCGTTGCGCAGGTACTTTTCCTTGAGACAGGCGGCGTTCTTCCGTATGGCGGCAGAAGTGAAAAGGCTGTTAGAAATGCCCTTCCCTTTTCATCTATGCATTTGTGCAAAGCCAAAGTTTCTTCATATACGTCAGCCCAAGCAGCATATAATGGCAGGTTGAATGAAGAAGCAGATAGGAGAATCCAGTTAAGTACACCTCCCATTTCACCACACAGGCTAAGAGCTGTGTATTCAAGGGTCAAGATGTAATGATTTTTAGCTTCTTCATCAAGGGCCATCCTACACAGAACTGGCATTTTTCACTTTGACCATGTGGCGGTGATGAATCGGGTGACCATAGTACAGTTTGGTGCCACGACACTGCCTTGATGCATGCCACAGCACAGCAGTTTTACCCCCCCCCCCCCCCCGTGCCTTTTGCACCCTCGGTAGAAATGGCAACACAATGAAATGGCAAAATGTCCTACTATCTGAAAATAGTTATGCCATCCTGGAGCCCCTGAAGTAGGTAGAGAGGGAGGGCTCCCTAGAGCTCGCACAACAAAATTTGAGATCGTGTATAGAGGTGTTCATTCCAGCACTATCTCTAAAACTGGCTGATTAGCAATAATCTACATGCCCATTGGTAAGTATGGAGAATGGCTGAATAATTCCAATGTGTCCACTGAGCCATTAAACAGAACTTGGTATTTTTCTGTATCTACCTCTAAGACGTGTCCTTGAGGAAAAGGCAACTTGTGGAGCCTTTTATAGGTATGGCCATGTTTAAAAACACACACAAACTTACGTGTGTATATAAAGAAGCCGCAGAAAGGAACGTGGCATTGTGTCCACCATACTGATAGTGGCTGACTCAAGAGAAGTGGAGAGGCGTGGAGGGTGGGGGCGGAGAGGCAAGCAAGTATGGAGCCTTCACATATTTGTGTAGATTACTTAAATCTTGGACAATATACGGTTCTTGTGTCTATTTTTTTAAAGCTCCCAACGAGAATATATAATCACCTTTTTCCTCCCTGTGCATCTCATTTTCAAAGATACCTTTTTTAAAGCCCTTCTTGAGTTTGAAGTTAATGCCAAACCTCACTAGGGTTTAGACCTGTGAAGATTAAAACATCTGAACTTTTTCATTTTTGTCATTAAACTTGGATATGTAATGATGTTGTTTTGCTTAACAGGATGTAAAGAGATGGTACCTGATCCCCTTCCCCTCACTTATTTTAGGTGGCTGAACTTTACTTTTCTAAGAATTTTAGAACATCTTTAAGAAAATTTACCATTGAGTAATCTTAAGCTTGGAAAACATGAACCAAAAGCTAATTTTTTTCACCCTAAAAAGATGGAGAGGGGCACCTGGCTGGCTCATTCGGTAGAGCAAGAGACTCAGGGTCACCATCTTGGGGTCGTGAGTTTGAGTCCCACGTTGGGGGTAGAGTTTACTTTAAAAAAAAAAAAAATACGGAGAAACTGGAAGTCTTTGTTTTTACAAAAAGTTTATTTTGAGACTTTGAATTGAGACTATTAAATTCTAAAATAGATAACATTTGTTGGTTAAAGCCTTGGTTATTTGGATTTCCCCAATTTGGAATGGGGCTGGGCTGACATTTAATCATTGCACTATTCTTAGAGAAAAATGGCCATAATAAGCGATTTAATCATAAATAGAACTGTGTGAGGGGAGTGTTGTCTTCTTTCAATACAATGTAATAAAGTGAACTGCTTGGGACTGCTATTTGATCTACCAATTTGACTATTATACTCATCTATTTATTAAGTCAGAGAACATTTATTGGCAGCACTTAGTTTCTGTTTGCTTAGATGTATTCTTGAAACTCGTACTCATTCAAAGTTCTTCTCTTATTTGAACTTATACTAACTTAGGCAAAGCTTCACTCTTTCCCTTCGCTTAGTCTAAAAGTAATAAGATTTTGTTAAATGTGGAGCTTTGCCAGCACAAGAGCAAAGCTATTAAAATTTAGCAGAATCCCTTTGGCTAAAGCCATAGGAATAAATATCGTCGCTATTTTGGAGGTTTTTTTTATGAATAAAGAATGAAGTTTACATTCGTGGGGTGGCAATGCTGCCTTTCTTGTGTAAGATTAAACTCTGGTATCTTTATCAACAACAGCACTGTGCTGGTCATGGAGTTATTTTGTAATACATCTTGATCTTTTACAGTCTGGTTAGGAGCACAAGGCTAGTGAAACTTAGAAAATACTGTAAAATCAAGTACTAAATTGTGAGGGTCACAGGAAGAACTGGCGTAAAAAAAGCAATCTACTCCAAGTTACAGCTTCGTAAAAGGCATTTCTGGAACTAGATCACCAGAAACTTAGAGGTTGTTCTAATCTAGATAAAAGTTTAACAGATCCGGGTGGGAGCAACTGAAATGAGATTGATCTCAAAGATGTTCAAGGAATAATGAAGCGGACCTCATGGTTAATAATACAGGGGCTAGAGAAAGCAGAAGAGATAGAGACAACCACAGGGATTTTGAGATAGCATGAACAGAGAGGGGTTGGCATTGCTACATATGGGAAGTTGGGAGAGGAAACGAGAAGCAGAAATTTCAGAACAGGTTAGTTAATTTTTTCAACATGTTGCATGTGAGGTCACTAGGAAACACCCATCAGGACAGAGGAGGGAAGATTGAGAACCATTAGTACAAAGGTCCTGACATAGAAGCAATAAACCTGAAACAGATTGAAGCCCTGAGACCTGGGCTTCCCCTTAGTGCCCTCCAGTTAGGGGCAGGAGGAACTAAAATGACTGAGAACCGGGGTGGTTAAGAAGTCCAGTGGGCATCACCAAAGGCGAGCAGGGCAGGGTCAACAAAGAATGGATGGTCCGCAAGGCAAGCGAAGGCTTCTTTGGAGATGGAGAGACAGATATGAGAAGGCAGGGATGAAGGGTTTTCATTAGTCGCCAGCAATGATAGATGGTTCCTAGTTGGGTTTTTGTAACCAGACACCATCACGGCTATTTCACAAGTAACCAGCCTGTGCGTTTCAATCCTTCAGGTGGTATTGGAATGCTATGTAAGAAAGGACTTGGTCTACACCAAAGCCAACCCAACCTTTCATCACTGGAAGGTCGACAATAGGAAGTTTGGACTTACTTTCCAAAGCCCTGCTGATGCTCGAGCCTTTGACAGGGGAGTGAGGAAAGCAATCGAAGACCTTATAGAAGGTATTGAATTTTGTCACTGCATTCTTAGGGGGACAGTGGGAACGTTCCAAGATCTTTTTTATTCCAGTTGTCTGCCATCATATATTTGTGGTTTATTTGAGGGAGGCCTGGGGTGGGCAGGTCAGTAGATGGCAAAACTTGAGGGACATCCACAGAGAACAATTACTAAGTGACAGTGCAGGGGGAAAGGAGTTGGGTTTCAGACTAAGGAGTGATCCCAGTTGGTTTTCAGACTCTGCTCTGGAAAGACAAATTCTGGACTTCCATGTCAATGACTTTTTGACAGATTACACTTTTCCCTGACTATTGAAATGCCTTCGGTCTGCTCTGTCTTGGCTCGGAAGGTGCCAGGCCTAGCGACTGCCGTCCTATAATGAGAGCTCACAGTGTGTGGCTGTACTGAAAAGGAAGGGGATCTATAAGTCCTGGAGCCCTGGTTCGGTGTAGGGCTTGGTCTGTGGGTGAGTGGGGAGTAGACATTGTGTTGCCTCTGAATGTGGCCTGGAAGGCTCTTGGGCAGTCAGTTCTCACGGACTTTTCTAGGGTCCACAGATGCAAACACGCAAACTCTTTACATTCAGTTATCCATTCAGAGAGTTAAAGTGGCCATAGCCAGAGCCCTTTAAAAAAAATAAAGCAAGGCATGTGAAAGCCAAATCCAGAATTTGGGGAGACTAATTACAAAAGAATGTATGGTTCATTTGTTTAAGACATAGAGTGTTCTGAAGTCATTTTCTTCTTTGTGGATTTGGGGGAAGAGCGAAAAGCAAATCTTAAAAAGGAAACTTGCTTAACGTTAGTAGTAAGAACATGAGTCTGTTCACTACAACGTGTGATAGCCAAAAAGGTCATTAAAAACCAACGTTCACATTCTAGGTCTGACGTAAGGTGGCAAATATTTAAAAAGTTGTTATGAAACATAGCTTTTAAAGTGTAGAGAGAAAGTAGCTCCCATATTGCTGATAGAATTGTACAGTATGTCCACTTATTCTGTGAAGGTACACACAAAATTTGATTCTCTTACTTGTAATTTTTTTCTCTATATATACTCTCTTTAGCTGTTTCTGTCAAACTTGCCTCAGATGTTGATGGACTGGAATAATTTAACTAGTAGAGAAAAGTCCTGAAAGATCAGTAGTAATTGTGCAGAAGACTTATTTTTTTCTCCTGCAGTCCCCCGGTAGAAATTTAAATAGCTCTCATCCCTTTCTGAGCAGTTTTTTAAATTTCAGCTGAATGTAATAGCAAAATATTTTCTAAATGCACATTTTTAAAGACCTAGCCAAGAAAAGGAGATAGAGGAGAAATTTGCCTTTTGGTATACCTATCATTTAGGCAGAGTTCAATGTTTTTCCTTTTGGCCATTAACAGTATCCGTTAAGTTGGTCCATGCATTATTGGGTATTGCGAGGGGGAAAGGAAGAAGTTACACAGATTTGCATGCCAGAATATTCTGAAGAAAGGGATGAACAAGTAAGTAATAAATCAAACCCTAAATGACCAAAGCATTCCATAATGGAATAAACTGGGTTTTCTGACAGGAGCCCAAATTTTGGCCTGCAGAAACGGACAACTCACAGATGCCCCAATATTGCAAAAGAAAACCTCCTTGCGTGGGTATCTGCTTTGAAGGCAGCTCCCACAGTCTGGGTTTTTGAGTCCAGTGTCTGAATTTCAGAACAGGAGGTGACCAAACAAGCTATTTAGTCAAACCCTCGTATTGCCAGATGGAAAGACCAGAAACTGACACGGAGACCGTTGCGGGTGTCACTTTCTAGTGCTTTCCCCTCTACACTGTAGGGGGCTGGGGGGACACTGGCAGAGTCTGGGCTTCAGCAGGTGCTTCAGAGCAGTGGGCTGGCTCTCCTCTCCACGCCCAGGTGACTCTTCAGGTGCGTGTTCTCAAGTGGCCCATGCCGAAGCTTGAGGGATTAAGAACAACAGTAGGCAGGGTTAATTTAGGGAATGTCCTAACTAGAGTCAATTAAAGAGGAATAAATTTAAAACATTTAATTCCCAGGTTACATATTTCTGCTGATGATTCACATTTGAAAGGAATGGAATGTGGTTTTATTAAAATATATTTTTTAAATGATTGGTTTTGACTCACCTTCTTTGGAACTGTGTTTTATCACATTTTTTGTCTTTTTAGGCTCAACCACATCATCTTCCACCATCCATAATGAAGCTGAGCTTGGCGATGATGACGTTTTTACAGTAAGTTCCCTTTGTCCTTTGCTTTGCAGATGAGTTGGTGAATAATCAGAGAGAGGTTCTGTTTAAGGATGTGAGAGACACTTTGCAGTTTGGCATTTGCCGTTATTATTGGGAGGCCATGGGGGAGATCTCTGTCTTGTCACAGTTTTGGCTCTGCTAGGTTTGCCCATGTTGTGGGGGTACCATTGGCCACCTGACACGACTGCGGCACCTCTCTCCGACCTGTCCCAGGTTCTCTCACAGCCTTCCCCAGATTTAGGGTGACCAACTCTCCGGCTTGCCTGGGACTGTCCTACTTTTACCACTGGGAGTCCCTAGTTGGCAAAATACCTCAGTCGCAGGCCAACCGGGACAACTGGTCGCCCTACTCAGAGTCTTCTGTTAACACAACTCCTCCTCTGGCATCAGGGAAAAAGCCAGAGTAGCCTTTCTGAAGAGTAATTAAACATCTGTGATAAGAGAGGCCTGAAGGCTGAACTGGAGTAAGGCGCAAGTATGCTAAGGCAGGAAAGGGCTTGGCTCTTGTGACACAGCAGGAGTTAATGGGATATTACTGGAAACAAAACGATTTCTCAGCTTGCATCGTCTTTGAAATCCTGTGCTTCTAAAAGTTAATTAACAAACGCTTCATCACACACCTGCTGTGTGCTTGGTGCAGGGAGGAAGCTTCAGGGCAGCGTTTTCAAACTCTTGGCCCCCACACACAGTAAGAGATACATTTGCATCGTAACCTAGGACACACGCACACCTGAAATCAGATCATATTTCATGTTCTGCATTCTGATTTTTTTTCTCTTCTGTTTCATTTTCTTCCACTTTTTACTATGAAACTTCTAGAGCACACAGGAAAATTTAAAGAATATCACAGTAAACCTCTACATTCAGCATTTGCCCTGTTTGCTTTATCTGTACCTGTAGATACTTACACATGCACACACACGTAATTGTTTCTGTTTTTTGCCAGTCCAGTTGAAAGTAAGTCACCTCGATGTTTTAATTCTCTAGCATGCATCGCCTAAAAGCAAGGCATTCTCTTCCACAAGCGTGATGCCATTACTATACCTGGGAAAATTAATAGGGATTCCCTAATATCATCTAATAGTTCCCCACTAGTTCCTCCCTTATCCCAAGAGTATCTTTCATAAGTTGTTTTTATTTCATATTTGTAAATACCGGCTGCAGCCCTTTAAATGTGTGTCCTAATGCACTCATCATGGAACCAGTGATTTGAAAAATGCTGCTTTAGTAACAGAGAGGTATAGAAACTATGCCTCAAGCCCTCATGGAGATAACAGGGTGGTTTGGGCAGAGATAAGATGGACCCACGGGAGGCTTGGAGGATGGCACCCACTGTGTAGTCCTCTAGTCCAGGGTACGTTACAGGGAGGGGTCTGGGGATCAGAGAAGACCGCTGGGAGGTGAAGCTGACCTATTCCTCGGTGGCATTTGAACCCAGCTCGGGAAGGGGCTTCAAAACTGGGAAGCACAGGGCAAAGGCGGAAGCAGGGATGTGCACGGAGAGTTGCTTCTGCGCCGCGGGCCCCAACCTGATGTGAACAGAGCGTGCATAGGGGTGTCAGGAAATGACCTCAGTTGTCTTTGCATTGAGCGGCTGGTGTGATTGTGGCTCAGAACAGGCTTCCTATAGTGCTCCAAGCAGATCCTCTCAACAGTTGGCATTTGCTTACATCTGTTCCTTTGTCACGTTTTCGAGAGACAAACAACAGCAGGCGGGTTAAAAGGTGGCTTCCTGTGCTCCAGAGCAAAACTGTCATTCGCAGCTGCTTCCCAGCTACCTGCCAGAAGTGATTTATAGAATCGTGAGAGGGCAAGGGGGACTGGGGTGATGGAAGCCAGCATCCCTCCTGGTTTTGTCCTTTAATCCACAGGGGCTCAACTTGCTGCTCTAGGGTAGCAGAGAATGCCCGCAAGGAAGTGTAGAAACAGCCCTGCTGTTTGCAGACACTGGAACTCAGTGGGGAAGGAGCTCCACTTAATCGCGTTCCATGTAGGCCCTGACATATCTTTGCCTTCATTCCATGTGTTTACCAACAAGGGCCTATTAACAATAGTACCTCCCTTCCCTAATGGCCTCTTCATTAACCATTTGACCGTTAGGAACTCCTCCCCTGTAAGGATGGGGGAGGGTCATCAGGGGCTTATGTGCCAGGTTTCGTTTCCCATTGGATCCTGAGCTTCCCGTCACTAGACTTTCTGTCCTAAGAAGGAAAGTGAGGTATCCGAAACCCAGAGCCCAGGAAGTGAGCTGCTGTGTTGACTCCTGTGTAGTCTATAGCTTCCCAAAGCTTGTCGTGTTCTAAAACTTTTATTGATAGGACAGATATTTAGAACACAGAACTCATTTAGTGTAGAAAGAGTATAAATGGTGGGGTGGCTGGGTGGCTCAGTCGGGTAAGCATCCCACTTCAGCTCAGGGCACAATTTCGCGGTTCGTGAGTTTGACCTCTGTGTCGGGCTCTGTGCTGACAGCTCAGAGCCTGGAGCCTGCTTCAGATTCTGTGTCTCCCTCGCTCTCTGCCCCTCTCCCACTCTCTCTCCGTCTCTCTCTGTCTCTCTCAAAAATAAATAAACATTTAAAAAAAGAAAGAAAGAAAGAGTATAAATGGTGATAAGACCTTCTAACAACTCATAATGGACCCGAATTATGAGGGCTTTCTGGGAGGACAGCAAGTGTATGTGTGGTTATAACTTGAGGAACTGGGGAGTATAACTTCTGTTTTTGCCACGAGAGCCAGGGGCTTCCCTCTGTTTCAGGGGATTCCTTGGGGCTAGAAGGAAAACAGGACATTGTGGACAATATGTTGATGCACATTCTACGGTGGGGAATAAAGTGGAGGAAGAGACCCGCCAGCTCCCCCTGGAGTTGTTGTGCACTCACCAAGTACGGGCTGTCTCTGCTCACACTGTCCCAGCTCTCATGGTCATCCCCCAAACCAGCTTGTCCTCCTGGCTTCTCAGGATTGAGAAACTGTGCTGCAATTCCTCAGAGTAAAATTAGCGTCCTGCTTGGCGTGTGTACGAGTGGGTGCACATGCGCGCGCACACACACCATCGCACACCCTGCCCGTGCATCTGTGGCCACTCGCCAACACCATTGCCCCCTCAGTCTTCCCATGCCTCTCCATTCGTTCTGCTGCCACCAGCCGGCTGTGTGTCCACATCCTTCCTGCCCAAGCCACCAGCAGAGACTCCCGATGAGCAACTGTTCTGATTTTCTGAGTGTGGACTGTTTATTCATTTGTGTGTGTCCTAGTATTTCTCCCTTCGCCAATTATGATTGTTTTCTCTCCTTTAAAATTCCAAAGCACTCTGCTGATGATTTCTGGCTTGCCCCTTGAAAGCCTGCCCTTTTTCTGTTTTCAGATTTTTTCTTTACTGAATGAATGAATCTTTTTTTTTTTTTATTTTTATTTTTTTCAACGTTTATTTTATTTTTTTTGGGACAGAGAGAGACAGAGCATGAACGGGGGAGGGGCAGAGAGAGAGGGAGACACAGAAGCGGAAACAGGCTCCAGGCTCTGAGCCATCAGCCCAGAGCCTGACGCGGGGCTCGAACTCACGGACCGCGAGATCGTGACCTGGCTGAAGTCGGACGCTTAACCGACTGCGCCACCCAGGTGCCCCATGAATGAATCTTTAATTAGAAGCAGGACATTCGTCATGATAGTCTCTGCATCCCTGTAAAGCTTTGCTCTAAAGGTGCTCAATCAACGGGTGGTCCGAACCTCAGATATAGTGTGTAACAGTCATAGGTTTCCATATTTTATTCATTTGCTTTGTTGTTATCCTGGGGGGCCATGTAAAGTTGGGTGATTTTGAGGGATTCTCGGTAGCTTCATGTCTTGTTTTTCTAGCGTTCTTTTCTGCTGCGTCTACAAATGGGAGCTGTGCTCCTAGCATCGTCACTCGCTGTGAGCTCTTGACTGCTCACACATACCTTCTCGCCCTTCCGTGAACTCTCTACCCTTTGCAGTACTGTCTCTTCCTGGACCTCAGTTACAGTGACTGACCCAGGTGAACACAAATACCTAGATGGCAAGGGTGTGCTCAGCGTTGAATACGCAGGTATGAGGCTTGAGCCATTTGGTACAAATTTGGAAGATGAGTAATGCAAACAATATAAACAACAACAACAACAACAACAACAACAGTTAGCGTTCTGTTTAACAGGAGGTTGTTTGTTTGTTTGCCATTGCTGAGAATTGGCACACTCATGGGGCGCCTGGGTGGCTCAGTTGGTTAAGCGGCCAACTTCGGCCCAGGTCATGATCTCGCTGTTCGTGAGTTCGAGCCCCGCATCGGGCTCTGTGCTGACAGCTCAGAACCTGGAGCCTGCTTCAGATTCTGTGTTTCCGTCTCTCTGTGTCCTTCCCCCTGCTCGCATTCTCTCTCTCTTTCTCTCAAAAGTAAACATGGAAAAAAAAAAAGAAAGAAAGAGTTGGCACACTCATGTTGGCGCCTCTGACTGACAGCTTTTAGTTTCTTTCATTTCAGGGCTGGGGAGACTTGAAAGGGACAGAATGGAAAGACCCTTGAGTCTGTTCCCTGTGTTGTGCTTTTGTCTTGCAGAGAAGACATGTACTTTTATCTTGTGGAGGAGGCCCCTTGTCAGCCTGAGATAGGACCAGTCTAGCTCCCTGTGGATAAGCTGAGCTGGTTTGCTCCCCAACTTAGGACACACTTCCTCCCAGCCCCCCACAGTTGAAGACCCTGAGACCAGAGCATGTGGAGCCTGCAAGGAGGGGGGCCGGGGGGGGGGCGGAGAAAAGGAGATAATAGTGAAAATGGACCGTATAGAACTAGAGTGGCTCTGGGTTTTATGGCCCTTTCATGAACAGTTTTCCAAAATCCTGTTTTGTAGGGTTGGGTCCTTTAAAACCTGGTGGTTTATTTACTGCTGCCAAATTCTCAAATCATTTTTTAACTGTTATTAGCATCTTCATAGCTAGACAAGGATAATTTCAACACGATCTTGGGAGAACACAGCCACAGTGTGTGTATACTTCTAGAGCAGGCTCATCTAGACTCTGCGGTCAAGTGTTGTTGGCGCTTCAGCTGTCACTGTGCTGAGTGGCTGGATTCTGGCTCTAAAGCTTGGGGATTAGGGAAATATTTGCTTTATAGACAGATACTTGGGGGTGTGTAAAATAGCTAAGTCTTCATCTTCCATAATAAGAAGTCCCGAAAGAGTATCTAAATCTGCAAATTGGGAAATAGTAGTATAACCACTTGACGTTGAAAAAAAATGGAGAGAAGTGGAAGAAGAAAGAGCCATAAGAATTGAAGTGTGTGTTTCTCTGGCGCAGGAGCTGAGATGGGGAGGGGCAGAACTGCTATTGAGAGAGTAAATGATACACGTGTATTGATTTTTTTTTTTTTTTAAAGAAAGAATGCGGGGGTTTTCTCGGAATGGGGACTGTGGGAGGGGGGCGGTCAAGGGAGAAGGTGGGATCGGGAGAGATGCCTTAGTTACAGCAATCCTGGGTCCCCCTGCATCGGGGGTTTAAAGACCTTAAAGAGACACAACAGAGGTTGAGGTCTGCGGCTGCAAGTTCTCTTCCTCCCGCTGTTTTCTCTGCCTGGTGCTAGGAAGCAGTATGTCCACTGTGCAGATAATTAGCTGCAAATGTTTGGCTTGCGGGGAGACAAGGTTAGCTGCAGACATGCCAACTCCTTAGAATTACAGGTCTTGGAATTGGAAGGGATTTTGAGTTCCTATCAGATGAGCCAGCCTGCTTCCTTCTGGCAAATGAAGTAGGATTCGCCTCATTTGACAGCCTCGGTTGGGGAAGCAGCTCAGGGTCCACTGGGTGACTTGCCGAAGGTCACACAGCTAGTTCACAGTGGAGGAGCCAGGAACACCATCCCCCAGCCTTTCCAGCTCACCACTGCTATTTTTCTCTTCTTCTGTTGAATAATTATATTTATGATATTCCAGCCATTCTATTTTTTAAACAACCAAATACAGGCATTGTATTTTAGGGTTCTGTTGAACCCAAATTGGAAAGGGGAGAGAAAAGAAGATAAATTTAAGAGCAGTGGCCTGTGTGGCCCATTAATGTGACAGACTTGGAGCCTACTGAGTGAGTTTTGCAGCCCAGGGGTTCCCAAAATAGCAACTCAAAGCTTGACTATAGGAAAGCCTACCCTTATGTAAGGTTGTTGGTTTTTTTTTTTTTTTTTTATGTTTGTTTATTTTTTGAGCGAGAGAGAAAGCGAGCGAGCAAACCTGGGAGGGGCAGAGAGAGAGAGAGAGAGAGAGAGAGAGAGAAGTCTCAAGCAGGCTCCGCACTGTCAATGCAGAGCCCAATGTGGGGCTCAAACTCACGAACTGTGAGATCATGACCTGAGCCAAAACCAAGAGTCGGATGCTCAACCGACTGAGCCACCCAGGTGCCCCTACGCCTATATAAGGCTTTGATTTTGTTTTTTGCCTGCCTTGTACGTTTTTACCACCATGACCTAAGTATTGTTTCTGGATCTGGGAGGCCCTTCTCAGTAGCGATTCCTAATTAAGCCCTAGTGCCTTAAGGCATTCATCCTGTGTAATGAGATCACCACTCTCCTGTGCACCTAGAATGGTATTAAACTGTGTACCATCCTTTGCAGAACTGAGAAGATTTAATTCACATCATTTTGTGTGGGTCTGAACACTCTCCTAGAAGCCAGCTGAAGAAGGCTGATATTTGGATTACGTTTGGCATTTCATCGTACCTTAGGCAGGCAGCCCTCCTTCATGTAGGAAAAACGTCATGTCTTTTACACCGTCGTCAGCTTCCAGCCATGTTTTGCCTAGACTGGAAGAACTTGGTCCTTCCTCGTGCCCTACGCTTGAACCCTTGACATCCTGTTTACTACAAGCTGCATTTTATTACTTTCTGGCTGTTCAGAGCAGTTGTCCCTAATGACATCCCTGACGCCTCCCACCCACCCCAGGGCTAAAGTATGGCTAGAGCAAGCGTTTGAAACCAGAATACTAAGAAGCAATTTGTTTTGTCCTGGATGGGCTTTTGAGCATTTACAAGTTGTGCTTATTTTCATTCCTTTTTTTTTTTGTTATTTTAAAGTTTGTTTATTTTGAGAGAGTGCGTGCCACATGTGCGGTAGGGGCAGAAAGAGAGGGAGCAAGAGAATCCCGAGTAGGTCCCGCTCCACCAGTGCAGAACTGGGATCATGACCTGCAACCAGGGGTCAGACAGTGAACCAACTGAGCCACCCAGGTGCCCCATATACTTACTTTCATTCTTGATTAAGTAGGAAAAACTGAATTCGTTGAATTTTGTAATCATCAAGGTTTCGTTTACAGAAGCAGAAGAGTATAGCCCGCCACAACATTTCCCCTTTTTTTTGAAGTCTTTTCCACCTAATCCGTGCCAGCAGCCATTAAAACTGAAGGCAAATCTACCAATTTTGTGGGTTTTTTTTTTTCAAATCTACCTATTTTGTAATAAATGGGGCTCATTTACTGATTTTTTCTAAGAAAGCAGTGACGTGTGACCGCTGAGTATGCAGAATTTAGAGGCTAGGGAGAGGCCTGCATTCCAGACTCGGTTCTGCCAGTACTTCACTATGATCACTGATCCTTTGGACCCACAGTCTTCTCAAGGTTGAATGTATTTCCTTTGAGCCTCTATTTGCTGGCCTCGGGGAAGGGAAGAAAAGGCACTGTGGTGTGGCACTGCCCCTGGCACCGTGCCCTGCACTCTCACATACGTGACTGAGCTTGGTCCTCACAACCACCCTGTGAGGGACATGCTGACACTTCCTCTTCTGCGGATAAAATCACCAAGACTCTGAGCGCCAAAGCAACCTACATTCTGTTCTACACTCTGCCCACCCAGAATGCAAACTTCTGATCTGCTTGCTGCCTTTCAGAGAAGTTTGACAAAAGGCAGTATGTATTCAGTAAGTTTCAGTAAATTTTACTTCTTTAAATCTATCAGATTCCCTTCATTGCAAAGTAGCTTCCTAAATGATGGTCTTTTCAACTAGTGCCTTGGCTTAAAACTACTTCAGTGGAGGGGCGCCTGGGTGGCGCAGTCGGTTGGGCGTCCGACTTCAGCCAGGTCACGATCTCGTGGTCCGTGAGTTCGAGCCCCGCGTCAGGCTCTGGGCTGATGTCTCAGAGCCTGGAGCCTGTTTCAGATTCTGTGTCTCCCTCTCTCTCTGCCCCTCCCCCGTTCATGCTCTGTCTCTCTCTGTCCCAAAAATAAATAAACGTTGAAAAAAAAAATTTTTTTTAAAAAAACTACTTCAGTGGAGGGCGCCTGGGTGGCTCAGTCAGTTGAGCATCCAGCTCTTAATTTCGGCTCAGGTCATGATCTCCTGGTTCATGGGACCAAGCTCTGCACGGTCAGCGAGGACCCTGCTTGGGATTCTCTCGCCCTCTCTTCCCCTCCCCCACTTGCTCGCTCTGCCTCTCTCTCAAGTAAACATTAAAAAAAAAAACAAAAAAATACTTCAGTGAAGGTCTGAAGTTACCCTTGCCCCTGCTCGAAAGCCTCAGTCGCATTTTAGACGATCAGTTGATCAAAAATGTTTTCTTGGGCACCTGGGTGATTGGTTAAGCTTCTGACTTCAGCTCAGGTCATGATCTCACGGTTCATGAGTTCGAGCCCCGCATCTGGTGAACAGGAGCCCCGCTTCTCTTTCTCTCCCACTCTCCGCCTCTTTCCCTCTCTCTCGGCCCCTTGTGGCACCACTCTCTCTGCTTCTCACTGACTTGTGCTCTCTCTAAAAAAAAAAAAAAAAAAAATGTTTCCTGTTGTCTTTACCTTCGGAATCTGGGGATTGGGCAGACTGGGGTGGGGAGAAGCTAAGTAAAAGAGAAAATAGGTTGAAAATGTAAGCTCCTTCTACAAAGTTTAACTAGTGAAACTGATCTATGGTAGCTTGTTAAGAGAAGCAAAAATGTTTTGGGGGAGGGGCAGCCATATGCTTTGGGGTTGACACCAGGAAGCAGTGTCCCATAACTGCTGCTGGCTGAGACCCAGCACTGCACTGGGTGGTGTGGAAGGTCTCAGAAAATGGGAGGGAGCTGCTGTATCTTCTAAATGACAATAATTACCAAGCTCACATTACATAGTGAGGGGAGGATCTTTTTATTCAACATGTAATACCTACAGTGGCTTTAAATTAAAGCAGTTAATATGTCTGAGGCTCAAACAAAAGCTTTGAAATGCTCTCAATTTCAAGAAGCCCAAAGGCATTCTTGCTAGCCCTCCCCCTTGAGTCTTTCTTCATTTACATGCACCTTATCTCATCTTTTTAAGTTGTGGGTAGTAGGATACTGTTCTTTGCATTTTACTAATTCATACAGAGGACGTATTCAGGGTTACCTGAAAGCCCGCCTTCCTACTCGCAACCCTTCAGCCCCTTCCAGTAAATCAAGCTGTGGGTGTATCAGAGTCCTTTCCTTTCATATGAAAATTTCACCTAAGTTTAAAAACATTTTTTTAATGTTTATTTATTTTTTTTGAGAGAGTGAGAGTGAGAGCGGGGGAGGTGCAGAGAGAGAAAGGGAGACACAGAATCTGAAATAGGCTCCAGGCTCTAAGCCGTCAGCACAGAGTCTGATGTGGGGCTCCAACTCAGGAATGGCAAGATCATGACCTGAACCAAAGTTGGATGCTTAACAGACAGCCACCCAGGCGCCCCTCACCTAACTTTAAAATTTAGAAACATAAGACTTTTTTTTCGATGAGTAGGAGTTTTGTTTTTGTTGTTTGCTTTACAGTGAAAGAATGCCCACTTTATCCTCGGGCCCCAGAAAGCATAATGTCTTAGAGTCTAAGGCCAAAGTCGTCTCTTTCCCCCATTCTCGCAGCCGCCTCTTAGACCCAGACCGCCTGCTAGCTGGGCCATGAGAGAGCACGTGCCTGGCTGGTTGCTTGCCTTTTTGAAAGAGGACAGCTGGAACCTATGTAGGCCCTTAGGACAGGTGAGCTAGTGCTACCTATTCCCAAAGACCTGTTGATAAAATGGGTGACAATTTCCTGTTTACCAAAGGAAAAAGGTCTAACAGGTGCCAAGGGGAAAGGAGTGCTGTACTAAAGAGAGACAACAGCTCATCAAGCCACCCGAACCAGGTGCCTTCTGAGGCACTTAACTATCCAGTGTACTGCCTTCTGAGAAGCAGAGGTGCCCAGAGTTTCGTGTCCTTAGTCTCCTTGCTGGGCCCAAGGTTGAGAGGAATGGTACGTACTTATATTTAGTGTGTGTATATACCTTTAAAAAAAAAATAGGGGCGCCTGAGTGGCGCAGTCGGTTAAGCGTCCGACTTCAGCCAGGTCACGATCTCGCGGTCCGTGAGTTCGAGCCCCGCATCGGGCTCTGGGCTGATGGCTCAGAGCCTGGAGCCTGTTTCCGATTCTGTGTCTCCCTCTCTCTCTGCCCCTCCCCCGTTCATGCTCTGTCTCTCTCTGTCCCAAAAATAAATAAACATTGAAAAAAAAAAAATTAAAAAAAAACAAAAACAAAATGAGGGGCGCCTGGGTGGTTCAGTTGGTTAAGCTTCCAACTCGACTTTGGCTCAGATTTCATGATTTCAAGGTTCATGAAATCGAGCCCCATGTCCGTGCTCACTGTGAGAGTGGAGCCTGCTTGGGATTCTCTCTCTGCTCCTCCCCCACTCAAGGTCTCTCTCTCTCTCTCTCTCTCTCCCTCCCTCCCTCCCTCCCTCCCCCCCCCTCAAAATAAGCAATAAAATAAAACATTAAAAATGAGAAGCCTTGCAATGGAAAGATTGATATTGGCATTGGTTGCATCAGCTGTTGAGATCTATTTTGGTGGAAGATTGCAGTAAAAATGATACAAATTGTGGTCATAACTACTAGATAGGCTCCTTTAAAAATGCAAAATAGCAGCAGCATCTACAGACAAGGCAGAAGTGCTATTTAATGAATCTGAGGGAATCCTGTGGCCCTCGAATGAGCTAGGTAGCAGTCTCCATCAAACCCCTTGGATGTTCTTAAGAGGAGGGAAGGAGGGTTATTCATGACACTGTTAGAGCTCAGACAGACCTTGGAGATCATTGATTGCCACCCCCCCCCCCTTATTTTACACATGAGGAAACTGAGGCCCTGAGAAGTTAAACAACTTGCCCAACACCTATGGCCTAACCTGGCCTGGAATCAGTTCTTGGTGCAGTTTGTGCCTAACGTTGCTGTATGATTTCCAGATGATATGGTCTGGCTTCTTAAGCATTTCTTAGCTTTGTTTTCTATGCCTTGTTTAAAACGCGTCAGCCTGCTAACCTCCTGACGGGGTTTCTCAGAGTAGGGTTGGCTCCTTGCACTGTGTGTTTGCTTCTATCACCTCGTGTGTTCCTGGGGACACAGGGACGATGAAGTGACTACTTGTTTCCCTTACTGAAGGTGGGCTTCATCCCCATTGTCTCCATCCCCAAGACGGGGAAGGAAATTGCCAGTTGCCAACCTTCTCATAGTCACAGATACACTGAGTAGGACATTCCAAGTGCCCCTTAGTAGTTCTAAGTGTCTAGGAAAGAACAGTCCTGCCCTAGGCACATCTTTCCTCTCCTGCGGGCATTGTTTGCCCACTGCTGCTGCCTTTGTGCTCTGCCCTTACCCCCCTTGGTAAAAAAAACAAAGATTTAGCAGGAAAATCCAAGGGGAGTTGAAGGGATACACATAGCCTTGAAAACACTTGTTTCACTTTGAAATGCGTAGTCTGACCCACCCTGAATGCCCCAAAAAGCCCTTGGTCAACAGCCAGGATTCCATCCCAGGATGGGTAATTTAAGCAGACTGCCTCCTCAGCTGCTCTGGCTTCTTGGTTCTTTCTCTCCTTCCTTTCTTGAGCCTCCCTTGGTCAAAGAAGTTCTCCTTCCAAATGAAGAAGGCTCATTCCCAGACCCAAGGCATGTGAACAGATGCATGTGCTTCTTTAAGAACTTCCAGGTAGACCCAAGGAGAGGGAAGAACAGCCAAGTTTCCAAGAGTAAGAAATCCTTTTATAAGATATGCCCGTGCAGTAGGAGAGAGCCAGCTATAGGTTTAACATGAGACATGCATCTTCTAGTCTCCCTTCCCCATTCAGTCCAATTTCTACCCAAACCAGGCAGCATTGACCTTGGGGAAACAGGTAGCCTCCTCCCAGCATCTTTTGCACTTCGGAGTTTGATTTATTTTCAGATATCATAACATTAAAGCCAGCTATGCAAAAGGAAAGTCTGTGCCAACTTTTGAAGCTCTGGTGTTTTTCTCTCATTTGTCGTTAAAATTCTGGGGAATTATGGGAAATAACTGAATAAGTAGGTCTTCAGAGTCTGGCCATTGGAAGCTTGTTCTTTTTGAAGAATTTTATTAGACATTCACTGGTAAACTTGAACCTCTTTTTCTCTTCCTCTGAGCCTAGTTCTGACTTGTCCACCCATCTAGAAGGGAAGCCACCTGGCCTTGCCCCTGCCCGTGTCCCCCTGTTGTGTCTGAGCCCACATCCCACAGAGCACCCAGCCCAAACCCAACAAACTTCCAGGCAAGGAATGGGTGCCTTTACTATCAAAGGTGGATTCCATCAGGCCACTTGTGTCTGTATTTTCCTGATTTTACAGTTGGCAGTACCCGCTCATCTCAGTACCCTCTGACTCTTGCTCCCATCCTCCCCTCCTTCCTTTTCTCACCTCCCTGTTCCTTCAGGTTTATTCCTTATCAAAGTCATCTCAGCTTTCTGCCTTGTTAGAGGGCTTTAGAACCAGGCCCCACAAACCTTGTTCCTTTGAACAAATTCAGCATGACTTTTAATTAGAGAACAATTCACATCCAGTCTTCCTGAGCTGAGTCCTTATTATTTAGCATTAGAATACTCAATTGCATTTCTATTGTTCAGCGCCTCATATTAGGTTGCAAACTTCTTAATGGAACATCTTTTTAATAATGGGCATTGACACTGATTCAGCGTCCAACCCAGACCCAGAGGCAGGATTTTCTGGAGGCTACATTTGCAGGTGGCAGTGGTTATGCTTGCCGTATCATGTTGCATAGGACCCCTCCCCGCCAAGTCCGCAGCATCGGCTGCCCTCTCCGTCCACAGTGGGTGGGACAGAAGGCTCTCTGTCCCTGGATGTGGGGAAGCCTATTGTTGAAGCCTCCGCATTTTTTCTTCTTGAGCTCAAACCCACAACAGAGACAACCCCTGGAGAGCAAGGTGAATTTAAAGCACATCAGAGTCTTTATGTTAAATTTTTTTTTTAACGTTTATTTATTTTTGAGACAGAGAGGCAGAGCATGAATGGGGGAGGGTGAGAGAAAGAGGGAGACACAGAATCTGAAACAGGGTCCAGGCTCTGAGCTGTCAGCACAGAGCCCGACGCTGATGTGGGGCTCGAACTCACGGACCGCGAGATACTGACCTGAGCCGAAGTCGGACACTTAACTGACTGAACCACCCAGGTGCCCCAAGAGTCTTTATGAGTTGAAGGTGAAGCTGTCAGATTGGTAGGTTGGTAGGTGTCATTAGCTTGTGCATACAAATAACAGATGTTCAGGAGTCTTGCTTGAGAGAGTGTGTGTGCATAGCTTAGGTGGGTGGCTTTTCTCCAGTGTGTGTGGAAGCCACAAGGAGAGTTATGGGAGAGTCTGTTCAGAAGTGCAAGTGGACTGGGAGCCTGGCTGCCTCAGTTGGTAGAACGGGTGACATTTGATCTCAGGGTCGTGAGTTCAAGCCCCACATTGGGTATAGAGATTACTTAATAGGGCAGCTGGGTGGTTCAGTCAGTTAAGCATCTGACTTCAGCTCAGGTCATGATGTCACAGTTCGTGAGTTCTAGCCCCGCATCGGGTGAGCTGAAGCCTGCCCGTGCTCCACCCTCTCTCCTTCTCTTTCTACCCCTTGTGCTCGTTCTCTCTCTCTCTCTCTCTCCATAAATAAATAAATAAATTTTTTTAAGTTCATATTTCCTTTTTAAAAAAAAATTAATAAAAGAAGAAGTGCATGTGGAAAAAAAGATTTTTCCCCCTTGTTTCTTGGAGATGCCCTGCTAGTTCACTGCTTTTTTTTTAATTTTTTTTTTTTCAACGTTTATTTATTTTTGGGACAGAGAGAGACAGAGCATGAACGGGGGAGGGGCAGAGAGAGAGGGAGACACAGAATCGGAAACAGGCTCCAGGCTCTGAGCCATCAGCCCAGAGCCCGACGCAGGGCTCGAACTCACGGACCGCGAGATCGTGACCTGGCTGAAGTCGGACGCTTAACCGACTGTGCCACCCAGGCACCCCCACTGCTTTTGTTTGTAGGTCACACTGCATGGCAAGATTTGTCTGATAGTACAGATGTGGAATAAGCCTTGGCTTTACTGGAGGCTCTCTTGCATCCTCTCCTGCTCAGAGTCCAGACACACCCAGAGCAGTCCAGGCATGGTTGTCAGCTCCGCCTGCAGTAGGCAGTGAACTGTGGACACACTTCAAAGCTTTCTAACCTTCTTGCTCCCTCATACGAATTCGCCATTAGATTAGGAGATATTTAACGGCTTTGCTCATTCTCACGTTCTCTGATAATGTCCAGGAAGCTTTGCACTTGATTGTGCAGTGGAAGAGGCTGTTCAGGGTTAGGGAGGTAGGCTGGGTGCATCAGAAGGTGGCATATCTGGTTAGCTAATGAACACTGGGAAAACACGGGCACGCCTCATTTCTCAGAATGACTTTCTACACATTGTTAACCTAGACGTAGTTCACAGCAAACAGGGTGGAGGAGGGTGAACAGATGATTAACACAGAGGTGACCACGATGCCGAGTGCATATTACAGTGTTCGATACGAGGGTAGCTTCTGACGTAAGAGATGACTGTCGTTTGGGGCGCTGGTTAAGAATTTAACTCTTGAGATTTGAATCACCCTGAAGGGCCCTTACCTACTCATGCAGGAAGTGTTTATCGAGATCTTCAGAAACTTTGTATTATGAGACCCCATCCATCCCCTTATCTCCTGGGTTTGTGTAAAGCAGGGTGCACCTTCTTACTTGGAGAAATTGTACTTGTGTTAATCACAGTAAAACACCTCTCAGAGTAGGCATTGGAAAAGACTTGTGTGAACTTGAGAAGCCGCGGTGTTGTGTACTGAAATCCCGCTGGGCTTGCTGATCAGGGGCCACATTTCAGTCCTGCTCTGCAGTGGCTGCCCCGCCATGGTCTCTCAGAGTCTGTTTTGCGGCCTGTGACGTGGAGACAGTATTCCACCTGTACCCGTGCCCCCGTGTCGCCAGGGTCTGGCACACTGTATGCACTTGCACGGTCTGAGACGACTAAGAGCTCTTTGCTTTATTGTTCTGTCTGGGCCACAACCCCCTCCCCTGTGTGTTCAGTCGGTACCTCTGAAGATGTGAAGAAAGAGCGGGTCGGGAGATCGAAGACAAGACAGACTCCAGAAGAGAGTCAAAACTCCTTGCGCGTCCGTTTGGTTTCTTTCAGTTGCTGGGATTTGAGGAGTAAATAGCAATTCTTCCCCAAGTTCTGAACTACTGAGGGGAAAAAAAAAAAAAGACAGGAGACTCTTAATGAGTGAGGATGCCAGTCCTGGCTGACATCTGCGGAAAGCAGACGTCTCGGGCTGGGACCTCTTGATCAAACAGACCTGCCCCACCAGGCACGGGCGCTGGACCTCCAAAGCCTCCCACAGTGGGTTGGCCCTTGGCCTCCAAGCAGGCCGCACAGTCCCCAGAGTGGTTGCCAGACGTGCCGTTTGCCAGGCAGGTGGCTCCCAAAAGGCAGAGCAGAGAAGGAGCAGACGCTGCGTGCCCGGTTCCTCTTGCACTGCTGTGGAGAGGAGTGAGGGCCGGACACAGGCAGGAGTGGGATGAGGGCGGAACTGCCACGGAGGAGCCAAAAGTGAGGGGAAAGCACACCCAAGTGATGAATCCCACGCATGTGGGCTTAAGTTACCAAAGGGAATCGGCCCACACCATTGGGACACCCTAGGGTAGATCGCAGGCTGCAGCCTTAACTGGATCCAAGCTCAAATGGCTCTGGGAGGGGGTGGAGGGGCTGCCTTCTCTTAGTTTTGCTTCACTTCCTCCCTAGGAGGTGCTTTCCCTGTGCCCTGGCCAGGATTCCAGACTTTTAGGACCCTCAGATCTTCAGAGAAAAAGATGGCATCTTTTCTGACCTCTCCGTGAAAAATCTCCATATTAACCTCAGAGAGGACCGTGTAGCCATACCTGAATTAGTCACTCTGGATGGAGAGATCAGAAACGGGCATCAGCTCTGTCTCACTTGGACCAAACAGAATTGGAGAAAAAAAATCAGGAGGGTTGGGTTGCCAAAGGGATGCCACACATGTCCACTAAGTTTTTAAAATTAACGTAGTTGTGCTGCATAATGGGAATATGGGTGTCTTTGTCCTAAATACTTGTCCCATTTTTCTGGGCATTCGTTACTCAATAAGTTGGGGGAGAGGGTGTAAAAAAAGAAATAAGCAAATGAGACAAGGGGAATATAAGATTGAGAAATGAGAGCCAGGAAGGAGTTCGTCGATACTTGCCAAAAATAGGACACCTAGATACAAGGAAAACCTTTTCATTTGTTTGGGGAAGAAAAGGATCTGTGACTCTAAGGATGCAGAGGGCGGGTGGGTGGTTCTGAGGATTCTTGGTTTTGAAGGTGGTGGCCACCGTCCATCAGATCCATCACCTTCCAAAGACCCTGTCACAGAGGATCCAATCTGAACTCGTCTCTACCAGGAGAGGAGTTCTGCACTCAGGTCCAAAAGAGAGGGGCCTGCATTCTCTGTGCAGCTGTCTCTGTCACTTCCAGCTTCCAGTGACCCTCAAGGCTTGCCTTCAACCCAAAGATTACAACATCTCTTCCTGGAAAGCCAGTGCCTACGATACCCTTGAGGTAGCCTTATTTCTGACACTTTGCCAGGATCAGCTCCGCACAGAAACACTTGGGTTTGATCTTGGCTTATATGCATCTCCTCTGCTCACCAGAGTCTCTTGCAGCCAGGGCTACCAGTGGTGTAACCGTTCTTGATCAAACTGGGATGTACCCACAGGAGGCCTGATGTAGTGAGCCCTTTCCCCAAAGCCTGGTGGCTGCTCCCACATTTGAGAAAACAAACCCAACTTTTCCAGGGTCTTGGTGGCTGGCTTTCTCTGCCCCTTGAGCCAGCCACATCATGTTTAGACAATCTGGCCCTTCAGGGGTCCTGGTGCTTCCCACAGCCAAGATAAACTCCAGATTTCGGGAAGTCCGGCAAGACACCAGAGTGGGGGGTAGACGGCGTGTTAGGTTTTGGTATGTGGGTTTGGTTTTTGTTTTCATTTTAATTAACTCTTGGTTACCTCCCTCTAAACAGACAGCTACAGACAGTTCTTCTAATTCCTCCCAGAAGAGGGAACAACCTACTCGGACAATCTCCTCTCCCACATCCTGTGAGCACCGGAGGATTTACACCCTGGGCCACCTCCATGACCCATACCCCACGGACCACTATCACCTCGAACAGGTGCGTGGCAGTCTGGTTCCTTTGAGGGCATGGGGTGGATGGTTCCTGATCTGGAACAGCCTCCTCCTCCTTCCATGTAGCCCGCTGCTCAAGCCCAGGCCTTCTCTGTTCCCCGTATTGACGGTGGTGACGGCAGCTCGTCCTTAGTTTTCTGTGTGCCAGACCGCTTGCTAAACCTTCGGTGTGCTTAATCTCATTGAGTCCTCACAAATTATCCCACAGGGCAGGTCCTGGGCCTCCCCGGTTGATGGAAGAGAAGGCTGAGGTTTAGAGAGAGAAAGTCCTTGATGGAACAAGTCTCAAATGCAGGCGTGGGTTCTCCACGGGGCTATGCTATCTCCTGAGTTCCTCTGTCCAGAGGGCTTCCTGGCTTTGTGTGAAAGCCCAGAGCCAGGATCGGGACTAAAGAATGCTGTCCGCTTGGCTCAGGCACCCTGGCATCGCGGGTTACAGGCCCAGGCTTGCTTGGGGGGATGTAGCTGGAGTCTGGCATTCAGTGATTCAACAAATATTTACCAAGCGGCTGTTTGGCAGAGCAGGCTCCCAAACTGTGGGGCATGGACTGGTGCCTGTGGGGGTGATGTGGCCACCGGTGTGCTTTGGAAAGAAAAAAGGAGCACAGGGTTGTTTTGGTTTAATTTGTTTTGTTTTTTTTTAACATAAAGCTAGATTTATAAGACTGTAAAAAATTTTGCGTGCTTCCTAATATTTTGGCATTAAAAAAAAATTTCTTTTCAACGTTTATGTATTTTTGAGAGAGAGAACACAAGCAGGAGAGGGGCAGAGGTGCCTGGGTGGCTCAGTCAGTTAAGCATCCGACTTGGGCTCAAGTCATGGTCTCACGGTTTGTGGGTTCAAGCCCTGCATCGGGCTCTCAGCACAGAGCCCGCTTCAGATCCTCTGTCTCCCTCTCTGCCCCTCTCCCGCTCTCTCAAAAATAAACATTTATATATTATATATATATATATATATGTATAAAAGACAAAATCACATTATGGTAGCTAGAGAGGGGAATTGACCCTTTGAATCACCTTACTTCACAAAATAATTAGCAAAATCTATTTCTGCTCCCAAGATTTGTTTTTATTAATCTAAGATTGTGATTTTCTGCGAAACTGTCAAGAATCTAACAGGAATTAGGCAACACGTGTGAGGCATGGCCCCTGCCCTCTAGGAGCTCACAGTCTGGTGGGAGTGATAGATAAATGTAATTGCCATGAGATAAATTCTATGGCAATATTCTAATCACGGTAATGGCAACAGATGTCAGCCGCATCCTGTGTGACAGTTTTGTGTGCACGCTGCACAGATTCTCGTCGTTCTCGAGGTAGCCCTGTGCTGAGAGAGAATCTGAGTCTGCGGCTTTACTCTGGTGGGCTCCCTCAGAGCCGTTCGGAGGACCTCAGGAGTAGAAGATCTCACACTGCCACAACGAGGGTGCTCCGGGGGAGGCAGCCTTACCGACCCACAGAGATGCCGGTGTCACCCTGGGGAGAGAATGCAGATCTGGGGGCTTTGAAGGCAAGGGAGCGTGACTCTAGGGTCCAGCTTGCCTGAGCTCACATTCCAGCTTGCGCTTGACCATCTGTGAGATCCTGGTGGGATTCAAACCCAGGCAGTCCGCCTCCAGATCGGCACTCCTACCCTTTCTATATTTTCCAACCAGATGACAAGGCACTTGTATCATAGCTGCTGGTATCCCTTTTTGCTATTTTGAACATGACCCACAGTGCAAAATGCATCTTGTATTGTGACCTGGAATGCAGATATTCCCTACACACAGATAACCCACATATGCTACCCTTGTAACATGCAGTGCACTCCAGTATTTTTGTTTCATTGGGAAAAAAGCAGGTCTTAGAAAAGAACACACTGTACAATAACAGGTGAAACTAATCTGTTAGAAATCAGGATAGTGGTCCTCCCACCCCTGAGGCGTAGAAGGGAACTCAAGGGAGGGGGGTAGTGTCCTAGGGAGGTCTCTCAAGTTCTGCTTCTTGAGCTAGGTGTGTTTAGCTGTCGAAAATTCAGAGTGCATTTTTTCCAATACGCACACTTTCCCTCCTCTATGGTAGTACTTCCACAAAAGGGAAAAAAGATCTCCTGACCCAGGAATGGATCAAGGATCACAATTTGAAATACACCTTCGACCCAGGGGATGTTCAGTAGTTATAGGAGCAGTGAGTTTCTTCCAGAAATGTCTTCATCAAGGCGAAAGGTACCTAGTGGAGCGTTTTTTCTCTTTTCGGCGCGGGTATACAACCATGTCTCCTTTTCCCCCCGGGCAGCCGATGCCAAGGCCTTACCGCCAGGTGAGCTTCCCGGACGACGACGAGGAGATTGTGCGCATCAACCCCAGGGAGAAGATCTGGCTGACCGGCTACGAGGACTACCGGCACGCGCCAGTGCGGGGCAAATCCCCCGACGCCTCGGAGGACGCCGACTCCTACGTGCGGTTCGCCAAGGGCGAGGTCCCCAAGCACGACTACAATTACCCCTACGTGGACTCCTCGGACTTCGGCCTCGGCGAAGACCCCAAAGGGCGCGGGGGCGGTGTGATCAAGACCCAGCCGTCCCGGGGCAAGTCCCGGAGGCGGAAGGAGGACGGCGAGCGCTCCCGGTGCGAGTACTGCAGGGACATGTTCAACCACGAGGAAAACCGGAGGGGCCACTGTCAGGACGCGCCCGACTCTGTGAGAACTTGCATCCGCCGGGTGAGCTGTATGTGGTGTGCGGACAGCATGCTCTATCACTGTATGTCGGACCCCGAGGGAGACTATACAGACCCGTGCTCGTGCGATACTAGCGACGAGAAGTTTTGCCTCCGGTGGATGGCTCTTATTGCCTTGTCTTTCCTGGCCCCCTGTATGTGCTGTTACCTGCCCCTGCGAGCCTGCTACCACTGCGGGGTGATGTGCAGGTGCTGCGGGGGGAAGCACAAAGCGGCTGTGTGACTCAGTTTCCCTCCCTCCTTTCCTCCTCCCACAGCCACAGGGGAACTTGTCTCTGACATACTCTCACCTTCTTTCTTGCTCCCTGGCACCTTGAGGCGCTATTCCAGCCTGGGGAGCCCCTCTGGTGAACTCTGCACTTTCCCCTCTACCCACGCAGCCCCCACCAGCCACCCACTCTGCGTCAACCACACACCCATACACGCAGGCACACGGTGTTCTAAGGAAAGGAACCTCTGCACAGACACTTGTGTACTATTACCAATCTGTAATCAAGCTAACTGTCTTATACATGTGTTGATTTCATGTCTTTCCTACCCACCTCTTCCAGCGCAAAGGCACCTGCAGTCGGAACTGCTGATTTGGGGTGGGTTTTGTAGTTGGTTTTCTAGGAGATCTTTCTCATGGGTCGGCTTGCCGGTTGCTAAGGAGCAGCGGATTCCTGCAGATAGGTAACGTCAGAATGATGAAACCCTACCAGAAGTATTGTAACCTGCAGTCAGATTATGTATAAGGAGGTGAGCTAGTTAACAAACGTCTACCACAAAACAAGATCGCTTTAACTTTTGTAAACCCAAATTTGCCAAGTAAGCTGCAGTTTCTATTTGGAGCCCATAAACATTTCCTGTGCCCTCCCCCTAAAAACCTGACAATTATTTACTGATGCAAAACATTCACCCACAAAAATGAGAATTGAGCCTTAACTTCAGATTAACTTGTGTGAATCAGGAAATTCCATAAACTGCATTGCATCCTCTTAGACCAGGGGTAGAAAAAGGGGATTTCAGGTTTGTCTGAGCTTCGCCAGTTACCCCTAAAGTAGAACTTTTTAAAACTGTGTCACCACCACTTCTAAAAATTTAGCAATATTAGAAGAAAACACTAATGAAGTTCTGCTCATTGTTTTGCAAACAAGATAGACTATTCACACACAAACCAGTGTTCTCCAAAGAGTTCCAGTTGAGAAACACTGAAGTTGTGGTAAAGAAAATTAGAAGGAGCTTCCTCCCACACCCCCACTGGCTATTTTCTCTTAATGGGGGGAAATTTTAAATGTCATAAATATGAAGAGTGGTGGGTTGCATTTTGTTTGTGGGTTTCTGTTCTTGTTTTCATCCTGGACTGAATCTCACATCACCAAATGCTTTGTTTATACTTGGGGGGAAAAAAACAAGGCCATATGTAAAAACCCTTCCAATGCCTAAGTGTCTTTCTCCTGCATCTCAAAAACCCAGACTTGCCAGTTTGGGAGCACAGATGGTTAGGTCAGCAGTCTGGGTCTACGTGTCACCTTGCCATGTAGGAGGCTTCTAATTAGCTGGAAAAGAGTATTTTTCTAGTCTGTTGCAAGGAGTAGCCAAATCTTGTCGCAGAAAGAAAAGTGAAGAGTGAGTGGTACCTAGCATAGTACAATCAGAACGTCATGGAGACCCTAAGGGACAGGCTTGTCAAAGTTGGCCGTTCTTCCCGCCATGATCTTCCTGTGGTAGTTGCCAGCTCAGGGCACAGCCTGCTGTCTGTGTCTCCGCTTCCCCCCATCCCTTCTCTGTTGCACACAGGGCATCAGTCTTCAAGGAAAGAGACTTTTTTCCAGTCTGCCAATCATACTGGGAAAGTACGAGCCATGCTTACCTTCATGGAACATTTTCAGCTCATCTGAGCACCCGCCGCCTTTCTTTAGTCAGATCGTTGATGTAAATACCCAGTGTGCTTACGAGTTAGTTGGTAGACATTTTCATATGTTGGAGTGAATGGTGTGGCCTTCCAGTTTGGAAAAGTTGCAGAGAGCTGTCAGTCTGGTGATGGAAGAAAAAAGAACTGCTTCCCAGTCCGGAAAACATCTAGAAAACCTTCAGCCGGCCTCCAGATGCTGTCGAGAGGCCATTGCCCCCCACTCTCCAATCCTGAGGTATTTCCTCAGGGCCTTTCTCAAGGTCTCCTCTCTACAAAGCACAACACTAATGTATGTTTTGTTAGACCTCAGTTCCGAGCGCCCCTATTTATTTCAGTAAGAATACACATGTCCCCGCCACTTTTTGTTTGTAGTCTCTATTGTTGTTTCTATCTTTTTTAACCCCTTGTCCTTTTCCACCCTTTTGAAGAGTTATGCTAGTGAATCTTACTTCGCATATACGTTTTGGTTTGTGAAGGCCGCGGTTAAGGGCACAAGGACAGCCTTGGGGACATTTATGTAAATACGTTTCTCTCTAATTGCCACACTGCAGCTGAACAGTGTGTAGTATTTTCCCAGTCAGCTTTGCCATACTGACGTCAATCATTTGAGAGAAATTATTCAGATTTTATTTTTGTATCTGTGGTAACAAAACATTAACCAAAAGATTTGTTTGGAAGCTTCCTCTGACCACCCCCCACCCCCCAGCTATTTGCTCACATTAACAAATTAAAGTGCCTGAAGCATAATTCATTCTTCACCTGTATACTAAAAAAAAACCTGTTGTATTGATTTTTTTATAATAAGCCTTTTTACCTCTGTGTAAAAAAATATATATACAAGTGTATGATGTACATTTTAGTTCTTAACTTTTTTTTATGGTTTCTAATATGTATGACCAATGTAGCCATTGCTTTAAGATGTACCATGTAAATATAAACACATCCTATCAGACCGCTGACTTTGGGGTATTTGTCTGGCAGAAGGGTGCGAGGGGCGGTAGAGCCTTGGCACATGCGAGAGTTCTCGCACACCGTCTGGGAAGGGGTTTCCTCTGGAGAAGGACGCGTGGACGCTGCTGTTTTGGTGAGGCCCTTCCCGGCCGTGGCTATGTCATAGTCCCCGGGGGAGACTGCAGCTTCTCGGGCTTGGATGCTTCAAGGGAAAGGAATGCTGTGTGTCACAGCCCCGGGAACACCCCCTCTTCCCAGGCCTGGCCTCCCCCACGCGTGCTCCTCAGAGGGAACAGCTGCGCTGCTTGTGAGGTATTTTCCACCAATTCCTGCGGAACCTCGGGTGGGTAGGTGTGGAGTTTGGTAGACCGTTTCTCACTGCAAACAAGGGTTAAGACGGCAAGACCCCCGGTCTCCTCAGAGTGACGTTTGGCCCACTTTCCCTTCCATTTGGACTCTTTGGATGCTCAAAAGTGACAGTCCTCTGGAGAAAATATAGTGTGGGGTCTTTTAAGGGTCACAGAGGAAGGCCTCAGCTCCTCTCTAGAGAACCGAGTAGGGGCCTTAAAAAGACATGTCGAGGGGCCCTTTTAGTTTTAACTCTCCCAAGCCACAGGCAGGGGTGAAAAACAACAGGAGATTCTGGAAATTGGAAAGGAAGAGGAGAGAATTCGTAAAGATTAGTAATTAAGAGATTAATATAGAACATGAAAGCTGTTTAGAGTACGAGAGGCATAAAGATTATAGATTATTATAGTGGGGTGAAGAGCCAGCATGGAGGAAGTAAGAACATTCAACGTAAAACATGTTTTCAAGAAGTTTGATGGTAAAGGACTAATCGGGTTGCTCTGAAATAGAACTGAATTAAGAAAACAAGTTATTCTCTGCCAGGACAGTGTGTGTGTATTTACTTGTTGTGACACCTTGAATAAATTGTTAACGATTTTTTTTTTTTTCTTTAAGTACAAAAAAACTGGGAAGTCACCTCCAGAGCCGCATCAGGGACTGAAATCTTACCTGACCCTCATGCCCCCACCCCCCCATAAGGCATATGCCTCCTATCATTCATTTGTTCACAGTTGAGTAGCTGAACTGCAGAAGGGGTAAGTAACAATAAGTAACTATCACATGACTACGGTCATGTGATGCAAGGACTGAACCAGTCCTGGCCTCGCGCTCATACCTCTGCTCACCTTCCTTTTTGGGCTTGAGAAAGGGGGCAAGGGCCAAGAGTCCTCCCGGCTCCCTTGGGCCCATCAGGCTGCCTCAGGATTAGCTGGTTATCTGGCGCCCCGTGTGCTCAGCCAGGCGCTGGGCACATTACACATGTCACCTCCTCTAAACCTCCACAGAAAAAAGGGATCGTCTGCACTTAACAGGTGAGAAAGCAGACATGAACTCCATTAATTCCATCATGTTTGTTGGGCTGTCTTTCTGCCATTGTTCTCCATTAGCCCTTGGGCGAGTGACTTCACCTTTCTGACCTTTGGTCTCAGGTATGAGTGGAGGAATACCTGTCCCCGGCACGTCGGGAAGGCCAAATGATGTGCTGCAGTTACAGCGCAGTACAGAGTAGGTGCTTTGAAATGCTAGTCCTTTCCCCGGCTCCTCTTGTATTCCGGAAACCTGCGGAAACAGAGCTGCAGAGAACCACCTCTTGAAGCGCAGGAAGTTGAAGTCACTGTAGCTATTTTCTGAGTATTTAGAGCTACCACCTCTGTGTCGAGATTTCTTTTCCTTAACCTCTCTGCAGTTCTAAACGGGGTTCTGATCCCTTGCAGGCCCTTCCAGGTAGGTTAATGGCCCAGGGGATGGCTGCGTTCCTCAGGGATCGAAGCCTGCAACTTGCCAGAAAATCGGTGGCTTCTGAGCAGTTCTGCCGAGAGGGCTGGATCCAGCTCAGCGGATTTGACCGGGATCGGAGCGTGTTGTCTTACGGAGCGCTGCTATCCTAAACTTTCCCGCCCCCTTTGGTGGCCTTGACCCCTGCAAGTCTGTGCCCTCCTCTCCTGGGCCTCTGCTTTACCACTGCTGGTTACCACCCCGACATCCCCAACAGTAGGCACCCCCGACAGAAGCAAGACATCTTCCCAGGGGAAAAATTGTTGCAAGAATTCTGTTTTACAGGGACTCCCAGGGCGCTTTGTCATTCTACTGTGGCTTTTAAGCAGGCACTACAGAGCCGGCCCTGTGAATGAGGGGCCAGAGCTTGTGTAAGCGTGCCAGCTTCTTGCAGGCATTCTTACTGCAGGCTTGTTGGGCTTTCCAGTTTGTGGGGGGAGATGGTTAGAAACACCACACTTGGCCTGCTTACCTAGGCCTGAACCAGATGTGTGGAATGAAGGCAGATGGCTATGGTGACATCTTGTACACCAGACCCTAGTTGTGACCTAGGGAATCCGGGCCCACCGGTCTTCTCAGCTAGAGCAGCCACCAGGCTAGTGGTCCCCTCAAGGCAAGCTGACCACACAGGGCAGGGTTGGGTGGAGGTGGGGCTGGGACCCAGCAAGTAGCAAGGAGGAAGCTCCGTATTTACCAATGAGGAATAAAACCAGTTCTGTGATAGCCATGCCTGGGAGGTACCTTTGTCCTCTCATCTGTCTCTTCTCTCATTTCTTTTTTCAAAATCAGAAGTTGGAGGCAGGTGCTCTGATTATAGAAGTAATATACATAGTCATTATAAAAATGTCATATAGTACAAAAATATAAAATAGAGTGTCCGTGAGTTGCCCCGGGTTGGCGTAACAAAGTACACACTGGGTGGCTTAAACAATGGAAATAAGAACTTTGTCCAGTTGTGTTTTGTTGATACCTATGTACTTGTGACCGTTTGTTCCCTGTTTTCCGGCTGTTTTGCAGTTCCTTTCTTCCTTTTTCTCCTCTTGCTTTTCTCCTTTGCAATTTCGTGATTTTCTATCATTATATACTTCCATTCCTTTTTTCTTTATCTTTTGTGTTTCTACTATAGGTTTTTGCTTTGTGGTTCCCATGAGTCTTACATATGACAACTTACAATAACAGTCAATTTTAAGTTGATAACTTGAGTTTGAGTGCACCCTAGGGCTCTATGTTGTTACTCCCTCCATTACACTGGTTTTGATATCACATTTTACATTTTATCTTGTGTATCCTTTAACTAATTCTTAGAGTTATGTTGGGCCACAAAACAAGGCTTAATAAATTTAAGAAGTTTGAAATCCTGTCACAATCACATTTTCTAATCACAATGGTGTGAAACTAGAAATCAATTATAAGAGGGAAACTGGAAAATTCACAGATAATGTGGAGATTTAAAAACATGCTACCAAACAACCGGAGTCAAAGAAAAAAAAAATCCACAGAGAATGAATGCATGTGTTAGCAAATAAGAACTCAAAAGCCCTACTTTACACCTCAAGGAATTGGAAAAAGAACAAACTAAGCCCAAAGTTGGTAGAGGAAGGAAATAGCAAAGTTCAGGGTGGACATGACGGAAAATGAGACAAAAAAGACAATAGAGAAGACTGATGAAACTAAAATCTGGTTCTTTGAGAAAATAAATAAGATTGGCAAATCTTTAGCTAGAACGACCAAGAAAAGAGAGGACTCCAATGAATAGAATCAAATGAAAGAGATTGAACAACTGGTATCACAGAACTACAAAGGATCTTAAGAGACTACTATGAGCAATACTATGCCAATGAACTGGACAACCTAGAAGAAATGGATACATTCCTAGAAACATACAAGCTACCAAAACTGAATCAAGAACTAAAAACTTGAATGTATTGAATCAGTCATGACAAACTTCCCAGGACCAGAGAAGTCTACCAAAGTTTAAAGAAGAATAAACATCAATCTTTCTCAAACTCTTCCAAAGAACAGAAGAGGAGGGAACACTTCTAAACTCATTTTATGAGGCCAGCATCACCCTGATACCAAAATCTGAAAAGGACACCACAATTACAGACCAATATCCCTGGTGAACACAGATACAGAAGTTCTCGACAAAATATTAGCAAACCAAATTCAACAAAACATTAGATCATAAACCATAATAGAGTGGGATTTATTCAGGGGATGCAAGGATGGTTCGACACCTACAAATCAGTCAACGGGGCATACCACATTAACAACATGAAGGATAGAAATATGGTCATCTCGATAGATGCAGAAAGCATTTGACAAAATTCAACATCCACTTACGGTAAAAATTCTCAACAAGGTGGGTATAGAGAGAATGTACCTCAACAAAATCCAGGTCATAATGGCAAGTCTACACCTAACATCATACTCAGTGGTGAAAGGCTAAAAGTATGGTATTGGCATAAAAATACACATAGATCAATGTAGCAGAATAAGGAACCTAGAAGTAAACCCACTTCTATATGGTCAATTAATTTACAACAAAGGAGACAAGAATATAAATGGAGCTGGGAACATTGGACGACCACATGCAAAAGAATAAACCGGACCACTCTTACACCATACACAAAAATTAACTCAAAATGGATTAAAGACTGACCTGAAACCATAAAACTCCTGGAAGAAAACTAGGCAGCAAGTCCCCTGCCATGCATCTTGGTGATGTTTGTTTGGCTTTGACACCAAAAGCCAAGGCAACACATGCAAAAATAAACAAATGGGACTGCATCAAACTAAAAAGCTTCTGCACACTGAAGAAAACCATCACAAGATGAAAAGGCAACATACTGAATGGGAGAAAATATTTGTGAACCATATCTGATAAGGGGTTAATATCCAAAATATATAAAGAACTCATAATTCAATAGCAAATATACATATAAAGAAGGGGGCAGAGGATCTGAACAGACATTTTTTCCAAAGACTCACAAGTGGCCAACAGACAGCACAAGAAAAGGTGTTCAACATCACTCATCATCAGGGCAGTGCAAATCAAAACCACAATGAGATACCGCCTCATACTTGTTATAATGCCTGGTATCAAAAAGACAAGAAATAATGAGCGTTGGGGTGCCTGGGTAGCTCAGTCGGTTAAGCGTCCGACTTCAGCTCAGGTCACGATCTCGCGGTCCCGTGAGTTCGAGCCCCCCCGTCAGGCTCTGGGCTGATGGCTCAGAGCCTGGAGCCTGTTTCCGATTCTGTGTCTCCCTCTCTGCCCCTCCCCCGTTCATGCTCTGTCTCTCCCTGTCTCAAAAATAAATAAACGTTAAAAAAAAAAAATTTTTTTTTTTTTTTTTAAAGAAATAATGAGTGTTGGCAAGGATGTGGAGAAAAGAGAGCCCTTGTGCACTGTTGGGAATGTAAGTTTGTGCAGCCACTGTGGCAAACTGTGGGGTTCCTCAAAAAAATTAAAAATGTTACTACCATATGACCCAGCAATTCAACTTCTGGGTATTTATCTGAAGAAAACAAAAATACTAATTTGAAAAGATACGCACACCCCATGTTGATTGCAGCATTACTTACAGTAGCCAAGATACTGGAAACCACGTTAGTGTCCACTGAAGGCTGAATGAGTAAAGAAATGTAGTCTACATACACGTTGGGGTATTTTTCAGCCATTAAGAAAAAATCTTGCCGATTATGACAACATGTATGATAGACTTGAAGGCCACTATGCTTAATAAAATAGGTCAGAAAGAAACACACAGATCTTATAATCTCACTTATATGTGGAATCTTAAAAAAACAAACAAAAAAGAGACACCACAGACACAGATCAGAGAGGTAGTTAGTTGCCAGAAGTGGTGGGGGTAGTGGTCTAACGGTACAAAATCCCATCATGTTATAAGTAAGTTCTGGAGATGTAATGTATCACATGGTGATCATAGTTAATATTATCATATTGTGTATTTGAAAGCTGTTAAGAGAGTAGATATTAACAGTTCTCATCACACAAATTTGTAGCGACATGTGCTGACGGATGTTAACTAGATCATTATGAACTCTTGCCTTATATACACATATCAAATCAATATGTTGTACACCTCAAACTAATGCAGTAATTATAACTCAGTAAAAAATAAAGCAGCAGCAATGAGAATAGAACTGTCTTCTGTTTAGGTAGACATTAAAACAATCTGCAAAAAGCCTGTGACTCTCATTTAAAAATTTTAAACGTGGTTATTTTTCATTAGTAATGTTATTTATGTTCACATGCAAAGGGCTTATTATTGTTTTAAAATAACTTTTTAGTAAATGTCTTAAAAGTTTCTCCATTTTAATTTCTTCTATAGACATACCAAGAGCTACTAAAGCTTTTTGTCGTCCTCGGTAACTTTCAAGAGGATAGAGGGACCTTGAGAACCAGAAGTTTGTGGCCTCTTCCCCTCCGTGGTTAACAGGCTCTTTCTTAGTTTTGCCCTTACTCTCTTCAAACGCAGCTTTGATCTGGCTCTTCTCTTTTTTGGGTACTTTATGTTATCTGATTTTAGCCAGCAGTCTTTATATCTCCTTTCCTAGCTCAGACTATTTTGTCTTTCTAGTTCCTTCTTTAGCCAGTTCCAGTAAGGCCATATCTTCTTGCAGCAGCTGAGGTTAGCATGTGTTTCTTATTGAACAGTAATGTCCAGAGAGACGTGCTGCCCCAAGTCTGGAGAGTGGTTTTCCTCTCCTTCAGGCTCCACCCTCTTTTCATTGGCCCCTTGGTGGTATTCGCACGGAGAGCCCTCTATCCAAGGGCTCAGCCTTGTCCATCACTCAAGGTAAATGTGACATCCTTAGCCTCCCGCTTGGGTACTGGCAGCTCCCTCTGTGGATCTACGCCTGCTTAGCTCAGGTGTTCATGCCTGCTGAGGATTACCTGGGATATTTCTGAACCAGCCAACGTTTCTTCTGCTCCACTCTTGGACTCTGGTGAGGTTGGGGAACCCAGGGTAGTCTGCAGACCTTTGAGCAGCCATTCCCCACCCCCTTACCTTTTGTACCAGTTGAGGTTCCTCCAGCAATTAAACATCTGAAGAAACAGTGCACACCTTTAGCCATTCTTTCACTGTGGTGCATGCTGGAAATCACGGTCATTGTTGCTTTGGAGAGAGGCAGAAAAAGGAGAATGAAATGAGGCTGTGCCTGACCGGAAGACCATTCCTGCCTTCCCTGGGTGGAAGATCATCACTGACAAAGGGGCAGAGTAAAACAAAACTATTTCTCTCCTTTCTGGGGGCTGTCTGTCCTATTCTGGTTCAGAGGGGCCAACACAAATGGTGTGAAATCCAAGAATATTCTTCTAAACGCATCCCAGTGGACAATGTGGTTAGTGAAAATTCTGCCTGGATTTTGGCTCGCAGCCTCCGTGTGGTCACAGGGCTACTGGCGGTTTTCACGTTGGTGTGGGACTTCTGGGAGTCGCGGGGGATGCTGCAAGGGGGTATCACGTGTGTCTGGGCCGCTCCTGCACTCACCTGGGAGTCTTTGGAATTAGTATTTGTGGCTTGATGCAAAAACCATCCCACGTTCCTTTTTTTGTCAAGCCTGGGTAATAACTACCTCTGTCTCATGCTTTGCCATGCTCCATTAGTAACTATGGTTGCCTTTTGAGCGTCTTCCAGAAAAGCCTTCCCCTGCCAGAAGAGAGAAAACTGATCATGTCTGCCCAGCCCTGAAAGCTGACATTGTAAGCCATCTCACAAAACCACCCTGTGCGCTGTGCGGCGCAGGAGAAAGGGCGAGGAAAAGAAACACGGGACTCCAGGCTGTGGTCCCTTTCTGAGTCTACCTTCTGGGGCCAGGAAGTCATGGTGTGGTTCCTGCGTGCTGCTTTTGAATGAATGTCTTTGCATCCTTGCTGGCTTGATGTGACAAGCAGAAGCCGCTTTGAAGATGCCTCACCCCGACAGAGCCCAGCTATTTACATAGTGGCCTTTCATTCTGTGAGCAGAGTGTGTGCTCTGCAAATATTTTAGGCCTCCCTGCGTGCTTGTGGGCCCCTAAGTGCCATTCACCAGCTTTTAAGTTTGTTTTGCAGGCAGCAAGCCGCCGAGAGGGAGGCCTGACTCAGAGCACAGGGGGCCGGCCGTCTGCCGCTGCCGCCTCCTACCGCGGCAGACCTGGAGGGGAAGGAAGCCGTGGGTTTTACAGCTGGTGTTTTGGTTTAGAAAAAAAGACAGAGAGAAAAGAATTTCTTAAAAAATACCTCGCACATGTAAAATGCCACTAAATGTAAGTATCCATGCAGTGTTTGGGGACGAGGGAAATCGCGTGTTGGGTATGATTCATCCTTCCTCCTGGTGACAGCAAAGGAGGTTCGTACTGAGCCTCTGGTATTTTGGGAGTTTGTTCCAAACGCTCTGAGTGGGAAGGCCCAGGTTCCTCACCCCTCGCTCAGAAGGAGGGTCGTGTCTGCGTTATGTTAAGGCAGCACAGTGTTTGCTTCCTCTCCTCTCATCTGACTTTGCGCAGAGATCCTCACTTTCCCATCAGAAACTGGGTCGGCAGCTTCATGGGTGCAGGAGACCAGGGTGTGGAGAGGGGAGAAAGCCATACTCGTCCGAGTCTGACCTGGGCCTGGAAATATGCAGTGACAGATCTAGATGGGGGTGGGGGGGAGGGTCCCACCCAGTACTGCCTCCCAGCAGGTGCGGCAGGCTCCCCGGAGGCGGGGTGAGCCAGCCGCCAGGAACACGCAGTCTTTCTAGGATTAGGCTTTTACAAGTTACCAAAACATGGAGTGCTGCTTCTAGGCTGACACATACCTTGGCAGGGGTTATGGGGCTTCTGCCCGGAGCTGGGAGTCCCCGGGGTCAGGCTGACCTCCAAGCTGCATTTGGGCCTGAAGGAGAGGCCTCGTGGTGGGTGTGGTGGCCTCTCAGGGCAGATGAATTCCCGGGGAGCACTGGGGCCACAAGAAGCAGGCTGACCCAGGAACCAAGTACACAGTTAGGGCAGACGGGGAGAGCCTGGCTACCGTCACCCAGGCTGCTGGCCGGCCAGCCACAGGCTCCCCGCGCCCCATCCACGCATTCTCTGTGGGGGAGAGGGCCTCCTCACTCCCTCCAGCTCCTTATAGCGCAAGTTCCTTGTCGAGATGAGACAGCCTCAGCAGAAAGTGGAGCACTGTACCTCTGAAATTCAAAGCTTCATTTTTCCAAAGCTCCATTAGACTCCAGTTTGGCGGCATAGAGTGCTGAGTCCAAAAGTTGTAACAGTTAACTCGGTTACATTCTGCTTCTTGCCCTGGCAGGCAGATTCAAGCTTATATATATGCCTTGTAATGAATTTACCAAAGTTAAGCTCTACATTTGCTGCGTGGAGTTCTCTGCACATGTGTTTCAGTGGACAGGAAGACGGTTAAGAAAAATACAAGTCCTCTGCAGCTGAATCAGCAATTGAGGAGCACCTAAAAGCTACCACCAGTCCCCAGATCCGTTATTCACAATCAGCCCCCACAGGCCTGTGGTCATTGCCCTGCTTAATGCAGCCCGTGTTTACCTGCACGCCCACCCCACCCCCACCCCAAGCCTGAGGACTTGGCAGAGATACGTATTGCTCAGAATTACACACATGACACGTCCACCTCCACGCTGCCCAGGCCCTTCCAATTAGGTGTGGCCACATGCCTAGTTCCGGCCAGTGAAGTGGAAGTGACAGAGAGAGGCATTCAAGAGTGAGTGTGTGATCCTCCCGTGCTCCACGCTCCCTTCCCAGCCCCGCCCCCACCCCACAGCAGTCACGGAGGCCACCCACTGTGGTGGTAAGCCACAAGATGAAAGCGCATGGGGGCACTGAGTCACTACAGAGAACGGCTGGCATGGGGAGAGGCCTGAGTCAGGGAGTACATGAGTAAGTATAAAATAAATCCGGGTATGAAGCCAGTATAATTTGGGGGTTGTTTGTCACCACCAAAGACGTCCTAACTGATACTAAGATAGCAGCAGCTTATATACAAAACACCAACCTCATGAGACAAAAAGCCAGCTTCACCCTAGTGAAGGGAAGGCAAACAGGTGCCAAAAGGGCAGCCCGCACCCTGTCCCCCAGGCCCAGAAGTGGCTTCAGGGACTTTTCAAGCCTTAGGACGAGCTAGAGAAGAGGAAAAGCTCTGTTAATCAGAACTCGTTGAGCCAAGATGGGGCAATGGAGGGAGCAGTGCAGAGGAGACAGAAGCCCCAACCCACTGGCCTCCCCACCATGTTTACGGTGTGATCTTGGGCAAGCTGCTTCATCTCTGGGCTTCAGCCCCGCCTCCTTAAGTGAACCAGGCATGATGGGGCTCCACCTGCCTGGGGCAGCAGGCTTAACACATGACCTTTACAATTCCTGGCTTCCCCAAGGGGGTTGTGATGAGATGGTGGCTGCAGAGAGGAACTTCTGCTACCCACATTCTTGTCTTCGTTCAGAAATGTCCCTGGGGCACCGGGTGGTGACGTCTGTCACTATCAACCCTAAGGTTGTACATACGGGATGTCTCAAAGCCTATATGGCTCCCTGGTTGCCATCCCCAGTACCCTGGAGAGGATAGAAGTGTGGTCCCTGAGCCAATGACTAGTGAGTGACCCCAACTGTCCCTGCAGATCATCTTGCTCTTGTGGTCAAAAGCACCGTGTGGCTCACACACATTTGCGGAGCCATTTGCCTGAGGATGCTTGTGGCAACATTGTTACCGATGGCAAAATATACAGAAAGGCCAAAAAACCAGAAAAGTCTCGAAAGTCCTAAGGGGTCGAAGTCAAGAAAACAAGGCACAGATAGGGTAGGTAACACACAACCATTTGTATACTCATGTGTAGACATACAAACACATATGTATCTGTGTGTGTAATCTGTATAGCTGGAAGGCAGTACAAGAAGCCAGCAATGCTGACTGCCTCTGGAGTGGGGTCTGGATTGGTGGGATGGAGTTAACTCATGTAAACTCTTGAGTACTACCTTTTACTGTCCATGGACATGTTCTGTTTTCCTGTAAGTTTTTTATCAAAGAAGAAAAAACCCACTGGTGTTAGAACCCCAATCCTAGATTGCAAGCCAAGCTTCACTACATCACAACTGTGTGATCTTAGGCAAGCCTCGGTTTCTTCATCTGTAAAATGGGGACGATAATGGTGCCTCCCTTGTTGGATTGTTAGGAGGCTTAAATGAGATAATGCATAAGAGGTTAGGACAGGGCCTGGCACCCATTATCCATTCTTGGCATCCATTCATGGCACCCATTAAACTATTTTTGATAAAGCCCAAAGCTCACTGTCCATTTGACCACAGAGCCCAGATATCTGACACAATCATTAAGACCATTCCTTGAAGAGCGAGGGTTGGTATTCGTTTTAATATTTTATCACCTGGCAGCATCTTGTGGAACACACTCATTCGCAGCCTCTTCCTGTGCCCTGCCCAGCCTGCTATTAACAGTCCCCAAAGCCTTCTTAAAAAGTGTGCTTCTCCATATGGTTTCCCAAAACTCCTGCTGAATAGACAGGGTTGATATATAGCTGGGTGAACATCCTTTTCTCCTTGAGCTTTTACGGAGGATGTGAGGGCAAAGGCTCTTCTTACCAAATGAGGGAGAAAAGACTCTCAAAGCCATTATGTGTCTGACACCAATTCAATTACCCGATCCGTGGCCTTTTCAGCTAAGCACTTCCTAAACTTCATTAGTGCTGCAGGACTGCTGCCAGCCGACGTCCAACCCTTTACTCAGACTGTCGTAGGGAGGAGAGGACAAGCCTCCTCTGTGACGGGTCGCTGTGGCACTCCTGCCTCCTGAACAAAAGAGACCTGGGGCCTTGAGGGCTGAGTGGAGGGCCCAGTTGAGGTTGTGGGACCCACTACTAACCTATCCCAGCCTGATTCCCATCACCCAGAGTTTAAAGTGATCTTTAAAACAAAACTTAGAGGGGTGCTTGGCTGGCTCAGTCAGTAGAGCATACGACTTTTGATCTCAGGGTTGGGAATTCAAGCCCTATGTTGGCTGTAGAGCTTCTATTAAAAGAAGGGGCACCTGGGTGGTTCAGTCGGTTGAGCATCCGACTTCAGCTCAGATCACAATCTTGCGTCCATGGGTTCAAGCCCCACATCACGCTCTGTGCTGACGGCTCAGAGCCTGGAGCCTGCTTCAGATTCTAGGTCTGCTTCTGTCTCTGCCCCTCCCCTGCTCATGCTCTGTCTCTGTCTCTCAAAACATAAAATAAAACATTTAAAAAAATTAACACATACACACACACACACACACACACACTTATCTAAGAAAATCTGAATAAATTATTAAAAAAAAAAAAAAAAGATAGGGGCGCCTGAGTGGCTCAGTCGGTTAAGTGTCTAGGTTTCGGCTCAGGTTGTGATCTCATGGTTTTGTGGGTTCAGGCCCCGTGTCAGGCTCTGTGCTGACCGTGTGGAGCCTGCTTGGGATTTCCTCTCTCCTTCTCTCTCTGCCTCTGCTCTGCTCACACTGTCTCTGTCTCTCTCAAAATAAATAAATAAACCTAAAAAAAAAAAATAAAAAATAAAACAAAACTTGGAGCTTCAGGTTGGTGAAGGCACCCACGTTTGGGGAGGGTTCCACACCCCAGCTGCACAGGGACTGAAGCTCCTGTGCTTAAGAGCCTTCCAAACGTCACCATCTATACCTCTTTCTTTACCCAGTTATTCATCTGTGCCCTTAAAACATCCCTTGTAATAAACTGGTAAACGAATAGAAAGGGAAAGGAGGAGGGTCCAAGAGTGAAGAAGGACAGAGAAACTTCTAGTAACTAGGGAATGAAGCAAAGTCAGGAGCTGCCGAATCAGACAACTGACATTCTGTTCAACCAGTGATTGCTTCTAGAAAACACAGGCTGTGATCTAAGGTACATATTCTCTGAGGTATGAAACAAAGAGACGAGGAAACTAAGGCTTGGAGAAGTCACGGACAAGAGGTCAAGACAAAAAGTTAAAGACAAAATCGGTTTTTTCATCTCCGCTAAATGATCCTCAAGATCCCTTTAATCTCCAAGAAGAAAACAAAAACCCGTTTCTGTTCTACAGTCATGATGAATTCAGCATCTTTCACAAGAAACAGAAGGAGCCTGCTGTGCACCTTTTCTTACCGCACAAAATTGAAAATGAATAATTTGTGTTGATCATATTACACACAAACACACACACACAAGCAACTATAGGACATGGGTTGTGTAGTCTGCTCTGGCTCATTCCTTGTAAGGCCAACAGCCCTAGAGTCTATCCCACTGTACGGACCCAGCCCAGCTCACCTACCAGAAATACTGATTTACTTGTCTATCTAAGCCAGGGTACAAGAGACTTGAGTGAAGTTTACGGGGCCTTATGCATCCATGCAGCAGCCATCAGTGACCTGATCACTGACAGCAGGAAGTAGACAACAGGGAGACTGAACTCTTAAAAACTGTGATCCTGGAACAAGGATCTTGGGAGTGTGGGTTGGTACAAAGGGATGGAGCTTCTTGCCTATGTGAATACGACTGGGCTTCGATCAAAAGTGTCTCGGCATTAACCCCGACAGAGTGGAGACCAGAGGCCCTTCCCCGCTCACGCACCTGTGAATCACTGGATTTCTACAGAACCATGAAGGAAAGGGAAGACCTCTACCTCTTGAAATGACTGAGATGGACCTCCATGCCACCACAGGAGCTTGAAATTCTATTTCATTAGGGGAACGAAGTAACTGTGATTTTTTAAAAGTCTTATCAACTACATGGGAAACCTGGCTGACTCCATCGGTAGGGTATGTGACTCTTGATCTCTGGGTTGTAAGTTCAAGCCCTATGTTGGGTATGGAGCTTATTTAGAAGTATTTTTAAAACGTCTTATGAACTACATTTATATCCCTGGTACCTAGCACAGAACTTGGCACATAGTAGGCGCTCTGTGAGTATATAATGTACGCACGACCAATTCAGGGGCCTTGTAAGATCTTCCTTCAGTTGTCAAATAAACAGCCAATTACTTCTCATAAGTTCTATTATTTTCACAGGCAGAGAGTGGGGTCTTACCATTTAGAAAATTATTCGTGCCCATTAGAAAGCAGAAATTCTCCCTTCTGCTGCGTGTCACTCCCCTGCTCAATTCTTCTAGTGGTTTCCTGTCTCACTGTGAACAAAATCCAAAGTTCTTACCGGGACCCTCACAGAGTCCTACAGCCTCTGGCCCCACTATCTCTGTGACCTCATCTTCTACCACTCTCCCCTTCCTTTGCTCCCTGAAGTCACACTGGCCTCCTTGTTGTTCCTCAAACATGTTCCTGCCTCAGGACCTTTACACTTGCTCTTCTCGCCACCTGACATGCTCTACCTGGAGAGCTCTTCAGCATTTTATCCTTGCTTACGTTAGGTCTCTGTTTAAATGTCACCTCTTCAGAAAAGCGTTCCCAGATTACCTTATCTAAAATTGCATTCCCCTTGGGGCACCTGGGTAGCTCAGTTCGTTAAGCATCCAACTCTTGATTTCGGCTCAGGTCATGATCTCACACTTTGTGGGTTTGAGCCCCGCATCGGGCTCTGTGCTGACAGCATGGAGCCTGCTTGGGATTCTGTCTGTCTCTCTCTCACTCTCTCTGCCCCTCCTGTTCATTCGCTTGCTCTCTCAAAAATAAGCATTTAAAAAAAAAAAAGAGCAGTGTTAAAAAATAAAACAAAATTGCAACCGCTCTTATTCACAAGAGCCACATTATGGAAGCAGCTCAAGTGTGCATTGATCAACGGACAGGGAAGGGGAAAAATAAATAAAGGAGATGTGGTTTGCACACACACACTGGAATATTACTCAGCCATAACAACAAAACCTTGCTATTTGCAACAACATGGATGGAGCTAAAGGGTATAAGGCCAAGTGAAATAAGTCAGAGAAAGACAAATACCATGATTTCACTCATATGTAGAATTTAAGACATAAAACAAGCTAACAGGAAAAAAGAGACAAACCAAAAAACAGACTCCTAACTCTAGAGAATAAAGTGATGGTTGCCAGACGGGAGGTGGGTGGGGGGCTGAGTGAAATAGGTGAAGGGGATTAAGAGTACCCTTATCATGAGGAGCACTGAGTAAGGGACAGAAGTGTTGAATCCCTATACTGTACAACTGAAACTAACATAGCACTGTATGTTTACTGGAATTTAAAAAACAGAACACCCTCAGATTGGATCACAAAAGGTTAAAGTAATACCCAAATGAAATTCATTAGCCCAGCATGTTTCTATTAATAAACAAGAAGCCCGGTTAAGGGAAAAGCTTTACAAAAGTAAATAAAATAGCATTTCCTGTCAGTCTCCCTGCCCTACACTCTGTGCTTACACTACTTTATTTCTCCTCATGGCCCTTAAGTGACATATAATATAGCTTGTTCCCCCATTAGGGCAATAAGAGAAAAGTTCTTATTCACTCCTCGATCCCCCAATGCCTTAAACAGTAATTGGCACACAGTAGGAACTCATATTTGTTGAGTAAATGGGTGAATTTAACACCCACTGGGTGTTCTCTGGGAGTAAGATTTTGATGGTCATGAATCTCAGAAACAGAATGCTGGAGCTGGAGGAGTCCCTGAGAGCGTGGACTTCTGCCCTCTGAGGGCCCTGCGAGGGCATCTAACACCTGCAAGGCCTGGGGCTTTCCGCTGCTGGTAAGGAAGCTGCCCTGAGGAGGGAGACCCCCCAGCCCAGGGCTCTGCTGTCTTCTCCAGCCTCACTGGGCCCAGAGCAAGAGGGAAATTCCATAGACAGTAAGAGCTATTCTGAGAAAATAAATTTGGGAAACCCTGGGTTAAGATGTCCTTTCTTCTCAGGGCCACAGGTAAGCTTCTGTGCATTGTGATTCTCCAAGGTAGGGTGACTGTAGATCACATTTCTCAAACTTTCTTTTAACCCTTTGGCCAGAGAACACTTTCATGGGATTTGTGTTCCCACGGATCCATTTTAGAAAACCCTGGCTTCAGGGCACCTGGGTGGCTCAGTCGATTAAGTGGCCGACTTCCGCTCAGGTCATGATCTCGTGGTGCGTGGGTTCAGGCCCCAAGTCGGGCTCTGTGCCCGCTTCGGATTCTCTCTCTCCCTCTCTCTCTCTCTCTGCTCCTCCCCTGCTTGCACACACACATGGTCTCTCTTTCTCGCTCAAAAATAAACAAACAGTAAAAAAAAAAAAAAAAAAAAAAAGAAAGAAGAAGAAAAGAAAACACTGGCTTCGTGCTTTCTTCTGCCTGAAGTGCCTCCTGAATAGGTGTGTGGGAAGCTGCAGGAAAGCCGGTTGCTTTGGTTACCTAAAGAACCCAGAGAAGGGCCTCTCCTTTCCACAAAGCCATGCTCACCAGTTCCTTCCATTCCCCACCAAAGGGCTGGAGCACAGTGCTCTCTACAATCTGCCCCCTCCATGGTCCCTGGACCTGAACCCACTTCCTTCAGCATCTCAAAGTGCTTCCCTTCAAGACTCACTTGGGTCATCTTTTCCCTCCAGGCCTCACCTTCACTCACCTACCTCCCGATGCCCTGGCTGGGAGGGCTTCCTGCCTCCTGGAGCCCAAGGCACCCACAGGGGCCAAAAAACAGCCCAGAAGTGCTCCCCCTTCCCTGCCCTGGGGGCGCCTCTTTGCAGGGAGCCATTTAAATAGCTGGTGTGTGTTGTAAAGGAGACAGGGTTCCAGGACAGTTTGTGCAAGATCCAAGTCTGTAAAACAGCAGCATGTGCCATGGGCATGTTCATGTACATCTGCGTGGAGAAAGAAGCTGGGGAGTGACGGTGGTTATCTCTGGGCAGTGGGATCTGGGGTGGTTTTTTCCTTTTTTGCTAAACTATACTTCACAATTTTATTTTTCTACATGCATTTAAAAAGAAAAAAACAAAGAGCTCGTGTAAGTGTCACAGAACCCACAGCTGTCATTTGCTTCCTCACTAGCTGTGTGTGACCTCAGAGTACTCGCCCTCTCGGGTTCCTCATCTCAGAGTTGCCCCACCTTGTTCCTTCTGGGAGATTCCCCGGGAACCAACTGCGATCCACCACTAGAATTCAGGCGGCGAGAGGGCAAGCGGGGGTCTTCAGCACCTCCTCTGTGTCCGCCCGAACGCCCACGCAGTGCCCTGCACGCTGCAGCGTTAGTTTTTATTACTGCAGGTGCTAGATAAATTCTCAGTGACCGAGCCTGGAGCCAAACACATTTATCCTTGTCATCGCTCCAATTCTGCGCGGCTGGGATGGAACCCAAGGCGCAGGAGACACAATAAATCTGCTCTTGGGGCCCCGCCCATTTCTCCACCAAGCAGATGTAGTACTGGGGAGCCAAGCCTGGGGGGCCCAGGGCTGGGCTGCTGGCGGGAGCGAGCACAAGGCCCCAGGAGCTGAGTCCCGAAGAAGGGCTGGCCACTTCAGAAAGCCTCCCCTCCCGCAAGGTGTGTGAGTTGGCTTTTGGCAGTGATTTCTCCAGAAGGAAGGAATGAGGCCCTGACCAAGTGCAAAGGCAGCGGGTAAGAGCTGTGCCTGGGCTTTAGTCCTGTCTTGGCCCCAAGGCCCCTGCCACCCTGAGCCTGGACAAATCACTCCACTGCGCTGGGCCTCACTTTCCTCACCCACCAGAAAGGGCAATATCACTTATTTTTTTTTATTATTATCATGACAATAAAATGAGATTATATGTGTATCATCTGGCATATAGCAAGCACTCATAGTGACCAAGGGTTGCCTTAAAATGGTTTGAAGGTCCAATTGAGTAAGTAGCCACCAAGTGGCTCCAAGTATAGGGCTGGCTTCATGCCAGAGGCCTTTCCCCAATGCTAACCACTCTGCCACAGACAGAACTCACTTAAAGCATGCTCCAGTTTTGACATGGGTGGGATCCAGCTCCCTCTCCCTTATACTGTACAGCCTTGCGTGTATTTATTAAGCAAAAGCAGCTCATGGTACATCTTTCATGTGCCAGACATCTGTTAGGGGCTTTGTATCCCTTTTACAGAGAGGACGTCTGTTGGGACCCAGAAGAGTAAGGTTATGGCCAAAGTCACACAGCATGACAAAAGGTGGAGCCAGAATTCAAATGCTGCCGTATTACTGCATCGAAAGAGCATGAGAAGCCCCTAGAAAGTCTGTTCACCCTTATTTTGTTTTGCAGACTCTGGAATTTTCCATTTCATTTGTTTGACGCCATTTGTAGTGAAGGCTTCCTAATGCATCTTGGGAAGGAATGTGCTAAATGGTACCAAATACAAACTCACTTCTCCCACGTGTTAGCCATACTAAGTGCTATGCCCTTAAATCATTCTGAGACCTTCTTGTCGTGATACTTGCGGCACAGGGAGGAAGCTCGCATTGCCTTGTTGCAGCTGTGCTCCTCTAGCTCGGGATCTGTGACAGAGACTCAGAGCTGGGTGCCCACCAAGAGGGAAGGGTTTCTACCCAATCTTGTGGGAGGACTTAGACCCTCTCAAGTGTTCTAAAAACTCATCATCCAAACGGAAAGGGAGGGGCGCCCGGGTGGCTCCCTCGGTTGAGCACCAGACTCTTGATGTCGCCTCAGGTCATGAGCTCACAGTTCATGAGTTCGAGCTCGGAGTTGGGCTCTGTGCTCCTGGTATGGACCCTGCTTGGGATTCTCTCTCTCTCCCTTTCTCTCTGTCTCTACTCTACTCATCCTCTCTCAGAATAAACAAACTTAAGAAAAATAATAATAATTAAAAGCAACCAGGAGAGGAGAAGACTGTGGAGTCACCAGGTGCTGAACAAATGTTTCCCAAAACAAGGATGTTCGGTGACAGACGTCTGAGACATGCCGCTGGAAGGATGGAAGCTCAGCACTTCAGACACATTGGAGTTTCCCACGTCACCTTTGGCTTCCACGTGAGATTAAGGGACAGAGGTTTATCCAGAGTCCTATTTAACTGGTTCAAGGCCAATGCTAGAAGTGGGGAATCCAAAGTCTACCCAGACTATTTCCTCTTATTTTGATTTATGCTAGTGGTTTACAGCTTCTTTGTATGACAAATATTTTTATAAAGTCCTCTTAATACCCTAAATGAAAGTGGTGGATTATGTAAGTTATCTACACACAAATTAATGTGATTAATACCCTAACTCAACATGGGTTTTTTGTTTTTTTTTTTAAGCTAACTATTGGCATGGGGCCACATAACCCCTGCGGCACTGTCCCGGACACTGCACAGTTGGCTCACGGCATCTCAGGCCTCTGCCTGGTGCCGGCGGCACGTTACCCCCCCAGTGACGACAACCAACAATGTCTCCAGATATTGCCAAATGTCCCTGGAGGGGAGGGGCAGTAACCGCCCCCATGGAGAACCACTCTTCTAACAAAAAGGATCAATAGAAAGATAACGTATAATAAAGTAACATGGATTTCAAAATCTAAAGGCTCAGGCATGGCTGCCCTGGGGGACACGATGCAGCAGCCAGCTGCCTGCACCCATTGATGAGGAAGAGGTTTGGGATTTAAGAGGATAAGAAGCTGTTTACACAAGAAGAACAGGAAAATGAAAGGGCAGAGGTATGGGTGGACCTCAGAATAAAAACTAATGTTACGCTAATATGCAGCATCAGCAGCAGGATAGTTATGACCAGTGGTATAGCTCTAGAGACAGGGTCTCTCGTGCTTAAGAAGAACTTGGAGTTCTCTCCTGTGAGGATGGAGAGAAAGAGGGAGTGGTGGGGAGGACTCCAGAAAAGGAATCAGAATGATGTTCTTGAAAAAGAACAGGCAACTGGGAAATAAATAATTTTAGAGTGTAATGCCCACAACCTAGATTTCTTGTCATTGTGCTATGTAATAAAGAGAATGTGTATATAGATGGCCATTAGAACAATATTTTTAATTTTCTTAAAACATTAGTGAAATTTAGCGGCATCCTTTTATTTCATGGTTGTGTCATTTATAGCAGGCCCAAGTCTGTTCAAGGAAATCTCAGATCTCCGTTACGGATTTTCAGTTGGTTTCACTGTGCAGTTAACTGCCCTACAGCATTGAAACCCTTTCCAGGAGAATTTGCAGCTAGAAATGCTTAATGCACAGGGCTGGCCGCCTGCACAGAGCAAGTAAATAACATGGTAATTTCCAGACAAGATCTTCCTTCCATTTAAGCTTCTCTGTATGGAATGGTCTTCTGAATTACTAGGCTCTTCAGGTAACTTCTCTTAGAACTTATTTTCATAATGATTGTGTTCTAAGTATGGCTGATTTACATTTGTAATGAGTTTCGTCTGGAAGAACATTCAAAAGCCGTGTGGGACATGAGACATTTTTCATTGTATGGGACTGTTCCAAACATTCCCGGACATCAAGCTTCCACCCATCCCCAAATGCAATGGGAACATCAACAAAAAAAGCACACCCACTAATTTCCAGCATGCCTGTTCTGGGGCACCACAGCTCCTGTTGATTACCCCATACTTACATGACCACATCCCAGATGTAGGTCACTGCCACCCAAGATGACATTGACAAGCACCCACGTTGGAGGCACAGATTCACACGTTCCTGCCACCAGCTGGTGTTTCGGGCACAAAATAGGGGTAATTCTCCTGTCTCCACTACTGTTATCTCTATTACCTCCAATACTTCTATGCAATATTAATTAATCATAACTCAATGAAACCCTCAACAAATGGTATTAACAAGGTAACAGCTGTCAAGAGTTCCCTGTGTGTCACACCCTGGGTCTTACTTAGGTCTATTGTTTCATTCAAACTTCACAACAGCCCTGTGAGGTAGACACTATTATTAGCCACATTTTACACAAGGGAGTTTGGGTAACTTGTCCAAAGTGACCAACTAGTGAGTGACAGGATCAGAATTTGGACTCTGGCTCTTCCTCTAGTTGCTGTACTATTTCTCCAGAGCTGGCTTCTCTGTATTCAATTTAAGTAAAAGAGGTAAATGGCAGAAAGCATACTTTTATAAAAAGTTGTATGTAATTACGCCCAAAGTTTACCCAGATTCAGTATACATTAATCACGGCCCCCCAATACCACCAGTTTAATAGTCCTGTTCCTGTGGAGTTGGAATGGAGGAAAGGCTGTTTGGAATCCTGCCTTTGAGCCCTGAAAGATACTCCATCATGAAAGAAATATTGAGCTAAATTTCCCTTAGCCAGAATGGCAAATAGGTTTCATCTCAAGTGTCTTCTTATTGGCCATGGCTGCCTAGGGTTGAAAAGGTTTTTTCTTTTGTTAGTATTGCATGAAGCCTATTTTTTTTTATTAAAAAAATGTTTATTTATATTTGAGACAGAGAAAGAGACAGAGGGCAAGTGGGGGAAGGACAGAGAGAGAGGGAGACACAGAATCCGAAACAGGCTCCAGGCTCTGAGCTGTCAGCACAGAGCCCGACGCGGGGCGTGAACTCATGGACCGTGAGATCATGACCTGAGCCGACTTAACCGACTGAGCCACCCAGGTGCTCCAAAGCCTATTTTTTTTAAAGGGTTTTTTTTTTTTTCTTTACAGCATTCTTTTTTTTTTCTTCAAAGTTTATTTATTTTGAGAGAGAGATCGAGAATAGGCAGGTGAGGGGCAGAGAAAAGGAGAGAGAGAATCCCAAGCAGGCTCTGCACTGTCAACACAGAGGCCGATGTAGGGCTCAAACCCAGGAACTGTGAGATCATAACCTGAGTAAAACTAAGAGTTGGATGCTCAACCGACTGAGCCACCTAGGCACCCTGGGTTGAGGAGGATTTTTAAGGCAAGCGGAAGATGTCATCATCAATTAGTAATGTCTGTCCTGGCTAGGAAGAGGGCTTCTGGCATCTTCCAAACTAAGAAGTTATTATCCTTATATCCCTCGGTTGGAAACTGTCCACTTTAGAAACATTTTCCAAAGTAGAAGTAAAACTGAAAAGGAAGTTTTGGTGGAATTCTAAGTTAACAGAAAACACCCAGTTCCTCAGAATCAGCTTCTCATGTAGTCATAGAAACATTAAGGTAGGAATGACCTTCAAGATTACTTAGATTTGTCCATCTATAGATGGATGGATAAAGAAGATGTGGTATGTATCTGTATGTATGTATACAGACACACACACACACACACACACACAATGGAATATTACACAGTCATAAAAAGAATGAAATCTTGCCATTTACAACAACATGGATGGAGCTAGAGTACATTATACTAAGTGCAATTAAGTCAGTCAGAGGAAGACAAATACCATATGATTTCACTCACATGTGGAACTTAAGAAACAATACAAAAAGGGGCACCTGGGTGGCTCAGTCAGTTGAGCGTCCGACTTCACTCAGGTCATGATCTTACAACTTGTGAGTTCGAGCCCCACGTCAGGCTCTGTGCTGAGTGCTCAGAGCCTGGAGCCTGCTCTGGATTCTGTGTCTCCCTCTCTCTGCCCCTTCCCCAGTTTACACTCTGTTTCTCTCGGTCTCTCTCTCTCTCTCAAAAATAAATAAATATTAAAAAAAAAAAAAAAAAAGGAAACAATACAAATGAACAAAGCAGGGGGAAAAAAGAGGCAAACCAAGAAACAGACTCTTCACTATAGAGAACTGACGGTTTACCAGACTGGAGGCGGGTGGGGGATGGGTGAAATGAGTGATGCAAATTAAAGAGGACGCTTATAATGAGCACTGAGTAATGGACAAAATTGTTGAATCACTAGATTGGAGACCTGAAACTAATAGAACACCATGTTAACTATACTGGAATTTTAAAAAATAAAACATTTTTAAAAAGATTATTTAGCTTTATTCACTTTAAAGGTTTTTTTTTTTTTTTAATGTTTATTTATTTTTGAGAGGGAGAGAATGAGTGGGGAAGGGGCAAAGAGAGAGAGAATCCCAAACAGGCTTTGAGCTGTCAGCACAGAGCCCAGCTCCGGATTCAAACTCACGAACCGTGAGATCATGACCTGAGTCGAAATCAAGAGTCAGATGCTTAACCGACTGAGCCACCCAGGCGCCCCAAGATTTATTCACTTTAGAAATGTTTTCAAAAACAGGAACAGAAACAAGAAGGAATTTCTGGTGGTGAATTCTAAGTTCACCAGAAAACTCAGTTCCTCAGAATATCCCATTCATGGACTTGTAGGAACTTAAGGAAGGACATTTAAGAGTATTTAGGCGTGTGGTTCTTAAATTTAGCTTGCAGTAGAATCACCTGGGGAACTTTTGAAAAATTCTGGTGTGTGTTCTGAGTTAATTGGTCTGAGGATAGGCTCAGGAATTGACATTTTCTGAAAATTCCCCCACTGATTCTAATGCTCAGCCAAGACGGAGAACTACAGACTTGGCCAAAACCTCTCATTTTACAGATGTGGAAATGGAGGCTTAGAGAAGCCTGGTGGTTTTCCTGGGACACACAGCTGGGGATAGAGAAGATTCTGCCCTGCAGCCCCAGCCTCTGGTCTGGGCGTGGGGTGAAGCCCCTGGGTCCTTGATGCTGCAGAAGTAACGTCCCGGGGGCGCCTGGGTGCCTCAGGCAGTTAAGCATCCAATTCTTGAATACGGTTTAGGTCATGATCTCTCATGGTTTATGACTTCAAGCCCCACGTCAGGCTCCGCAGCTGGCAGAACGGAGACTGCCTGGGATTCTCTCTCTGCCCCTCACCTACTCGTGCGGTCTCTATCTCTCTCAAATTAAATAAACCTAAAAAAAAAAGACGTAGAGTCCTGGAGCCCACATCAGTCTCAAAATCTGTGTCCTGTTGGCCATTTTCCTTACAGCTGACACTCAAGATGAGCATGACCACACACCTTAAGACGGCCATATGGCCACCTCCCCCGCCCCCCCCCCCCAACACACACTCCTGGCATTTCCAAAAAGAATTCCAAGATTCTCCCACACCTGGTCTCTATTGCATATCTGGTTTTTCATGCCACTTGCTGTAGGTGTTACACTGGATTACTTGCTTGCCCTTGAGGTCCCTCCATGGCACTAAAAACAATAGTAAGAGATCAACAAAACACTGTCCCCAAAGTAACTTTAAAAAGGTAGAGGAAGGGAGAACGAGAAGTGGGTTAAATTTGTGGAATGCCTCCTATCTGCCAAGTACCTTACAGATTTATTTATCCTCTCAACATCACAGGAAGGGAATGTTCGTATCCCATTTCACAGATGGGGAATGGAGGATCTGGGAGGTTAGGGAACTTGCCCAAGGTCACACAGCTCATGAGTGGGAGTCAGGATTCAAGCCAGTTCTCACTACCGTCCTCTGTAGGCTCCTCCAGTAAGGTGGCGTGTCCTTGAAAGGGTCTGTCGCCCCAGGGATCGCTTCTTAGCGGTGAGGAAAAAACAGTAATGATGCAGTGGAAGAATCTGACCACACTGACCAGCTGATCAAAACATTAGCAGATAAACATCAGGCAACATGACCTATGTTGTCTTCTGGCCAGGGCCACATAACCTGAACCTACTCATGAGGAGCCCAAATTGAGTAACGTTCTGTAAAATAACTAGCCTCTGTTCTCCAAACATTTCAATGTCCTAACGGAGAAAGAGGAATTGTCCCAGAGTAAACAAAAGAGACGCTACGTCTTCAGGTTGTATGTGGTGCTGGATTGGACTCTCTGGCAGAGCGGGGACGGGCTTTGAGGCCCTACTGGGCCAACCGGCAAACTTAGAATGTAGAGCATACAACGGCAACAACAAAACATTGTAACAGCATTACGTTTCGAGAATCCGATAACTGCCGTGGCTGTGTAAGAGAATATCTTGTTCTTCAGAAATACACACAGGTATGAAGAGAGAAGGGGGTGTGGGGTCTCAAGCTACTCTCCAATGGCTCCGAAAAAATAAGTATTGCTGCGGTATTCCTTCCAGAAGCTGGCAGAGAACGAAGCCCATGGCAGATAGGGAATGAAAAAAAAAATCTTTGTGTTTTTATTTGATTAAATAATCCCATGGTTTCCTGACTTCAAGGAAAATACTTTTCAAAGTGACTTTCTGGGTTTCAAGCCCTTCTGTTGATTTCAGAGAATGAAATGCTGATGCCTCACCAACCGCCTCCCCACCGCACCCTCAGCTCCTTTAAGGGGAAAACCCTACTGTGAATTTGTCATACTGTGTTATCATTTGGAGGTTTCCTCCATATTTCCTGAAGACGTATTTGGGATGTTAGTACTCTTACCATATTCGTACGGTGAAAAAAATGAACTCATTAGGATTTGACGGCGTATGTTCTCTGCTCTTCTGACCTGCTGCCATGAAAATCTTAAATCAGATTCTTGCTCTAACAGACAGAAAGGACAGAGTCGGGCCTCTCACTTGAGAAAGAAAGTTGTCTTTGATTCAGCAAACACTGAGCCAGCCTCTGCTACGTGTGGTAGACAGAGCACTTCTCCCAGACATTTGAGAGAATAAACACATTCTAGGTTACTGAACTAAATGTTTGGAAACTACGTCCAGGGTCCTTCATTGCTAGGCACCAGTTTTATGAAGACAGAATTGCATCCTAGCCATTTTTGGCAGGATGCACTTCTATTAGTCAGGCTCTTAGCTGCAAACAACATAACGTGCCCTGGATGAATTAAGCAGAAAAGCAGAATGATTCCTAAGGGATCCTCAGGAGCTCACAGAAGCCCTAGGAAAGGGCAGAGTCCAGTTGAAGGCCATCCAGCAAGGCCCTCAGCGGAGACTCCCCCTCCTCCCCTTCTGGGAGAGCCTCTGATGCTCACATCTGACAACGGGCAGTGGACGCCAGGTGCCCTGACTGTGCCCCAAAGCCTTGGCCAGAGCGGATTCCTCTGGGTATCTGCTTCCCACGTGGGAGCGAGTGTCTCCTGGGCAGATAGATCTCCACTGCCGGAAAGGCTGGGATGGGGACTTAGGGACTTCTGTCTGGAGGGAGCACTGACAATGCAGAAAAGCCCCTAAATGTGGGCAAAGAGTTCAAAAGATGCGTGGTGGCCTCGAGCATCATGACCAGCGTCCGCCAATAATAGGGCACCAACGTGGACCAGTGAAGCCAGGGAAAACTCCCAGTTGCCGGATTTTCTCTGCATTCGCTCGTCTCCTATGCTTGTTTTCAGTCATCACGTCCTTTCTCCTTGGCTGCTGCTCTGGCATTCTAAGGCTTATTTGAGTATGGAAAAAGTCTGTAAAAGCCCCGAATCTTAGTTCCAAAGTGGACCTTTAAGGAAGAGACTAGAATAACTATTTCAAACACCTTGAAACCTGTTGGTCTCAGATTAGGAAAAGGGGCCACAGCTACTGTGTCTGTGCTACTGGCCAGGTCCAGGATTCGCTGGGCGTGCTCTGCATAGTATTAAAAGCTGGTGGCCAGGCAGAAAAGGAGGTGATGATTACGAGAGTGACTTTGCACCAGATAAGGTCCTCTCGGTGTCCCTCCTGCAGGAGTTCTCGGAGACTTTCCTATGTTGCAAGGGAGATTTCTTTCCTTCAGCCATACAGAGCACACTTGGGGTGCAAAGCACCTTGCTGGGACTTGGGTTTCACAGAATACCCTCGCGGAAGTGCTGTTACCCCATGGTGCCTTAGAACCCCACAGAACATTTCTTCAGATTCAAAACTCCTGGAGATTCCCATGCAGTTACAAGTGATTTTAAATGTCACTGGTTTCAGACCAATTTTGAGGGGTGCTTTAAAAAGGGAAGGTGTGGGTGGCAGGGGACAGGACACTGCCGAGTTCAGTCTCTTTCAAATCTCTTGACTGTCTCAGGAAGTTGCTTTACCTCTGCTGCCATTTGACCTCAGAAACACAGCTTGCGATCTTTAAACAATGGGGCCCCTGACCTTACATGCAAGCCTGACGTTAAAATAACTGACTTATAGTTATTACAGAACATAATCACGTTATCCGAGGAGAAAACAAGAGCTTTACTACAAAATCAATTTAATTTCAAATATGCTTATTTTGCACAAACTAAAACATTGTCATGAGTTGATTTTTCTTTTGTTAGTTTTCGTTTCATTTTCTGGTTCACTGTCAAGTTCAACTTCACATTCATTTAACACATATACACACACAAAACTTGCAAAAACTTGGGCTCCTACGTGAGCTGGCCCGCAAGCCCCTCTCCAGAACAGCCGCATAAGGCTGACAACTTCCAACCGCACTTGGCTTAGAAATCTTTGGCGTAGTTTCTAGGGAGACAATTGACCAGCCTATCACAATGCCCACCATTCCTACTTTCTAAAGATGTTTGGTTCTATCCAAAGGGCCATCAAGATGTTGAAAAACCCCATCTATGAGGTGTGACACACAGCATCAGTCCCAAGGAATGTAGTCTTTGATAAAGTCACAGAATTGTGAAGGTTGCAAGGTTGCAGCCTCATTATCCTAAAACAGTGTCTGATGAAGACTCCTTCACTTGGAATGGGTTTTGATTAACATTCAAGATCATTGCACATTTGTTATCGGTATGTTCACTTCTTTTGAGGCAGTTTAAAAAAGGGGAGCCTGGGTGGCTCAGTCGGTTGAAGAGTCCGACTTCGGCTCAGGTCATGATCTCATGGTTCGTGGGTTCGAGCCCCGCGTTGGGCTCTGTGCTGACAGCTCAGAGCCTGGAGCCTGTTATGGATTCTGTGTCTCCCTCTCTCTCTGACCCTCCCCTGTTCATGCTGTGTCTCTGTCTCAAAAAATAAATAAAACATTAAGAAAATTAAAAAAAAAAAAAGCAGTTTAAACATTAAAAAAAAAAAAAATATTTAGAGAGAGAGAATCCGAAGCCAGCTCCAGGCTCTGAGCTGTCAGCACAGAGCCCAATGCGGGGCTCGAACTCACGAACCATGAGATCATGACCTGAGCGGAAGTGGAACCCTTAACCTACTGAACCACCCAGGTGGCCCAAAGCAGTTTTTTCTTAAGTGATGGATTGTTTTCAACAAGGTCACAAAACCTATTTAATCCTATCACGAAAAACTAAGGCAAACTGACAATATGAAGGGCCTTATGGTAAAACTTGCTACATAGATTTAAAAAGAATTCACATATAGGCCTTGATAGGTCTAAACATCCAGAAACAGAAGAGGAATGTTTCCAGGCTGATTTTAGACCAAGCCAGGCACTACATACTCTTGGTTGCTTTTTTCTTGGTATTCCAATCCATATGAAAGTATTTAATCCAGTTCCTAAGCCTCAACTATCCCATGAGTATGTGAATTATAGATTCTTGCACATCTGAAGTACTTTCTTGCGGCTTTTTTTGGTTTTGCTTTGTTTTGTTTATCCTACACAACTTCCTTCCTTCCTTCCTGTCCTTTGCTCCCCAGGGCTTTGAGAGATAGGCTAACCACTAATCATGTCCTCCTGCAGCAGGACAGGAGACCCAGATCCAGGCTCCTCCCTCTGCTCCTGGCCAAAGAAGGATAGAAGCAAACAATAGCCATTTTGAACAACACTGCTATTCACAGTACAGAGATGAGGGCAACATCCTTGAATTCAGATAGCGAATCCTTGCTGCTTCAGTGACACACAGCTGCTCTTACATGGGAACAGAGTTAACAAACACCCTTGTGCATTTTAGCCCCTCCAGACGGCCTTCCAGTAGGCTGTCCCCCTTGACGACAGTCACTCTGAGAGCTTGCTCATGCACTCGCCACTCAGAGCATTCCACATGGGGCAAGTTCTTAGCAGACTTAGCGATTCAAATGTTTCCTCTCCCCAAGCGTTCTTTTCAAGGGCCATTTGGATTCCAGGGGCCACTGCTCACCCTTAATAGTTGACATTCTTTCCATTTCTCGCCTTCCTGTCGTGAGTACAGATTCTGAAAACTCCATTGACTAATTTGTCCAGTTCTGCTCTAAATTCGGAGCCTTGGACCAGAATGAACACCTGCTAGGCGAAAATTAAGCCTATTGGAAAAAATTTTTTTAAAGCCCGAACTAGACAAATCCTGAAAGGGTGTCAAGCTCCTCTGGACTTAAATGCCTGTGCCCAGCAGACCATTCGCTTGTTCACTCCCAGAGCTCCCACTTAATTTTCTTCATGGGAATGGTTCGCTATAAACAGAAGAGCAAGCTCTTATGGGGCACTTCATATCAAAGCGCTTGTCTAATGGCACTTGGGAGGTCAACCACTCCAGGCTGAGGGCACTCTACTCATCTGCCCGAGTTAAATTAAGGCACACAAAAGACCAGTGCTTTTCCCAAGGCCGTTGAGTGAGGAGGCTAGAATCAAGATAGGGTCCTGAGCTGATCAAACCCTCGAAAGAGAGTCCGACAGACACGGATGACCACCACGCAGAACCATCGCAGGGGGTTGAAGCCAAGTTGTGTAGCCAGGGACCCAGGAGTTAGACAGCCTCTACAATTTCCTAGCTCTGAGTCCTTGTGCTGGTTATTCTTCTTTTGGGGTAGGTTTTCTCATCTATGAAGTGCAGATAGCAATCCCTCCCTGAATGGCATGAGAGTACTTGACAAGCGCTGAGGGTACGGCCCCTGGTACTCAGTGAGTCCTGGGCAGTGAGCGTTACATCTCTCTGGTGGGTCATAATTGTTATGGCTTCTAGGTGACTCCTTTAATTCATGTTGGGCCTGATGACCCCTGTTGGCTCAGCTCACAGAAAGTCAAGGAAATGTAAAAGTTCAACCGACACTGGCTCAAGATGCATTCTTGTTTTCTGAAAGGCAGTAAACCCAGGCAGAAAAATGCTCTCCTTTTCCAAAAGGGGTTCGAAACAAAGGCCCTTTGAAACAGAGGAGACTGGCAACACTTTTGAGAGTAATAAAGGAAGCCGACTTTCTCAAGGCACACAACAGGAATGAGAGAGGAAGAGAAAGAGACGAACCAGGAGTCCAAGGGCCCCTGGTAGCTAAGTTCTAGACAGAAAGCATTGGTCTTCATTCTCTTAGAAAACAGTTAAGCAAAACCTTTGGGAAAACAGAACCAGGTTTTTAGCATTTAGGCTGCAACTGAATCCTGTACAAAACACCGTGGTTTCTGATTTATGTTTTTCCAGGTGCAAAGGAGCCCTTCTAAAACCATCACCTCAATTCCTGCAAGTGGGGCCCGGGACCTATGCTGCAATAGGTGCCCCAGCGTGGAGAGCCGCTGGCCTGGGTGCTGCCAGAAACACTAGAAGGGGAGGGTCCAAGGTGGGGGCGGGAACACCTGGGACACTCGGAATTGTCTCGTTCTAAATGAAAATAGTTTACGCCGACATTGTCACAGATCCAAGATATCTGGGGCAAATGGTTTCCTCATTTCTCCTCCATAAATCAGGGTGGATATTCCTGGCAAGCTCTGTTCCCAGGGTGGGCAGCTGTGAGTCCAGAGAGGGGCGGATCTCCTCCTCCTCTCCTAACCTCGTCCCGCCTTTCGCCCCCATCTGCCTCATGGCTAATGACTTTAGCAGACAAGCTCTGAGCCTGAAGAAAACAGGACCTATTCTTTAAAGTAGTAAACTGTACTGACATTTAGTGGGAAGAGTCCCTCCTTCAGCCCCAGCTTCTGAATGAAATCAGCTAGTGGAGAGAGCTACCATTTGGTTTAGTTTGCTCAAAAGTCTTCCAGTCTCAGTGACTCAACGGTGGGGCTGGCGGCACCATAAATCCAAACCTCTTTAGACTCTTAAACATGGGAATTTCATTCCATAAATCTTTCCCCTCACGTATTTGTTCAAAAGACCCACAAATGCAACAAGACAAAGAAAACTTTCATTTAGAGTGTTCAAGGAAGTCTTTTGTTGTTTCAAAAGCACCTGAGAGATGATTTCTTGGGCTCACATCACAAATCTTAGTTTCTTTTGAATGGTATGAGGAGAAAAAAGGTTTAAGGCATAAATGGTGCTACATATATGAGATGGAAAAGAGAAAAGATAACTCTTTTCTGAGATTGGTAGAATGAACCAAAACCAAATGTAACTTTGTCACACAATTAAACAAAAAATTTTTTTTAATGTTTATTTATTTTTGAGAGAGTGTGATCAGGGGAGGGGCAGAGAGAGAGGACACAGAATCTGAAGCAGGTTCCAGGCTCCGAGCTGTCAGCGTAGAGCCCAACGCGGGACTCAAACTCACAAACTGTGAGAACATGACCTGAGCCGAAGTTGGACGCTTAGCCGACTGAGCCACCCAGGCGCCCCGTCACACAAGTTTTAAAAGAACAGTAGTTTAAAGTCTCAGAAGATAGTTTTCCTAACATCGCTTCCACCCGTTTAAGAAAAGGCAAGTAGTAAACACCGATACCTCCAAACATACCACATGAACAGCATTCTGCTTTAGAGGACCTTGTGATTTTTCAGCTTTTACGTGGTAAGAAATGTATTTATAGCAGTCATTAAAGGACCATTGATCATTACGAACAGTTAAGCACTTCCACTTTGGGACAAATTTCAGGTCAACCTTTGGAACAAACGAGGCTTATAAACACTCTATATGCATTTTTAGCTAACTGTACGGTCAGAGGTGGTGCTCGAAAGGCTGGAGGCGATTTGTTGTGCGCTCTGGATCGAAACAGAAAACTTAAGAGAAGCTCTCATGGTGAAAACCCTAGGAGATATGTAGGCCGGCAAAGAGCAAGAAAACGAACCCAGCATCAACTGCACACTCTCCAGCTGGAGAAAGCTCCGAAGCTTTCTTGTATGGGCTGTAGAAGAACTAGGTTCAGAAGAGGAAAGTAACTTTCTACTCACCCAGAGGATCCGTCAAACTCCTTCTGAGAGAGGGTTCCTACACGGAAAACTAACCACCTCCTTACCTGCAGCCGCTTATTTAATTTTCCTCGTGCATGCACTCACCTGCAGCTACTGAATTTTAATGTATGGGAGAGGCACGCCCCCCTCCCTCCCCCTCATTTAAATCTCTGGCTAAAATGATCCTTGCCCCGGGGAAATCATTCCTCTCCCGTAGTCTTCCAAAGAAGCCAGCCTGCCATCACCCTGACCTGAACACGGTGAAAATGATTCTGGACCTTGACCTCTAGAACTGTGAGACAATAAATTTATGGTATTCTTTTAAACACGAAAACAATTAAAAAATAAATAAATAAAATTATCCTTGCCTAAAAGAGCAAATGCAGAGGTAAGCTTTTATTTCTCTCTCTAGCAGCTATCATTCTACGATAATAGAATGCCACAAACTTCCAAATTTTGGAACTGGGTTTCTACTTTCAAAAAAATCAAAACTTAACTCTCTGTGTATATAGGTGGGTCTCCAAGCTGCATCCAAAAGTTCGTTTGTACGTCAGTTGCAAGGAAGTTGCAACAGGTATTTTCTCCGCAGAAGTAAAGCTACATCGGGTAGGTGGGTTGCTTGGCCAGTCTACAAATCGTTTTCATCCGTCAAATGGCTGACTTGCAGCACTAGCCGTAGGAGCTTAAGTTCGGGGAGCTGGGAAGTGTGCAAGTCAGAGTGAGGGGAAAACCTCTCTCAAAGCAATGTTGAAGTAAGCAGTGTAGTCTGGTTATTTCACCGCCCCTAAAGGGTAATCAACCAGTAACTTCACATTTCCTTGGAGTCGGCCTGTTTTCTCCAAGGCACTCCTGGGGCCAAACTTACAGACCTAACTTGCCTTAAATCACAAACAGATGGTAATCTTCACTAGGTGTCAATCTGAGTCACTGGACTTCCTTTTAATTCACACAAATGTGTGAATGGCTAATGGTGCTTTAACCTTCCCAGAAGAATTTGCATTTTGAGGAAAGGCTCCTATCACCCACCAGGATGGAGGGGTGAGGTTTGTCTGGGGGAGGGGAAGGAAACCAGCACACTGGATTCCAGGGCCTGTTCCCATCTCACTTCTGAACCCATCTGCTGACGGCTGTGCGAGGTGTCAGGAGGAGAGCGAGGCAAGGGCGTGCAGGTGTGCATCGGGGGCAAGGCCCATTCTCCGGGGCTGCCTGTACCGCAGGGGAGTGAGAGCTTTGATGGGGAGCAGAGCCATCGGCGCAGCTGGAAAGCAGGCAGACCCTCCGCCCCAAATTCGGTAGGTCCAGAGTGAGGCCGGGAACCTTCACATTTAAACACTTCATGAGATTGACTTCATATCAAGGAAGGCGTATCAAGAGGGGCAAGTAATTCGATCATTTTTGAAATTCAGGTAATTATACTCTACCTACATCACTTCCTATAGGATACTTAGTATGTTAAATTCCGCCTAAAGCTCTAAGTAAAAACAAAACAAGCAAAATGGCCCTTTCATTGATCATCGAGGTCTTTTGAATTGTACCTAGTCATCAGAGTTTTAGGTTCCAAACCCACATTCCTTTCAACAGTTCTTAAAATTTAATGCCAGAAGCTTTAGATCTAAGGAAAAAAAAAAAAAAAAAACAAAAAAAAAACAAACCCCACACACATGGAGGTCACAATGAAGGTTTCAAATCAAGGGGTCAAATGTATGTCACCAACTTATTTTTGACATTTGAGCCTCAGTTAAGGCCCAAATTTCTTACTCCTCAAATACTAAGTTGCCACGAGATAGGAAAATGTAAAAGCAGTTAAGAGAAGTCTTCCTCACTCAGGAAATCCTTAGATTTGGTTTCCTAAAGTAACACAGGCCTTGCAATTTCTTTGTGCGTATTTTAGGATATGCCTGAAAAAAACAAAAACCAAAAACCAAAAACACCCCAACCCCTGCACACAACATCAAGGCAGTCAATGAACAAAAAGACCAAATTAATATTGTGGCAGGTCTTAACGTCAGTTTCCTTGCTTAAAATGTCAACCTTCATTCGATATTAATACCTTTGCATTCAAATATTTATAATTACTTTCTTGGTGCACAGAACTCTGAATTCTTGAGAGTTAGGGCCCTCTTTTCCAAACCCACATTCAAGGAAGAGCAAAGAGGCTTGGGAGAGTATCCTTTCCACTAATCTTTAAAACAAAGCATCCACCAGGCAAAAGCTCAACTTGATGTTAATGGCCAGAGGCAGTGTTCTTGGGAGTCTACCTGGGGCTTAAAAACCAGACTTTACTAACCTTGTGACTGCTTTTTCTGCATGTCCCAAACCCAAACCTTTTGGCTGGTATATGTAAGCATAGTTACAGTACTAATGCTTCTACTTCAAGGAAAATTATTTGCAGTCCTTCCCAGTCTTTTTCCTCTAGTGGCTGGGGAGGAACTGAGGGTAGATATGAGACAGGACAGGAACTGTTCTCCTAAAGAATCATTTGGATTCCCCCAGAGATTTTACATCTAACACAACATGAGATGCTTATGATAGGCGCAAATAACACAAAAGAACACGTTTTACACAACACAAAGTAAAATACTTATAATAGGCACAAAGCATTTTTTTTGTCACTGCCATGGTGCAGATGATTTAAACAAAAGTAACTATGGTTTAATAGCTTCTTTCTCCCTAACTTCAGATGTTATTTAAACAATGAAGAGCAAGATGCTTTAGGAGGTTTTTAAAATACTTACTACAAAAATCGGTGGAATTTATACAACAGCTGCCTTATTTACAACCCCAACACGAGTTTTTCTATTCTATAGCTAAGGTTACTTACAATATAGTGGTTAAAGTCAGCAATTTGGCCTTTACAAGGTATTCAAGCTTTTAATAGGTCAATTTGAGCTGGAGGAAAAAAGTGAGCCTACAAATACTCCGGGTATTGTGGGTAGTTGGTCAATTAGTCCAAGATTAGATTACGTGTTAAATATTGAGCTAAAATAATTCCTTGAGCTTCTGGTTCACTGTCGTTGGGTGCCCTTACTAATGGTTCTAAAGTTAGTGCAGTTCCACACGTAATTATACAGTGGTCAAAGTTTATGGGCGAAGAAAAACAAACGAAGAGCATTAAAACACTCATTCTATCACCAAGGAGACCAAGGAGCAGTGCCCAGTAACTTCTTCCTCTGTAACACACGGGGACGGCTGTCACATTATTCTGGCAACTAAGAGCTTGGTAAGACACCAGAGGCAGACCTCAGGAAGTCCTGGGGGAACGTGGCCATGAAGGGAGCAGTGAAATCCAGGCGTACAAGTTCATGAAGAAGGATAAACAAAAATTCTATCAGCTACTCCTCAGCCCCTATCCTCAAAGGCAAGTATGAAAGTAAAGGAAGGTGAATTTTTAAAAAGTTCACCCTTCAGTTGTGTTAAAAATAATATGCCAAAAGTCTGCAAATGAGCTAAAAGGTCTTTGAAAAGGGTCAAGTTACATATATATCTGTCTAGCTTTCCTAATACTGCAAAAGCCACCTTAAGTCTTTCAGGAAACAAAACAGTTTGCTTGCGGAGGGAGGGGGGACCCTCTAATACAGCTGTACCTGTAATTTGCTCTTACTGCTAGTTTTTTCCTTTCCTTATTTAAAATCACACCAAAGAGGGGCGCCTGGGTGGCGTAGTCGGTTAGGCGTCCGACTTCAGCCAGGTCACGATCTCGCGGTCCGGGAGTTCGAGCCCCGCGTCAGGCTCTGGGCTGATGGCTCAGAGCCTGGAGCCTGTTTCCGATTCTGTGTCTCCCTCTCTCTCTGCCCCTCCCCCATTCATGCTCTGTCTCTGTCCCAAAAATGAATAAACGTTGAAAAAAAAAATTTAAAAAAAAATAAAAATAAAAAAAATAAAATAAAATAAAATCACACCAAAGATAAAGACGTTTTTTGGCCAAATAAAAACACAACATTGAACGGAACTTGGCCTAACAACTAGCATGGAATTGTCAATCCATCTTGCATTAGCAAAAATGAAAACATGAATAAAAATACAAAAATTAAACTAAAGAGAAAAGTGTTAACAGGCAAAACCAAGATAAAATTCAAATTTACTTTCAAAAATCTGATTTTATTTTCTGAATCAAAAAGAAGTGTATTCACGTTAAATGTAGAATGTTTAACTCTCCATTGATCTCGCAAAACACTTTCCAGATATTGTTAACAGTGCTCAGAACTGTGTAAAAGTCAACATCCAATACCATGTTTTAAAGAAAGAAGTTTAAATGTAGGACTTATTTCTAAGAAACCCTTCTCAAAGGTCAAGGCATTGGCAATTCAATTTAAAAAGAAATTTTAATCATTATTGGAAATTTAAGTGACAATGGCTCTCAAGAGCTAAAAAATCAGATCTCTTTTAAAACAGAAAATATGTTAGTTTGAGGGACTCCCACCTGACAACTCCAGTTAAACCTAATATTTCAACTACCCCCCCCAAATAACTAAAATACATTATTTTGCCTTGGAATAGGAAAATTAGAAAATGGAATTTTAAAATTATACTATATATATAAATACACCATTTTAACTGTCCTGTTTGCTAGCAGAATACTGAAATTAAAACCAAATTCTACACTCAAGGGGCAAATGATAAACGCTCTCTCAATTGTTGTAAGAGTCCATCCTTGTCCTTGTTGTTTTCTACCCCCATATATTAAAATCATGACCAAAGGCCAAGAGTTCATCCAATTTACCTGAAATGAACAGCTGGTAGGTACTGGTCCTACATGTGTGTCCTTTAACAAGTCCAGGACTCAAAAGGCTAGGGGGAGTTAGAACATGATTTAGGAACACTTGAGAATTCCAAAATGACTGACACCCATGTCCCTAAAATCTAGTACACTTTATTCCTAGGCTATTCACGTGTACTGAGAGGCATGTCCAGCATGCAGGTTAACTTCTTTTACTTGTTCAAAGTGAGGTAAAACAGACAAAAAATACTTAATATGAACAGAAGCTGCATTATTAAAACTAACCTTCTTTTGCTGCTTATTTCATGTAAACTGACTTTTAAGTTTTTTCACAAAAAAGGTCTTAAAGCCAATAATTTTTCCAAATGTAGTCACCTAAAAACTAAGCTTCCTCTTTCAAAGCCATTATTAGTAAAGAATGTTTTGAAATGAAGGAAAACATTTTTCCCCCAGAATCTGCATTTTGTACTTAGCATGATAGAGTTTCTTATTACTTTATTTTTCAAATTTAGAAAGAATTCAAATCTGAGTACCATCTGATATTTTTTTTCAGATACAAAGCAGTACCAACAGATTCATAAATATGATTTTCTGACACAGAAAAGTCTGCCACCACTTACAAAATACCAACAATTCTTCTTTCAGGCATAAGACGACTGAGACTTACTAGTTATGATTACTTTTTCAGCACGAATACAAATTTCAATCTTGATTTTTTTTTTTTTTTTGCCAACAACATTTTAAGTAGTCAAGTTATACTCCACTTCCAGATTGCAAATTAAAATAATGAAAAGACTAATGAAAATTACCCAACTGGCAACAAGTCCCATGTTTCAATGTTATTTTTACCCCCAAAATTGTAACCTACCGCCAGTAATTATTTATACGTGTCTACTTCTTCTTATTAAATCAGCACTGGTCAGTTATGTAAAAGAGTAACTGTAAGAATGGCACTTGGCACTGGAGTACCTTAATGCTTCTGGTATAGAAAGAAGCATTCTTAAGCACTTTTCTAATCTGTACTTGGAATTTCCAAAAGCATTTTTAAATCGTCAATTGTCCACTGATAGATTCTAGGGAGTCTATTCCCAGCTAACATGGTTGATTTAAAAAATAAAAATTAAAAAAAAATCGCTAAGCCACATGGTAATGGAGTATTACACTTGCTCTTTACATCAAATGGAAACAGTTCCAGGCAGACCAAAAGTCGAAGAAAACCTGCCAAATCAAAGGACTGGAAATAAATTTCATCTTACATACCTCAGAGCAGAAAAGCTCGAAAATTAAAAAGTCCAAAGACCACCCCTTCCCCCCACGCAAAATCCCATCCCAAACACTTTAATTCTGAGCCTAACATTTCCCTACAATGTTAATTCCAGAAGCTTTAAGGTACTTAAACTGTGCAGTAACTGTTGAAAGCACCACACTACAGAGGAAATGCCATAAAGGGTTCAGCAGCTGCCCACCCATCCCTTACCACCCCCACCCCAATAATATGTAAAAGCTCCTGTTAAAGTTTTTTTCTTATGCTAATAAAGGCATACCACCTAGTGTGCTAAAGACTAAAACTAGCAGCATTAGAGCAGTAAAGTGAAAATAGGAAGCCGACAGGAATGATCTAAATGCCTACTTAGAAGAAACAAAGCAGCAGACAGGGGGACCCTTTGCCCTCTCGTTGTGTTTGTAGGGAAGTGGCTGAATTAAACAGATTTACCCACTTTAACAAAAATTTAACAAAGCTTCCCCCAAGACACCAGAATAAAACCTGACCTTTCCAGTCAAAGGGCACAGAGAGGACTCTTCCACGTCCTGGAGTTGAATGAGTTCAAAGATTGGCAAAAAGGAAAAAAGAAAGCATTAGGGGTGCGATGCGAGCAAGCTCTGGAGTGAGTTTATCGAACAGTCACACCAAGTTTCTCCAGCACACGGACACCCTTTTCTTGGTATTCTTGTCGGGTCATCCAGAAGTTGTCTTTGTCTTTCATGATATCTGCCAGAACTGCACCACCCAGGAACACCATGTGCTTTCTGCGCGGTGGATCTTCGATACGGATCTTAAATTTCTAAAGGAGAAAGAGGGGATCACAAAGTGTCACTCGTGCATAATGCTTTCTGCTTCATGAAAATGACTGTTCATACATTGTCCTGTTGAATTATCACAACAGTCCTGTGAGGTAAGCAGGACGGTGCGATTTGGTATCTGAGGTACAGAGATATTTTTTGTAATCTGCCAAAAGCTCACAACTAGGAGATCACACATCCATCCCAGAGTGCTTAGAGCAGTCCTGATTTACACTTGTTGCCGCATCACTATTAACAACGCCCTCTGTCACTCTCAGAAGTGTCTTCATTTGGACAACAAATTCCACGATCAGCCTACTGACAGAGCCCAAGTACCACAGTCCTGATTGTGGCAGGTTTTCCCATCAACTGGTGATGACCACATGAGCAAATCATTTAGCCAGATGTCAAGTCAAGAGTTTGGGTAAGAGGACTTCTATGGTTTCTTCAAGGTCTAACGCCTCTGATTGCAGTCCCATGTAAGAGTAAGACTGAAATTCTTTTCTTATAAGCAAAGCTCACTTTCTATTGCTTCAAATTGAAATGAAATGTTCTCAAAATAAACAAGACCAAGTATAGTCAAATAAACCTTGGGGATGCTGGAAAAAATCAAAACAGTAACCAAAATTAAAGATAAGTGGGAAAAGTTTTATAATCTTTAGCCACTATTGACTGCCTAATAAAAATACACCTCAATCTGTGTGATCAGTCCACACTTCAAAGAGAAACCTCAAAATGCCAAAAATGCCATGGTTTAATTTACTGTGCCACAAATCCTGCAAGACTCCAAGTAAACTATGTCATGTTAAGTTGTCTTCACGTCACATAAATGGAACTGTGAGATCTGATAGTATAGGACACATAAAAACACCAGTTTACTTACATAAAAAAAAAAGGGGGGGGCTGGCTGTGTTCCAATAAAACTTTATTTATAAAAACAGACAGAAGTGAAATTAGTCAGAGAAAGACAAATATCATACGACTTCACTCATACGAGGACTTTAAGATACAAAACAGCTGAACATAAGGGAAGGGAAGCAAAAATAATATAAAAACAGGGAGGGGGACAAAACATAAGAGACTCTTAAATATGGAGAACAAACAGACGGTTACTGGAGGGGTTGTGGGAGGGGGGATGGGCTAAATGGGTAAGGGGTACTAAGGAATCTGCTCCTGAAATCACTGTTGCACTATATGCTAACTAACTTGGATGTAAACTAAAAAAATAATGGCCCCCTCAAGACCCTGCTGCCCCTGCAGCTCTCTCAACTGGCTGCTGGTTTCCTCACATCACCACCTTCCTAACCTTGGAGGTTCTGATCAACTGTTGCTCTTCACTGCTGCGCCTCTCTCCCTCCTCCCTACAACTCCAAAGTTGGAGCTCATTCTATCAGACCATTCCATCCACCACTCCTCCTTGCCAAGTCACCTACAGGACCCCCAGGTTTCTTCCTCTCATCCCTGCTCCTCCTGTGCATGGGGGTACGCTCTCACCACCATTTCCTGGTGTTATCCTTAGTGACTTTGTCCTCTGCCTCTCAAAACACTGACTTGGGTGTTCAACTCTCTACTTTGTAGCTGCCCTCAAGGAACTGAACACAACAGGTGAGAAACTCAAAAGTGCTGGTTTGACTGCATCGCTTACCTTACTTGAGCCCCTCAGTGCAGCACGGCAACCCCATTACATGTCTCTTCTCTCTTCTCTCCAACACAACCATTTCACACCTCCTCCTCCATTTCATAAACCTCCGTCTCCTGTCTCCTCCCTCTGAGCCTGCGAACGCATCCTTTTACATCCTTCTTTCTTCCTCCCTCCCCCAACAATCTATTCACACCAGACTTAGTGATTCTTTTTTAAAAACAAAAAAACAACTTGAACTCACGAGCCTGAGATCAGACCTGAGCTATCAAGAGTCACTTAACCGACTGAGTGAGCCACCCAGGCAAACCCAGGCTTTGTGATTCTTTAAAAACAAGTCAGATCCGGGGCACCTGGGTGGCTGAGTCGGTTAAGCATCTGACTTCAGCTCAGGTCATGATCTTGTGGTCTGCTGAGTTCAAGCCCCACATCAGGCTCTGTGCTGACAACTCAGAGCCTGGAACCTGCTTCGGATTCTGTGTCTTCCTCTCTCTCTGCCCCTCTCCCACTTGCACTTTATCCCTCTCTCTCAAAAATAAATAACAATTAAAAACAAAACAAAAAAAAAGAGGTCAGATCTTATCACTTCTCTGCTCAAAACCCTCCCAAGGCTTTCTATTTCATTAGGACTAAAGCTAAATCCTTTACTGTGTCTGAAAAAGACCTACATCCTGACAACCCAGGGCTTTGGCACTTGGTATTCCTGCCTAGAAGATTCTTCCCCCAGATAGTCACGTGGCTCACCCGTTCACTCCATTCTCTGCTCAGAACTGATCTCATCAGAGTCTTTCCCTGACCACACAACACGAACGATCAAGCCATCTCCCCAATCGCTACCACTTACTATCCCCTGACCTCACTTTAGTTTTCTTCACAGTGCTTATTACTATTGAAGTATTATTCACAGAATAAAAGCAGTGATTTTGTTTCTATTTACCAGTGTTTTGATTGTTCTAGCACCTAAGACAAGTGTTTAACACCCAGAAGGATGTCAAGAAATTTTTGCTGAATAAGGAAATAATCACCTGAGGCTAATTTTAAATTGTATGTATAACTCAATAAAATCAGACAAATAAGCGGAGTACTTAGACAACATGGCTCCTTTTGAGTCTTTTAATTTGTTTAATGTATGTGAGTCCGTACTCAATTTAATTTCCACAATTCGAGTCACAGATGTGACATTAGTATCTCCAAAACACAAGTCCTCTGTAATATGTAATCTCATTATCTAACAGCCAATCAAAGTTGTTGGGACAAAGAGGAGAACTTAGAACTGAATGACTTCTGGCTGAATGCAGAGTATACGTACTGTACTTCACACACTCCAGTGTTTGTAGAAGAAAAATCAATCCCAAATAACCATCGACTATTACATACTAGTTTAAAAATCTCTTTCTATTCTACACATCAACAACTACCAATTTAAGTCTGTTTCAAGAGCCAGGATAGCTGGGGAGACAAAATATTTGACACATGGTGTTTTACAATCTGATTAGGGAGATAAGACATATGCAAGAAACAGCCAGAAAAATAGCCTAGAATCAGAAATGAGACAGTCCAAGGGTAGCACTGAAGGCTAGTTACATATCCAAAAAGGTAAAAAAATAAACAAACTCAAAACCCCCAAAGAGGCATTTCTCTCTCCATAGTACAGCAGTCCCCTCTTATCTGCGGTTTTGTCTTCTGTGGTTTGCTACCCATGATCTGGAAGCAGATGATCCTCTCTCTGACGTATCACTACATTCACAAGGCCTACGTAGAACACCTCGCTTGATCTCCTCACGCAGGCAATTTGTCATCTCACATCATCACAGAAGAGTGAGTATAGTACAGGAAGATATTTTGAGAGAGAGACCACATTCCTATAACTTTTATCCCAGTATATTGTTATAACTGTCCTATTTTATTATCGTCGTTTTTTACTGTGCCTAATTTAGAAAGTAAACTTTATCACAGGCATTCACGTATAGGAAAAAATCGTATACGTGGGATCCAGTACTATCTGCGGTTTTAGGCATCCACTGGGGGCCTTCAGACGTATCCCCCGCAGAAAAGGGGGGACTCCTATAAGGCAGGCTCTTCCCGTGCATTTAGAGGCACCCTGACTCCAGGCTGTTACAGATGAATCAGAACATTTGGCCCTGGATCTCACTGCTTCCAGCCACTGACTCAGAGGTGACCAGGTAGGTGAGGTGACCAGGTAGCACAAGCATTCTGAAAGAGAGTTTACCTCGAACCATTCACTTCCTCTTATCTCTTCAAGGCTGCAAGTGACTGTATTAATAATTAGTTTAGGAAGACTTCATGCTCCCTCTGGTGGTTGTCAAGATTCACAAGCTACTTTACAGGGTTTTAAAAGTATGTTAACGGCTGGATTATTGATTGATACTTACAGAAAGTTTTTCCACATCTCCCTTTAAAACTCGTTCTAAGTAAAGCTGTTTAAGTTCTCGTTCCAACCGCGACGGCAGTCCAGGGTACATAGTAGAACCTCCAGAAAGCACAATGTGCTTATAGAATTCAGATCTAGAAGGACACAAAAGGTATTCATTTGGGGTTTCAGATGGGGAAAATAGTCTCTCAGAGCTCCTTTTTGTCTGTCAGCTTCAGGGGACTGCTGGGAGAATTAAATAAAATCCAACATGGAAATCACAGGGCTGAATGTTTGCTATTAATACTGTTATAACAAACCCTCTCTACATGTCAAATAATTATAATTTTAATGAGAATACTTCTAAAGCACTTGACACAGGTTCCTGCAAATGTAACCGAACCATTTAATAACGACCATAGTTCACATTACAAACTTTCATATTTGGACTGTGTTATCACAGTGCTTCCCTGGAGCCACTGTGTGATGTGGTTGTTTACTATAATTAACCATTTTCTACTATGATTTCAGTTCTTGCTTTTCAATGTTTACATTTGCCTTTTGTAGTTTTCCCTTTTGTTTCTTTGCCTTGAGACTGTCCGCTGTTATTTTTGGTTAGACTGATGTGTTTTGCTTCATATAGCAGTCCTCTCTTCCTTGAATATGCTGCTCTTATACCGATAATCAAATCTAAAATAACTGCTATGTACTAAAAGTGATTTAACTGAATGAGGGTCTGAGGAACTCTTTTCATTGTAAAGTTAGTTCAGGAGATGAGTCACATTTATTTTGGCCTCATTCAAACTGGCTTCTAGGTTCTCAGTGGAAGAAATTCTCAATTTGTTAACCCCAGCTTCTAGAAGAGTGGTATTTTCTATCTACCTGCAGAAGTATTCACGTGAACGTAGCCTATGCCAAGCAGTTGAGGTGACATGTACCCACTAGTGTTTACATGACCACTTTCAAAATGCAGAACACACAACAGCTGAGTTGTGCCACTTCCTAATGCCAGCTCTGTCGAAAGGGTACCGAACCTGAGTCCAGGGCTTCAGGCATGCCAACGCCTGAATCACCACTGAGAGGCATGCACTTTTAAATGCAATTTTACTATCAGTGATCATTAAATCAAGGGACAAAAGCGTCTACCTAATCCCTACTAAGAGAATTTACTCCCTACTCCAAGTCTAGATTTGTGATCATCTTCCATCAAATTTATAGCTTGTTATAAGCCAACTGCGATTTTTATTAATTTCCTTTATTATCCTGCTCCTCAGCCATCCCACAAAAATTAGTTTGGTGGTTATTTAATGCAGAGTTAAAAAGACAAGTAAGCAAACACCTGCTTTACAAAATGCTTCTGAGTGAATTCCTCTATAACCTAGCTATATAGGAGGGCTTTCCAAATATGACTCAAATCAATTCTAGATGCAATATAAGATATGAATTTATTTAATAACTATGCAAAAACAAATATCTGCATAGCCAAAAACACCATAAGCAAGAGACAAATGGAAAATTAGGAGAGGTATCTGCAATAGATCACAGAACTAGCTATAACAGCAAAAGAACTTTTAAAACGTGAGGAGAAAATATTACAAAAATTCCATACACGAATAAGCAAAAGCCATGAACAATAACAACAGTCCTAAACAAAGAAAAACATGCTCAACTCCACTCTTAAGGAAAATACAAATTAAAACTACACTGAGGTATCATTTACACTCACCAGACTGGCATAAAAGTTAAAAAGTCACCACACTGTGAACAAGCTGTGGGGACACAGGTGCCCTCACCTGTTGCTGGTGGGAAGGAGAAAGGTACAACCCGCACAGTGAGGAACTGAGCAGTAACAAAACTACATGCATTTATTTACCTTTTGGCCCAACAACTCCCCCTCTAGAAATTTTTTCAGAATGTTCATGCCCAACAATACAAAAATAAAGCGTACACAAGGTTATTAATTGCAGTATTATTTGCACAAATACTGGAATCTACCTAAATAACCAAGATTCACGGAATAAACGGATATGTATCCACTAGAAAAAGGAAGACGATCCCTAGGAAGTGGTACAGGATTGTTTAGGACATACTAAGTGAAAGAAGGGCAAAAAAGCATTTTTACTATGCTCCCTTTTGTGTAAGAAAAAATAAACATAGAAAGGATAAACCTGAAACTAATGAGACCATTTACCTATAAGAGGGAGGGGGACTAGGGTGGAGAACAAGGGGCAGGGAGAGTAATAATACTTCAAAGAATACTTTTTGTATAGTTTTAACTATATGGTAATGCTTCACCTACAAAATTAAAGAAAGGCCAGGAATATCCTGTGCCACAAAACACAATGTGCTTAAAAAGATAACAGCACATCAAAGGACGCAAGACCCTGTTTGAAGGGGCTCTGGCCAAATCAGGAACAATTTGAGCATTAAAATAAATAAAAATGGTAATGAATTATAATCCACTGTACAAAATCATGAGTCCACACTGATAACAAATAAAACAAGGAAAAGCGCTTCCTTTTGCTAGAATGTCAACTAATACATATAAAAGGAATGACAGAATTAGGAAATCACCTTTTTGCAACCACAACAAAAATGCATTTAGGCATTTTAGCATCAATAGGTGCTAAAAGGGGTGGGGGGCAGAGTTTAATGAGGAACACGAGATCAAGACAGTCTCAAAGTATTTTCCCACAAATTACTTAGAAACTAAGAAAGAAAAACTACAAAAACTAAACAGGAAACTTCATTAAGAGCTTAATACTAACATCACCAATAAGGAAACAACAGATCTTATACCTGCATGTGGCACCCTGAGAAGGACTCATCACTTAAGTAGTATTCTAGTCCCAAATGCATAACCTGAATCTATTCATGAGAAAAAATTCAAACTCAAGTTGAGAAAAGTTTTCTAAAATAATTGGCCTGTACTCTAAAAAGATGTCAATATCATGAAAGACTGAAGAACTGTGCCCAAGAGACATGACAACTACATACCCTGTGTGATCCTCAACTTGATAATCTCCTGGGGAAAAGAAAAACTATATAAAGGGCATTATTGGGACAGTAGATGAAAGTGACAAATGGATGGCACATGACAGTGTATCTGTTATCAATCTCCTGAGCTCAATAACTGCACTGTGGCTATAGAAGAGAATACCTCTGTTCTCAGGAAATAAAAAGAGAATATTAAGGAGTAGAGAGGACTTATACATTCAACATACTCTCAAATGGCTCAAGAAAAAAGAGAGAATGACAGAAAGAACATGCAGAATGTTAAACTTAGTAGAATGCAAAACTGAAAAAAGAGTATACATGAGTTATCTGTATTATTCCTGAAAGTTTTCCTTAAGTTTTAAATTATTTTTTTTTATTAAAAAAAAATTTTTTTTTAATGTTTATTTAGTTTTGAGACAGAGAGAGACAGAGCATGAACGGGGGAGGGTCAGAGCGAGGGAGACACAGAATCTGAAACAGGCTCCAGGCTCTGAGCTGTCAGCACAGAGCCCGACGCAGGGCTCGAACTCACGGACCGCAAGATCATGACCTGAGCCGAAGTCGGCTGCTTAACCGACTGAGCCACCCAGGCGCCCCTTTAAGTTTTAAATTATTAAAAGAAAATTTTAAGTGGTTTCTGAGACATAATGATATATATTCAACACCCAGTGCCACCCTCAAAAAATTATTTTGTCTTACCTGTTCAAAAACATGAGTGAGCTAATAGACAACTTGGCCATTTTAACTACACACATTCCATCTACTGATAAATAACTTGGAAGCCATCATTTATAATGTACCTGGTATCAATGTCAGCTGCCTGGATTGTGTTAAAAAGCAATTCAGCAACACCCACGCCCTCAACATTGATCAAGTGAGGCTGAAATAAAGCTTCTGGTGCTTCAAATCTCTCTCCCCCAACTTTGATAATGCGGCCATCTGGGAGCTAGAAACCAAGAATAACCAGGTATTAGTCAGCAAAACGTTATTAAAAAATTTCCCAGTGTTCTCTAGAACACTATTAAACACATCTGTTCTATAACCAAAATCATTACCAGCAACATATTATTCTCACAATAAATTCTTGAAAAAGAAAAAAGGTAAAATAAAATATATTTAGATAGCTGTTCTGCTTTTCAATGCAGAACATGCCATCACACCATGCTCCAACACAGCAGGAATTTCTTGGAACCACCACCAAGGCACGAGTGCATTACGTTCCTTTGCTGTGTGCAGCTAAGCATAAAAAGGAAATGTTCATAAACCACTGCGTTTGGATTACTGCTGGTGTCAATGCTGCTTCTCTATTGTAACACATCTGTGATTTTATGGGTATTTTTACCATGTGGAATAGACACATATAGTTAAAAATGTTAATTTCTTTCACCAAATAATTACACCGTAAAACTTTACTATTTTGCCATCAAAACACTTTATATATCATGTGTAAAATTTCTGTCAAATCATTTAATCCAAAAAATGTGGTTTTTTAGTTTATTTATTTTTGAGAGAGAGAGCACGGTTAAGGGGGGAGGGGCAGAGAGAGAGACAGAGAGAGAGAGAGAGAGAGAGAGAGAGAGAGAGAGAGAGAGAGAATCCCAAGCAGGTTCCATGGGATCCCATGAACCATGAGACCACAGCCTGAGCCAAAACCAAGAGTTAAACGCTCAACTGACTGAGCCACCTAGTCACCCCTAGACTACTTTTATTAAGCAATTCTGTGTCCTATTTACTAGACCCTGTTAATAAATTTTATTTTATTTATTTGTTTGTTTATGAGGGAGAGAGAAGGAGAGAGAGTGCAGAGCCCGGAGTGGGGCTCAAGCTCATCTGACACGGGACTCAAGCTCACCAACTGTGAGATCATGACCTGAGCCGAAGTCAGATGCTCAAACGACTGAGCAGGCACCCTTAAAACATTTTTTTTTACATTTTATTTTTAAGTAATCTCTACACCTACATGGGGCTTGAACTCACAACCCTGAGATTAAGAGTTGCATGCTCTACCTACCGAGCCAGTCAGGCTCCCCTCTAGCCCCCATTAAATTTTAAATAATGGATAAACGTAATTTTAATTTAAGCAAATAAGATTTAAACAACAGGTCTGACATCATTACAACATAACCTTGTATAGAAAACTCTTAAGTCACATCATGTTTAACTAAATGAGAAATGTTAAGTAAAAACTTCCTCTATTTATTTTTAAAATTTTTATTTTTTAGTAAACTCTATGCCCAATGTGTGGCATGAACGCATGACCTCAGCATTAGCAGACAGATTACTCCACTGACTGAACCAGCCGGGTGCCCCCCCAAAACTCCCTCTCTTAATGTCTACTTATTTTTTTTAGAGAGAGAGACAGACAGACAGAGGCAGAGTGTGAGTGGGGGAAAGGCAGAGAGACAGACACACACAGAATCTGAAGCAGGCTTCAGAGATCACAACCTGAGCTAAAGTCTGACGCTTAACCAACTGAGCCACCCAAGCATTCTGAAAACTCCCTCTCTTAAAACCACCTCCAACTCATTGGATTGACCTAAGTTTTAAGCATGCTTGTACAGGCTGGCATTTGACCCATTTCTATAGGAGATACCAGAATTAGTTTTACATGAACATTTCTCACAGTATATTTATAATATAATACAGTAATTGTATTTAGATTCTAAAAATGACTTTTCAGTATGACAAAGTCCCACAAACCAAGCTTTTAAAACATTTACTCCATGTTTGCTATAACTGTTTACAGATATGTGCAAAAGCAATCACATTTTTCAAAACTTCCACAACTGTCTTTAAATAAATTGTATCAAGTTAAACAAACAAAACAAAACCCAAAAGCAAAAAACCCTCAAGGATACTGATTCAAACATTTACTCTTAACAAAATAAAACCATCAGGTGAGTTTAGGAACCACATGAAATCACCTAAGATATCTGGAAAAACTTTACACAGCACACTTATTGGTAAAACCTCTGTAGCTCACATTTCCAGCCTCTCTGCCAGAGGGGCTTCTTCCTGTACTCTGGCTGCTGGCCAGCGTGGGGCCACCCAGCCTGGGAACTACCTACCTCTAGATACTGACTATTAAGACTGTAGGATTCTCCTCTTTTTGCACCAAATCTTATCCCATCCTTTCTCCCTCTTCACTTACTTATCAGTTTCACCAGTGTACTGGCTTTATTTGTTGTGCAAATGACAAATAAGAATTACGTATAACATGTTTGTTATAACAACATGAGTATGAACTGAACGGGTCCTCTGACACATGGATTTTTTTCGATAAATACAGTACAGGACTGTAAATGTATTTTCTCTTCCTTATGATTTTAATAACATTTTCTTTTCTCTAGCTTACTTTATCGTAAGAATACAGTATAAAATACCTATAACATACAAAATAAGTGTTAATCGACTGTTTATGTTATTGGCAAGGTCAACAGCAGACTATTAGTAAAGTTTTGGGGAAGTCGAAAGTTATACACACTGTATGGGGGGGAGGGGGGTTGGTGCCCCAAGCCCCTGTGCTGTTCAAGAGTCAACTGTAGATGTTTTTGTAACCCACCTCAAATTCTTTGACAAAGGAGGGGAGAAATTAACAAAACATATGTACACTTCTAGTTCCCTCATCCTTTGTCTCAGGCCACTTTCTTCCTTCCCAACAAGTCAGGTAGATGAAAAATTATACATCTAGAGGAACTGTCAAAAAAGCTTCAGAAAAGAATCCCTAGGGCAAATCGTGAGATCACTAAGTTGCTTATCAATTATTTGGATCAGTATTGTTTAAAAATCAAACAATATAATTTATAAAATTAATAATTATTTTTAAAAGGACTATTTTTTACATATTTGTGATATGTAGAGCTTACATGAATCAAATAGTTTATTTTTATTTATCTTTTTTATGAATCAAATAGTTTAAGAATACTGTACTTGCTTTTATTGCCTATTACTTGCTTTTATTTTAGTAATAACTAGATCAAAGACAAGATATGAAAGTACTTTATACCCAGATGAATATAATAGACTTAGGAGAACAACACATTTAAAACTCAGGTAGGACCAACTCCCGTGGTGTAACCTATGACTAGGTTCTAATTCTTATTAGTTACACTTTCAAGTTAACATGTGTTTTGAAGATCTCATTGTGAAAACACAAAGTCAGGAAAACACTGCCACCTAGTGAATTATTAGAGCAATATTACAGGATGAGCACTTCCCAAAGCATGCTTCGTAGAACGTTTGAGTCTCATGAAATGCTGGAATCCTGTAGTCTAATAAGGTTGAGAAACACGCAGTATGCTATATTCTCACAGGCACACACAAATTAGCACATCAAAGGCTCTGAAAAGTCCTTCAGTAAAGCGAAACACTCCCAAACTTACTGGACAATGTATACTCCACTGTAATTTTTGTGAAAATACTTAACATCTCAGGGAAATAACATTCTGTAAAGTGCATGTTGAAAATGCTATTCCAGATATTAGAATCTCAAAATAACATCTCTTATCAATTTATATCCTAAGGTAGAAAGGCTATTTATGATTCTTGCCTTATTTCACATTACATGGTATCCTAAAATAACTTAAATCAAAGATCTTATTGCAGAAAGACATTATAAGGTCACACACACACACATATATATATATATATATATAACAACTCAAAACAAAAATACTGATTCAAAGAAAATCTCTTTAAGCATACACCAATAGTCATGGTGTTCCATTTTAAAACCACACATTTTATACACTGGAAATACTTACTGTGTAAGATTCAACTAATACTGTGGTTTCTAAGGCCAGCTTCTGCTCTTGCTCAATATTATACCCAACATAACACAATTTTTCTTTAATCATGCGAACTGTTTCAAAGTCAGCAGAATGGTTGAAGGCGTATCCTCGCAAAAGAAGCAGCTGGTAAAAAAAAAACCCAGTAAATTGACAATCTGAATTGAGTTCAACTCTGGAAAAGTGATCACTGCCCACTAAATAGCTCATGTCAATAACAAATGCAATGGACAGTGGATCCTTAGGACTCACTGAATATTTCAGAAATGGGAAATATTACTTTCCATAAAAGGATATATATTTGTTTCACAAAGAGTAAAAGAATTATTAACAGTTCATGAATAATAAATGGGTAAGAGAGCTAAAAAAAAAAAAAGCTAGTTTTAAAAAAAGACTATTGTTTGAGTACCAATGTTCAGACAGTTTTGTTAAATAATCAAGTCTTAAGTTTTCAACGTTTTTATTTTAGAGAGGGAGCAAGAACGAGAAGGGGAAAAGGGGAGAAGGGGAGAGGGAGAGGAAGAATCTTAAGCAGGCTCCACTCGGCACAGAGCCTGACATGGGGCTCAACCCCACAACCCTGGGATGATGACCTGCGCAGAAATCGAGCTGGATGCTCAACCAACTGAGCCACCCAGGCACCCCAAAACTCTACGTATTAATACATATTATTTTAGTTCTGTACTCCCACAATCTGCCACTTGCTCAATCAATGCCATATTCATGAAATATCCCTAGGTCTTAGAAAGTTTTATCCCTAACTTCTAGTATTATATCTGACACGTATTAGATGGGCAAGAGCATTTGTGAATCACATAAATGATAAGAATTCAAGTAGCTGACAGAAAAAACCCTATACCATAATATGTAGCATAAACAAACTGGACTTTGCATATAAAAACTTTTAAAATAAGTCCCATTAGCTAATCTTTGTGAGAAAACCCTTGGAAAGTCCTCAGACAGAATTCTGGCCTAGAATGAGAGTATAATTCTCATTTACTTAATCTCATTATTACTCTAAATGAGACGAAAAGAACCCAATGTCAAGGTAAACACTTAATACGACCCATTTTATCACACAGATATCACCCTAGAGTAGTTTCTCAACAGCAGCACCAATGACATTGTGGACCTTACAATTCTTTCTTGGAGGGCTGCCCCACTCATCGTAGGATGTTTGGTAGCATTCCCACACAGCTGTTAACAACCACAACATGTCTCCAGACATTGCTAAGTGTCCCTGGGGGGCAGCATCAGCCTTGGCAGAGAGCCACTGCCCTGGAGAGAATATTCTAAGTAATAGAATTCTGATATAGACAGTAGACTAGACTTTTTTCTCCCAATATTAAAAAAATATATATACATGCCTCCAAATAATTGCCTTATACACTTTCTCCTGCAATGTTTATAACTAATTATACCCAGAAGTAAACTTTAATATAGTAAACACTAAAAACTGGGTTAATTCCATGAAAACTACTAAATATTAAAGTCTGGTGCAACGGGGCCCTGTTTTTAAACAAGTATCATTAATTTGCGATCACTGTATTTTCTGGGGAAGGACAAGAAAAGGCAACCCAATCAGGGTTATGGCTTTAACATATACCTGTCAAAGAAAGGTTTTATGGCAGAAAAGCCTACCTCTATTGTTCAAGGAGGTTTTAAGGTCTCTTCTATCTTTGAAATACCTCATTGCCCAGTCCCTGGGAATAGCAAACATAATTATGTAATGATGTGTTCTATTCTCATTACTATACCGGAGAGCATGTGTGTAAATCTTACTTGGATTTTTATACGAATACTGGGGTAAATGTGTCACTCCTCCAGTGGTACAGAAGATCTGCTATGGTCCTGAGATGATATATTCAAATATTGTGTTAAGTCACTAAACACAAACTACAAAAGCTAATTTCTACAATACCTTCTTTTGCTTACCTTGATAAGGTATCTGGTAATATCCCTCCCTGCAATATCTAGTCTCCTGGTAAGGTGAGGGAGAGAAAAGCCTTCATACACTGGACAAATGTGAGTCACACCATCTCCAGAGTCCACCACTACTCCAGTTAATAAACCTGTGTGAAAACCATGAAGTTTTAAATAAAAAGCCAGACCAGAAAAAAATCAAAGCCAGCAAATTTCAAAAATTAGCAGAGAAGCCAAACTAGAAACTTCCCCAACCAGAATGGTCTAGAAGCCAGCACTTCTTTATTGTTTGCTATTCTACAGCTTACTTCTAGTATCTGGACACTAAAGTGAGTATTCTCACACATGTCTCTTGTGAGAGAGACTCTTAGTCTAACTATGTGCCATCCCAGGAGATGGGAAGAAACAGACTCTGAGACCAAGGAATGTCTCTTAAAGCTCAGTACAATTCTTCTTCTTTCCAATTTAATCTTCATCCCCAAATTCCCTTCAAGTGCAATTTTCTAAAGCATCATGGTAACTTTTATGAAAACCATTGTGAGAGATAAATACTACACAAGTTGATAGTGAAGCTTATTGAAAATAATGTACTTATTTTTGTCATATATTCAAAACTATGTTTTGGAAAAATTCCTATTGATAGGAATGACTACAAAAGTTACGTTCGCACAAGGGTTAATACAGGAAAAAAATACATAACTTTTTCTAATTCCTATTGATAAAATTTCCTATTGATAGGAATGACTACAAAGGTTACCTTCCTTAATGCAGGAAAAAAATACATAACTTTTTCTAATTCAAATTTTCTAGTAGTTAATAGTCTAATAATGCTTTTAACCAAAAAAAAAAAAAAAAAATTTTTTTAACTCTACAGAATATGCAATGTCTATAACTTTCTTAACCATCATGTTATCAATTTCATATCCCTGAAGAGGCTCTCTCCATTTTTTTTTTTTGAGAGTGAGAGAGAGAGCAAGCACACACATGCAGGCACACAAATAAGCAGAGGGAGACAGAGAATCTTAGGCAGGCTCCATGCCCACAGTGGAGCCCGACACGGCTCAATCTCAGACCTGAGCCAATATTAAGGTGGCTCAAATGACTGAGCCACCCAGGAACCTCTCCCTCTTCCTTTTTTAAAAAAAAAAAAAATTTTTTTTTTTTACATTTATTTATTTTTGAGACAGAGAGAGATAGAGCATGAACGGGGGAGGGTCAGAGAGAGAGGGAGACACAGAGTCTGAAACAGGCTCCAGGCTCTGAGCTGTCAGCACAGAGCCTGATGCGGGGCTCGAACTCACGGACCGCAAGATCATGACCTGAGCTGAAGTCGGCCGCTCAACCGACTGAGCCACCCAGGCACCCCTCCCTCTTCCTTTTTTTAAAAAATGTCTATTTTATTTATTTTGAGAGTGAGAGAGAGCTAGCAGGGAAGGGAGAGAGAGGGAGAGAGAGACAGAGAGAGAGAGAATCCCAAGCAGGCTCAATGCTGTCAGCGCAGATCTCACAAACCATGAGATCACGACCCGAGTTGAAATCAAGAGTCAGATGCTTAACCAACTGAGCCGCCCAGGTGCCCAATCCCTCTTTCTTAATACAAACTTGAATGTACTATAATATTTCATCATAATGATTTGTCTTTGAATACATTTACTTAATCTACCTCCTTTGGAGGCTCATATAATGTCTCTCCTTGATTGATGGTGGACATAAATCTTCATAAAAAGGTTCATAAAAGCCATTTAGTACCTTCTAATGCTGCATTCCTTTCAACAAGAAACTTCTCATTGAAAAAAAGAGGAATCCACATCATTAATTCAAAAATACTCCCAGTAATATCAACTAAAGCAGGGATTTACATTATATTTTACAAACAGACCTTCTCATGCAACTTCTACTTATTTTCTCCCACTCCCACCAGGTTGCACACTAGCCTTTCCCTGTATAATCTGACCCATTTTCAGTGCCCCCCTCTTTTTCACTGGATTACTCATTCCTTCCACTTCAATTCCTATGGATTCTTTAAGGTTCAATCTAGTTCATACCTTTTCATTTACACCTTTCCTGACAATTCTAACCTCCAGATCCCCTAATTCCCTTTATTCTCCTCAGTCCTGTGTGTGCGCCGTGTAGTCAAACATAGCTTCCTAACCCACCATGTCACTTCTCTTGTTCAAAACCCTTCCACAGCGCTGAATGCTTCTTCCTACCTTTGCTTTTGTAACTGACAGCACTAGCTACCTTCAAGGAGAATTTTATTGGAGTTCTTTTGTTCATTACTAGATCATCATTTCTCAAACTAAGGAATCAACAGTTAAACAAAAATGGTTAAATATTAGGAATTAAGTGAGGGTATCTTCTCATTGGATGCAAATAAATTTATGAATATCGCTAGAAAAATCCATTAAGGTCAATTGTATTTATTCAAATATAGTTCAAACAAAAATTCATTTCAGCAGAACTGTCCCATCCTCACCCCCTAAATGAAACTATTATCACCAGTTTTGAAGCTTAGATTCAAAATTTTTAATATCTACTTTTTCCAAGGTATTTTCTAAAATAATTTCTAAAATTTATTTTTCTAAAAATGAAATAAAATTACCTGGATACAAACGCTCCTTGTAAAGTAGCAAGTAATTTTTAATTCCTTCCTCAAAGGAAAAATTATCCACAGCTGGACTGTAATCATCTTAAGATCAAGAAGACCGGGACGCCTGGGCGGCTCAGTAGGTTGAGCATCCGACTTTGGCTTAGGTCATGATCTCACAGTCTGTGAGTTCGAGCCCCACGTCAGGCTCTGTGCTGACAGCTTGGAGCCTGAAGCCTGCTTCAGATTCTGTCTCCCTCTCTCTCTGCCCCTCCCCTGCTTGCACTCTGTCTCTCAAAAATAGATAAACGTTAAAAAAAAAAAAAAAAAGGTCAAGAAGACCACATCCAGCTTACTCACTGCTATATACTCTGCACTAAACAGAGTGCAAGGTACAGTCCACTTGGTGAATGAACAAAGCTTCTTTAAAAATTTAATTCCCCTAAGTATTTTCTAAGAATCTCTATGTAGTACTAAAGATGGTTTAATAAGCCAGTATGTATTTTTACAAGGTGATTTTTACTAAATATATATAAAATAGGATGGCGCTCCATGATATTAAAAAGAGTTTTCTAAGTACTATGTCACACATACACTGCTAACTATTAAGGCTGGAGACTTAGCTCATGTGTCCCTTCCTTCAGAAACCTTCTCTGACATGCTGAATCAAAATGATCTGTTTCAATATCTTTTCCCCCATTAGATTCCATATTCTATGAGGGCATCTTTACATTTCAAGTACCTAAGAGACTGTGTGGCACATATCTGACAGCCCCATAAGTTCTGCATAAGACCATCAGAACATCAGAATGTAAAGAGCTCTCCCCACATGGCCAATTTTTATTCTCAATAGAAAGGAAGGCAGTTACTTTCGGCAGCACCAAGAAAACATATAAGTTTGGAAGACACTGCCAAATGTCTACCTTCTCCTTTGTATTTCATCTACCATGTATAAGGCAGGTGTGATCTTTACTAACTTTTTTGGATCTCTGTATTTTTTTTCTTTAACTCTGCCAATTCTAAGGACAAATCCCATGCTCGTTTTCCACTGTACAAAAAGACGTTATTTTAATACAGTCTAAAAGAGGGATCCTCCTACTTCTTAAAAATTGAGAAGTTCTCTTCTTACCTTAGGTCTTTCATTGTTTAATGAAGAAAATAAAAATATATGTGAGATTTTATTTGACAAATTTTAGAAATTATGAAAATATTTGAATAAATCTATAATACTGTGCTTTTCTGGGATTCAAAACTTATTATAAAATCAAATTCCTGTGACATAAAATGCACTTAATGTCTGAATTGTTGTTCTAAAAATTAAGTTTCACCTACCTTGAGCATACAAAGTCAGAACCGCCTGGATAGCTACATACACACCAGAAAACTGGTAAGTTTCAAACATTACCTGAAAATGCAAAAAGAAAGAAAGACATACTGGTATTTAGAAGTTACATAATAAATATTTATGCTTTCTTGATTGTCACAGAGTGGATTAGTTGCCAAGACAGAATCAAGGGACCTATAAGAGTCCTCCATTCTCCTCAGCTACCACAGAGCTCCAATGATGGGAACAGATTTTGGATAAATACTGAGTTCTCAAGCATTTCATAAGTGTTACAAAGCAGATTTTTTTTTTTTTTTAATTTTGAGAGAGAAAGAAAGAGCGTGGGTGGGGGAGGGGCATAAAGAGAGGGAGAGAGAATCCCTCGACGTCCACCCACATTGAGCCCCTTTAACACAGGGTTCGAGCCCACAAACCACGAGATCATGCCCTGAGCTGAAATCAAGAGTCAGGCGCTTAATGGACTGAGCCACCCAGGTGCCCCAAAGCAAAGATTTTTGAGTGTTTTGGTCAATGGATAATTAGAGTGGAAGAAAGATTTCTGCATTTAAACAAGCCTTTCTTAATGATGTCCCTTAATGGAAATATCTTTTATTTTTAAATTTTTTATTTAGATTTTAGTTAGTTAACATACAGTGTAATACTGGTTTTAGGAGTAGAATTCAGTGATTCATCATGGAAATACCTTTTAATTCAAGGAAAAACTACAGAAATTGCTTAACTGCTGACCCTCCCTCTGATTCCTCTCCCCTAAGCTGAGCCAAGATTGTGGCTCTACCTTCAGCAGTTAAAAAAATGAAAAAAAGAAGAAAAAAGGAAGGTAGGAAAACAGTAGGGCAGAAAGACAAAACTGTACGCAGTAATTCCTGAAGGCTGGCAGATACAGAAACTGCCTAGCTGGCACTCCCACCTTCCCAGCTTGAGCCCTGGCTGTGGCACTGCTCTCAGCTGAGCTATGATGGAGGGAGGAGCTTCCTTGTGCCCTCTCTGGTCACAACCATGCTCATTCTCTGTAGTCCAGGTGGGCTGGGAACATGCTGCAGGACTTCTTCTGTCATCTACAGTGACCACTCCTTGACTGGCATGGCTGACTACCACTCTGAAAATCTAGATACTCAGAAATTTTATAAGTCACAATGAGACTTACAGAGGATTTAAACGTTGTAACTCTGAAACACATATTCATCAATTAAGCAACTAGATGTTCTAAACATATTCTATGCCATCATCCTTTACTCTCCCTCCACAGAGAAGAAAATGGAAGCGTGAAGTTGTATTTGCATTTGTCATCTTGAAAGTCCGTTAGAATTTGTTCTTATCAGTAAGATGGTGAAAAAGTATTTCTAGTACTAAATCAACTTTCTGGATGAGATTAAAGTAGGGCATTATCAGTCACAGCCAAATTTGCACCCACAAGTAAAAAAGAATACTAAACTAAGGTGAGACCTTACAGCACAGTGAGACCAATCCCTGTCATTCTTGCAGATTAAAAAAAAACAAAAAACAAAACAAAACAAAAACCCCCAAAACTACGTGTCCTGGTCAAATAGCTAGCTAGTGGAAGAGGCATCCAGGTATAACATCATCTCCCTGACTTTTCATCTGATTTGAATGAAAACTTGGTTTTAATTCTGACATTGTGTTGCTTTCCTAAAGAGGTTCCCATGTTTAGGAAACTTTCAGTTTAACGCAAAAATGCCTCTACTCTGATTTTACAATGCACTGCTAAAAATAAATACCAATGACACATCACTACTTATACGTCAAAAGTATTAGTAGTTATAAGCCATAAGGAAATGACATGGATTTCCTAACTAAAACCAGGATCTTAACATTTTAAAACACTTAATATGAAACTTAAATTTTTATCCAGAATTTAAAAATATTGTCTCACAACAATCTCATTTGAAATCCTTCCAAAATTTCCAACACCTAAACATGGTCATGGAGCAAAACAAAATATTTACAGTAAGGAGTGTCTGCAAAGCTCCTAAAACAGAAATAATTATTGCAAGTTTCTACCTCGTATATAACAAAAAACAAAGACAGTTTTTACCTCATATATAAGCAAATATAATGGAAGACAACCTTGAAAAGTTACTTATCTGAACTATGAAGGATGCAGACTTCTTGCTCTCTGTGTCTGCTCCCTCAGAGCCCTTCAATCTGCTCTCACTAGCTTCCCTCTCCTTAGTCCTTAGCCTTCTCACCAATGTTTGATCTCTCTTCCCTGGTGAATGGATTATCTATATCCTGATGACTCCCAAGTTTCTAGTCTAGCCTCAGACTTTTCTTCTGATCTTGATCTTTTTTACAGACTTCTCCTATCTGAAAGTAGAGTAATCCCATGAAACCTTTGGTGAAGCTGAAATGTTGTAAATCAAAGAAGCAATGACCATTAATTTATATGGAAATTAATTTATGAGTGCTCCCAGATGTCAAAAATAACTTCTTTTAGGCTCTTCTGATAGCTTAGGGCACATCTTGCTAATGGATGCACAAAATAAAACGAGATAAAGCACAGATGCTCACTGACACAGTTCAAAGCTAGGGCACCTTGATGCTCAGATGCTGAGTGTGGTCCCGGGGAACCAGCATGGCAGCACCACTCTCCTGCTATGGGTGCACGCTGCCTCTCTAACAGCTTGCTGCAAAACCAACGCTGAATCCAATTTTTGCTTTTTCCTCTTCTTCACAGAAGTGAAAATCTTCAGACTTTGTTCAGTTAGCAAAAACAGGTACTAGCGTAGGTCTTTGGTAAAAGCAAAGTGGCATAACATGAACTTTTGAAAAGTGGGAGATACCTCTAATTATCTACCTGACATTTTTGACTGGATGTCTAATGAGGGCCTACCATGTCCAAAACTGAACTCTCGATCCTTCCCCCCAAATCCTGTTTTACTTATTTCGTCTTCTCCTACCTTGGTTGATGGTACGTCATCCTCCAGGTGTCCAAGCCAAGACTCAGTTTGAAGTGATCCCTGACTCTCCTCTCTATTACCCATATTTATTTAATGCATCAGAACATGCTTTGGCCCTACCTTCAAAACAGATACATAGTCTGGCCACTTGTCATTACTTCCACTGCTATTACCCTAATCCTAACCATCATTATCTTCTGCCTAGATAACTGAAAGCCTTCAAACTGGTCTCTCTTCCACTCTTGCCTCCTTATGGTCTACTCACAACCTAGCAGCCACAGAAACCTAAATCTGAGCATGTCCCTTCTGTGTAACAGCCCTTCATTTCACTTGGAGTAAAAGAATGATTCCCTTTAAGGGCCTGCAAGGCCCTGTATGATCTGGCTCCATTACTTCTCTGACCTCATCTCCTGTTGCCCTCCCATACTGGCTTCCTTGCTGACTCTCTAACATACCAGGCTTATTCCCATTTTAAGACCTTTACACTAGCTACTTCCTTTGCCTGGAATGCTTTCCCCTCACACATCCTGGCTGACCCCCTTACTCTTTGTTTTAATATCACCTTTTCAGGGAGGTCTACTCCCACACCCTATGAAAAATGTAATCTCCCACGACTTCCCCACATTTAGCATCTATTATCTTCTAACAAACCATTCAATTAACTCACTTTTGGGTGGGGGGGTTGTCCGCTGCCAGAATATAAGTTCCATGGCAGCAGGGTTTTGTATACTGATATATTCTACTTAGAAATAATGACTAGTTAGGTGCTCAATAAATAGGATCTGAGGGGAAACAATTATTTTTATTCCCTTGATCCTTTATTTTTTAAAAGATTTTTTATAATGTTTATTTTTGAGAGAGAGAAACAGAGAGCAAGCGGGGGAGGGGCAGAGAGAGGAGACACAGAATCTGAAGTAGGCTCCAGGCTCTGAGCTGTAAGCGCAGAGCCTGATGTGGGGCTTGAACTCACAAACCGTGAAATCATGACCTGAGCCTAAGTTGGACATTCATCCGACTGAGCCACCCAGGCAGGTTCCCCATTCCCTTTATCCTTAACAACAATGGTAAGAGAAAAGAAAGAGCATTTGCTTTAACATGACATCACAGAAACACATATGTACATATCCCACCTAAAAACACTTACCTCTACAATCTTCTCTCTGTTTTTTGTTGGGTTCATGGGAGGCTCTGTGAGTAAGATTTTACAATTTCTGGTATCTATGTTAAGTTTCTCGGGTCCAAATGTATAGTCCCACAGGTGTTTCATGTCATCCCAATTTCGTACTATGCCATTTTCCATAGGGTAGTTAACTTCTAACATTGAGCGTAATTCACTTGCCTCATCACCAACCATAAGATCCTAGAAAATTATAATATCAAAGCTTTAGTCCAAATTTTTGCATAAAATATCTTCAGAAAACTACATTCCCACGGTATTTTGGAAAACTTGGGAATAATTAATTTTAATCTTTCTGGCACTTTCAGATAAAGTTCTTCATTCTACAAGTTTAAAAAATCTTTTCTTTCAAGAACAATGCCTTGGAAAGTTTAATCATGAATAATAAATTTTTATGTACAACGTGGTTTAAATCAATAAATGGACCTTACCTTTAATACATATGTTTCCAAAAGGAGAGCATTAGCACAAATAAACCCCACATTTTCATATTTTGGAGGGTTTTGTATGAGGTTTCATCTGTTTCTTTTGCTCAAATGTTCAAAAAATAAGGCCTGTGATATGTGAAATAGCACATCAGGGAAAAAAAGACTTGTAGAAAAATGCTCAATGCATGCAGCACAGTTCTTCGTACTAAATATCGAAATGGTAAGGGTAAATGATACGTTTTAATGGACTATAAAGCATAATGAAAGAAGCTAAAATTAAATGATTCTTTATTATACTGTAATAATGCAGATATGCACCACATAACTTGCAAATTTCACAAATTTCTACCTGCATATACCTAAGTTAGAATTGAACTTGAGTTTCTATACATGCCTCACCAAGATCAATGAAAATTTGTAGAGCTACAAAAAAATTAAGACACAGGGAAACAATTTTTAAAAATCATCTCATGAGCAACATTTTCAATCTTAAAGTATAATACTGGAAAACTATGCGATCACACATGAAGTGGAGTACTCACAAGTCTTGTCTCCAATGAGAGCACACTTAAGATGCACTTAAGATGACCCACATTTGAAAAGTCAAATTTTGTATGTATAATAGAGCTAATAATGTCCTAGAATTTAAGCTTATTTTAGAAATCAGCTAGTCAAGATATTAAATAATCCTGATTTCTACATATACTGAATTCAACAAAAAACAAAAATCAGAAATAGCTACTATTTGCTACAATACCTTAAGTTTAAAACATGAAGAAATGAAAAAAAACATTAAAATTAACATAAAATGTCTCAAAATGAAGTTTAAATATATAGGAGTTTAAAACTTTTGAAAATAATAATTAAAAACAGGTGAGGTCTCGAAAAAAGATTTCTGGAAAATCCACTGAAAGCAACAACAAAAAGGAAAAACAAAGTTAAAGCAGATGCTAGAAATGTTCACTAAAACTTCTCTGTTGCAACTAATTTCTTATAAAGTTAATTTACCATAACTCAAATTTACCGTAACTTAAATATTAACTGTTTAAAATCATCTGATAGGAAAACCCAAAACTAAAAATCTGTATCTGTGAATTCTAGTCAATGACACACATATGTTGAATTATTTAGGGAGAAGTACATGGATACTTTGAAATACATCAAAAAATGAGATAGACTGATGGAGAGATGAATAAATATGTGATAGGTCAGTAGAGTAAATATTAATGTCAGAATCTAGGTGATGGGTATATACATATGGGTTTCACTATAAATTCTTTCAACTTTGCTATACATTCTAAATACTTGTTAATAAAATGTTAAGGGGGAAATCTATACCTACAAGAACATACATTACTATTGACCATTAACAAATATAATACACAATTTTCTTACTTTCCTCTAGAATGTATCTTTCTACGTGTTGCACAAAATTAATTAATTAATTAGATGGCTTATATAATCATTATACATTCACAATTATAGTTCAACAAATTTAGAATAAGTCTGATCTGATTTCATCAGAATATTTACTTTTTTTCCCATGCAGGAATAGGGACTTACATATGTCTGACCCAACACCAACTCAAAATAAAAGCCTCATCTATCTACTTCTAGAACATACATACTATAAAGAATTAACTGAAAGAAACATCTGGCATTGAATATTTTACCATCCCTCTGAACAAAGAGGAGGGACAGTTAAAATGGAAAACAGATGTTAACCGATTAAATTAGTACACATATTTGTGAGTAGTTCAAGCACCTAATTTAAAATTCATCTCTATCTAAAAATTTTAATTAAAAATATCCTAAAACATATAATCATCCCTAGAACATTTCAACTTCCAAAAACTACAAGTGCCAAGAGCTTTGTAACTTGCCCTCATACCTCAGAACCTTAGATTTTTACCACCCATCTCATCACTGGACTTCAAGCCTAAACTATCACCTACTACCTGAAAGAATAAGAAATCACAGTAACTGTCAGAGATGCTGTTTCAAAGGCATTTATATTTTATGAAAAGCAGGCAGTGTAGCTTGTATTTGCCAAGAATTATTTTGAACAATGTCACCTCAAATTGGAAAACAGTGAACACACTTTAGAACCAAAGTCTCTGTCAAAGCTGCTCACAAATAGTATCAAAAACAGACAAACCTGAAAATACCTACTACTGAAGCACTTCAGGACTATCACAAAAAATATATATTAAAAGAGTGAATTGTCTGCGATGTGCCCATCTGGAGTTCAAAAGAAAAAGGAGCCACACAATGGTATTTATTTAGGGGGAAGATCTGTTGTTTATGGAAAAGTCTTACAAGACTTTCACATTTTTCTTATTTATTCTCAAGTAATGTTGTAAAATCTGCTCATCAATAAAAATGGTATAGGAAACAAGTCAATCTCTTTTCCTCCCCTTTTACTATCTATAGTTCATTTGCTTATTAAAATTTTGCCCAGTTTATTAAATACTATGCTATATGTGCTACCAAACTGGAATGCAAAAATATACAGACTATGATAGGCAATGTTCAATTTAACATTGATCAATAAAATAGATTTATCCAAATGTAACAACTTCATCCCAATTCTCTGGATCATACATATCCTAAATAAAGCTACTTGGTTTCTAATATTATGCACACCACATTCCATTTTAATTATAACATTCATCTACAAGAAACACAAGGAAAACAATTCAAAACTATGTTAGTAATTAGTTCTGGTTTGGTCCATTGTATGCAATCAGGAAAGTACAGGACTTAATTAGTTGCTACCCAATTGAAGCAATGGAAAAGGTTAAAAATCAAAGTACTTAAAATTAAAATATGGAATCACCCCCCTCCCCAATACTACAGGGACACAAAACAACAACTACTGTCCCATCAAGCAAAAGTGGAAAACAAACAGAGAGCATGTGTGTAACCTCACTTACCATCTTTTTGTTATTCTACTTCAACAGGTCAAGAAAGGTGAAGAAAGAGAAGGTAGAAGTAAGAGTCAGAAAAGGCCTAAATAAAATCCTCACTGAAATTTTTAAACATAACAAGCAATAGAGACAAATTAGGTAGAGGTCAGATGCAGTACTATATTTTACGGAGTTAATAATTAGGGCCAAAGTAACATGGACAGTTATTACTCCTGAATGAAAATTAACTCATTAAACAATTTAAGTTTCCAGTTTTTAGTCTATCACCACATTTTAGCTAACAAAACACAAAAAGTATAAGTCAATCCACTAGGCACAGGAATTCCAAAAAGTCAAGTTTCTTTAATTCTTTACTGAATTTAAGAATCTTAAATAAGGAAAATAAATGATAACAGAAAAGGTCTAGCTGAGTAGGTAGAGGGTGAGTTTAGACTGCTTTTACCAAGTGCTAGTAGTCCGGTTAAATTTGACACAGATTTCTTTTACTATTTTCTACTGGAAGAACAAATTAACTTGAGAGACTTAAAAGACTGAGCAGATTGAACAGAACTGAGCCAACAGAACACAGAATGACAAACCATACAAGCAAATGCTACTGGGGAATTCCTCAGCAAAAATGTCGTAGAATATGGGCTAGTTTCATTTCTATCACTTGGCCTTAAAAAGCAAGAAAGTGGGAGTGAAAAGATATGTAATTATTTCTGCCATGTTAGAGAATAAAAATGGTTATACATGACGTATCTTTACACCTCAAAAATGTTATTATCCATAAAGTATATAAAAAAGACATTCTTTAAAAGCCTGATACTGAATAAAAAGTGTGACTTCCAACTTCATTAAAAGAAGTTTGTCCTTATCACTATTATCAGTTAAATTTTAACTCGTTCATTTAAGATTAAATGCAATCAGAATGAAAGGCACTCACAAAAAGAGAATAAGGTATCCCCTAAATTTCCCAAAAGACCTTGAAAAAAACCATTATCATGTTGAATGTTCCGAAAATAACAAAACAGGGGCCAGAATCATTCATTATTTTAAGTCTTTAAGAATTTAACATAGAACCTAAGTTTCAGTTGTATTTTTATTCACTGTGTAACTCAATTCTTTAGTAACAAGGGCAGAGAGCTACCAAGTAGCTAATCTCTACTAGCTATTATCACCTTCCTAGATATCTCAAACAAATGTCCCAAAGAGGTACATCCTAATTCCTATTTCAAATGACTCAAAATCTAACTGAAGTTTTGCCAGACTGTCCAGATAGGACCAACAATGCTACCTTGTTCACAATTCACTCAGTAAACAGGCCCCTAAATTCGACTGCATTGTTTATAATCAGATCCCTTAGGCCACCTGAAGAATTTAAGTCAATTGGTGACCAACGAACGACCTTTTGATTGTTCTATTTCTTTTCTTTTTTTTTTTTTAAATATCGTAACTCCCACTTGATTTCCAATCCCTTGAATACAGAGAAAAGTCTTATCATCCTTAATGTCCAGTCTCTCATGTTAAGTACAGTGAGTAGGCAATGACAACTTTCCCTTCCTCTCTCCTCATGGGAAGATAAATAATGCAAGGCCAAATAAAGACTTGCGGGGCTTCCTCCTGCACACTATGGAAGTCAGTTATTATATTAGTGAAAAAAGGAACCAATAAAATTGATATCCTATGTTTTCCTGACTAGCTATATTCAAAAGTAGGAAGATCAGGCCATGAGAACATGAAAAGTCTTAGGTCCCAAATAGACACTAACATATAATGAAAAATATATGGAATTGAAAGACATAAAAATATCAGGCTGATTTCTTTTAAACATTATACGTAACAGAACTTTGAGTCACTAATATAATATTCACATCAATATAGAAATCTTACTAAGAGTTTACTCCATTCAGAGAGTAATGGCATCAGTCATACTTAAAGTCAGATGAAATTAATTTCAGTTTTTGTGCCTTTCTTCAAGTGTTGATATAAATTAAAAATACAAGTAATTCAGTCCTCCCTCTTTGCTTTTCATGGCATCATATCTTAAAACTACTTAATTCAAAGAACCCCTCACAAGTTTTGATCCTCATTTATCAATAAATCAAATATTACCTTGATTTCAATGTTTCCCACTTTGGTGGTTGATCTGATAATAGGTCTTCCAACCAAAGCTGGGAAGATGTGTTCTGGAAAGTTAGAGCCTGCATATCCACACTTCACAAACTGGAAGAGAACAGTAAAAGTGGGTTAGTGTCGAGGTATTTACTATGTCCATTTAAAAACAGCATCTGAGGGGCTCCTGGATGGCTTAGTCACTTAAGCATCCAACTTTGGCTCAAGGTCATGATCTCACAGTTTGTGGGTTCGAGCCCCGCATCTGGGTTCTGTGCTGATGGCTTAGAGCCCAGAGTCTGCTTCAGATTCTGTGTCTCCTTCTTCTCTCTGCCCCTCCCCCACACTCTCTCAAAAATAAACAAAACATTAAAAAAATTTATTTAAATAAAGAATAAAAATAAAAAAGCATTTGAAAAATACCACTTTACATTTATGCAATATTTTAAACTTTTGGTGCTTTCAAATTATCCAAAGTAGTCACCCAACCTATCATCCTCCTTTTATTTCCTTTATGGCAGTGACTACTTCCAGAGTTCATGTTTACTTGCCAGTTAACTGCTTAATTAGTGCTTAAATCTCCCAGTACAGAGAAAGTCTCAGGAAAGCAGGGAGCTTAACCTGAGCAGTTCATGGTGGAGCCCAATGACTCAAAGAGACCTCAGCACACAGTGGTCACCAAGTGGGAAATGGACAGATTCACTCAACAAATGCTAAGAATTTTTTAAAAGAGAAACGTTAGAAACTGAACAGAACTAAAGCTTCAATTCTTTTTTTTTTTTTTTGAGAGAGAGAATGTGAGGGGGGAGGGGACAGAGAGAGAAGGAGAGAGAGAATCCTAAGCCGGCTATAACTGTCAGCACAAAGCCCAGTTCCGGGCTCAATCTCACAAACCACGAGACAAGGACCTGAGCTGAAATCAAGAGTCAGATGCTTAACTGACTAGCCACCAAGGTGCCCCCTAAAGCTTCAATTCTAAAGCAGGCTGTCATTCATCTCTGGCAATTCCCTTAAGCCAAATTTATCGAAATAGCGGGGGGAGGAAATGGCATCTGGACTAGCATCACGTTAACACAAACATTTATTAGGCATTTTTTAAAATGTTTTTATTTATTTTTGAGACAGAGCACAAGCAGGGGAGGGGCAGAGAGAGAGGGAGACAGAATCCGAAACAGGATCCAGGCTCTGAGCTGTCAGCACAGAGCCTGACACGGGGCTTGAACTCACAGACTGTGAGATCATGACCTGAGCTGAAGTCGGACGCTTAACCGACTGGGCCACCCAGCTGCCCCTATTAGGCATTTTTTTTTACCATTTATATTTTCATATTTAGATGGTTAGTAATACCAGGTAACATAATTTTATATTCAGACAGTGTACTCCTTCAATGAGGGCATAACATTGACTCTGATAATGTTTAAGAAACTGATACACTAGGAAATTTAACAACTACAGTAAAACTGAAAATAGAAACAAGGTTTTTTGTTGTTTTGTTTTTTATTTCAGAGAGAGTGAGTGCAAGCAAGGAGAGGGGCAGAGGAGGAGAGGGAGGGAGAGGGAGAGGGGGAGAGAGAGAGAGAGAGAGAGAGAGAGAGAGGAGCCTGATGCGGAGCTCAATCCCACGACCCTGGGATCATGACCTGAGACGAAATCCAGAGTCAGACGCTCAACTGACTGAGCCACCCAGGCGCCCCAAACCAAGGGTTTTTAATTCTTATACCAATAATATAGTCTGTTTAGTCTTACTTTTAAGTGCAGTCATTGCAAGGAAAATGCAATTAAAACTTCAGGGCAAGAGGAGGAAGCTACAGAACAGGATATGTAATCATAGTCTCTACTCTCTTCCTTAACAAGTCTCTATTCAATGTGCAAGGATGTTTGTGTCTAGTGATGAATCCCAAGTGCCTAGGACAGTGTCTGGCATATAGTTAAGTGCATACTATTTAATTGATCAATAAAAACTAGAAGTTTTGCTGTTGTTTTGCGAGTATGATACTGCGATTATTTTTTTTAAATGCTTATTTATTTATTTTGAGAGAGAGAGCAAGCAGGGGAGGGGTAGAGGTAGAGAGAGACAGAATCCCAAGCAGGCTCCATGCACAGAGCCCAAAGCAGGGCTCAATCGCATGAACCATGAGATCATGACCTGAACCAAAATCAAGAGTCGGATGCCTAGCTGACTAAGCCACCCAGGTGCCCCGTGTGATTATTTTAATACAGAGCATATGTTTCATATTGAGAAAAAGTGCATTGTTCATGGCTCCAGGCACCATACATTCTCCGAGAATTAAGGAGAAAAACAGTATCCAAATGTGACACATGACAGCAATAACAAAAAGGCTGACAGAAACTTTTAACCTACCCCTTGACAGAAAGCTACTATCTACAAGGAACAGTTTTATTTGATGGTGGTAAAAGTTAGCAACAATCTTAAACTTACCGACTTTTGACTAACTCCCCAAAATACAGAATTTTCTTATTTCAAAGATCTTTACAACAACCTTGGAAATTTTGATGAACCACATTTAATTATAAATAGCCAAGAACATTCTGCCATCCAGAATTTCAAATGAATTGTAAGACTTTTATAAATAGAGCTTTTAAAATATGTTAAAGTCATGACTTATGCAGATTAATGCTATGAAAAAAATCTGTCTGAAATACCACCTGAATTCCTACTCTCTCAGTTCATATTTACATTCTAGAATCTACATAAAACATACTGTTCATATACATTTTCTTCCAAACCCACAAAACCTAGTCCTGGTCAGTTTACCTCTGAGCCACCAAGGCCGGGGAATTTTTCAGTTACAGATACCCATTTCTAAAACTACTTATTGGATTATCTTTCAAGGCAGTAGTACAATATGATGGCATAAGGAACAGATTACTTGTTTGCTCATACCTACTTCTCCACTTGAACAGTGGTTGACAGTGAAGAACTACAATATATTCTTACCCTAAAGGAGTGTTAAATGGAATTCAGTACTGCTAATCCATTTTTACAAGATGTCTTTTCAAATATTTATCAGTGAGACCCAGGAGTTGGAAAGACAAGTGCCACAGAGGAAATGAATAATATCTAATATTTTCAAGTACATTCACATTAAGAGGAAAAAAATAAAACCTCTCACACTCTTCTAAATCCTAAACTCTTGTGTCCTTAAGTCAAAATTCAGCTCACTTGATATGAACTGAAATGATATGGAAGGACAGAGAATCTCTTGTCATTATTATTCCAACCATACCCAAATTTCTATATAAGTAAAATTTGTCATGAGCATCAGCCCAGTATCAGCACTGGTCATAATTTACCTTATATTCCAAATATAGAAAGTAAATACTATGCAGATACTAAATTCTTATGTTTACCTCAAAGTAATGAACAGATAAGGACACTGCATGGGCCAAAACTGTCCATTCACGTAGCTGAAAATGCTCACTTATCTATGTTTTTAAAGAAATTGTAGAATGACTGAAAAAAGAATCAACAAATTTGTAAGGGTCATCTTCAGCATATTAAACATAAACAAATGATTTAAGAGAGAAATCATTAGAAACTGGAGGTGGGAGGATGAGCCTGGCATAGGAAATAAATCAAGTCCTGGTGCAGGGGGGGGAGGCTGTGAAGGTTGACATGCCTCCCCTCTCATTCTGAGCTACACATACTCAGGAACATGCAACATGGCAAATCCATAAATAATCACAATAGTCAATGTTTACTGATTATAAATGTTCAGAGGGGTGGTTTATATCTTAAAATTCTTTTTTGAGCATATTTTAAGGGATAAAATAGTTGCCAAGTGACTAACATAAGAAGACCTCCCTGAAATTTGAGACCCTCTGAAACTATAAAACCAATTGTAAACCTACTTATTTGTGCTTTACAAGACAAAAGGAAATTTGGCTTTAATTCAAAGATATCAATCACTTATTAATGAAATTACTTATTCAGCTTAAGCAGCAGCTTACTGGAAACAGATGCTGCCATAGCAATCCAGCGAGAGCGCTCCTACAGGGTATTAGATACTTAGTCAAAACGACAATAGCTGCACTCTTTTGCATTATTTCAAATGTGAAAGCATTAATAGCTATGATAACAAGAATTCAATTAAAATAATCTATTTCTTAATAACATAAAGTGAACAGACAATCCAGCATTTCCCTTCTTGCAAAAAGTCAGTACTTTTAAAAAAAAAAAATCTAATTCATGTAATAAAATGCAAAGAAAATAGTCTTTTCTAAACTACTCAATTAGTATCCTTTCAATCCTTGAAGTACCTCCCCTACTCTAATCATTTTAAGACTTGCACTTAGTTCTCTCATTGTGTGTTTAAGAAATAGATTTTACCATATATAGTTTCCTCTTCATAGCACTGTGGTTTGAACTGGCTCCCTTACTTGCCACTGAGTCATCAAATGGTAAGAACATGAACAGTATAATGTTCTTTCAAGCAAAAATTAAAACAAAAAAATCCATCTACATTTGCTCTAAAAGTACCTTTATCCCCTCAAATAATAAACTGGGATTTACAAAGCCTCACTTGGGCTTATTTAATTTGTATTTTTCCTTTATTAATTTAGTTTGATGGTGTTGACATAATCATTAATTTAATTACCTAGTGACTATTCTGATCTTAAACCACCAAAATACTTATTCTATTCCAAAGCATTTTGCAGAGCGAAGCCAAATTTGTTTTTGGTTTGTTCACACTTCAAGTACTCCTAAATTCAACATATAAATTAGCATAAATCTGATGAAGCAGGTCATAAACAACAACAAAGCTGAGAATTATAAACGAAAGTATAATTATTCTAGCACTATAAGCTACTTCGCATCACTAGACCCTAAAAATTGTACCAGTCACACAGTAGCCACAGAAGTCTTCCTGGTCAGTGAGCTATCTCAGTGCTGATAAAATCACCCAACTTTGGTAACAATACACATCAGGGATCTGGTCCAACTCTTGAAAGACAGCTAAACCTAAGCAGATCTCCAGACTTTCACCTATCTGGCCATTTTCAGTAGCTCTATTTAGAGGGAGCTAACTCTGTGTTAGGTTTGAATGGTTATGAAGATGGAATGCATAAATTATTGGAATCAGATGAGTTTTCCTCCTCTGGGCTACCCTAATGAGGGAGACCCTGGTATAGTTGGGAGCTAGTGAGGAAGAGAGGCAGGACCAAATCTGGCACGTGATCATAAGAACTCACCCACTCTTAGAGCATTCAAATTAGGGCCTGACAGAGGGGTTAAAAAAAAATCATCAACTTCTCAAATAGCCTAAGTTTAAAACCTAAAATGTGTAAGAGGCAAGTTGCTTTCGGAAAACAACTACTCACATATGAATACCTTCTGTAATATTTAATTGTAGATAACTCACTATAGCTTCAGGTACCTAAACAAAATCAAGATGGCTATCAAGTATAAGCAGTAAGAAATCTAGAATTTCTATATTTAGAATCCTCTATGGGGCGCCTGGATGTCTCAGTCGGTTAAGCGTCCAACTCCAGCTCAGGTCATGATCTCACAGTCCGTGAGTTTGAGCCCCATGTCGGGCTCTATGCTGACAGCTGGGAGCTGGGAGCCTGCTTTGGATTCTCTGTCTCCCTCTCTCTCTGCCCTTCCCCAGCTCATGCTCTGTCTCTCTTCTCCTTCAAAAATAAATAAACATTAAAAAAAAAATTTAGGATCCTCTAAATTTTCAGAAATCTCACAGCATTCCTCGCTACATATCACATCAGAACTGTTTCTTCACTTGAAGACAATCATCTCTATAGAAAATCTGGAAAAAAAATTAAAATAACTAGAAATATAACACCAGTACATAAATTTTTGTTCAAATTAACTACATTTTTCCTTTATGTCATAGTAATTGATCTTTTGTTTTAAGGCACAAGATTCTTAAATTATGGATTAGCCATAAGACTAATCAATATAACATACAATCAGCTTTCTATCAAAGGTAAACCAATAAAATAGTAACATAAATGAATTCATGGCTAACATTTCTATTCTAATTGAATATCAAAAAACTCATACACTACAAAACACAGGGTTGGTTACCCTTCAAAGAGGAGGAATCCATTTAAATACAACTGTCTCTGATTTCTAAAAAAAAATTTTTTTTAATGTTTATTCATTTTTGAGAGATGGAGACAGACAGAGCACAATCAAGGGAGGGGCAGAAAGAGAAGGAGACACAGAATCTGAAGCAGTCGCCAGGCTCCAAGCTGTCAGCACAGAGCCTGACGCGGGGCTCGAACCCAGGTACTGTGAGATCATGACCTGAGCCGAAGTTGGATGCTCAACTGACTGAGCCACCCAGGTGCCCCATGATTTCTAAAGAGAATATCAGGCGTATTTACAAAGCAAAATATTTTAAATTCAATCTTTGAAGCTTTAAGTTTAGTTAGAGGTCAATTTGAGACTACAGGGAGAATCAGGTTACTATATTTTTTAAAAGCACCTTCAACTGTAAAAGTAATACATACTTATCCCCAGTCTCACAGGTAACAAACATACCTTTCCCTCTAAAACTTTCACGTACAAGTTTGTGGTCTTACATAAACGTATTTAATAAAGAACACTCACACAAACGGGATCATTCTAAAACTTTTTAAAAACTTAACCAATAAGTCTTAGACATGTTTCCATAGCAGTGGATCTTTTTTTTAAGCATGCCATTTTGTATGGATGTCTCATATAAGACCTCTTCTTACTTTCGTGTTTTCAACTTAGTTCATATAAAACTAGTATAATTATTGCTTGTAAAAGTCCGTAGCACAGTACGGGCAGTATTACCTCAGTAAATATCAGCTCCTTTTTTCCTCTCGACAATCCAGTTTCTAAAATAATTTCAAGTAAAATCTTTTTTTTTTTTCAGGGTACACACAGTGATTTGGCAACTCTGTATGTTATGCTACACTCACCACAAGTGTAGCTACCATCTATCACCATATAATGCTATCACAATACCAATGACTATAATCCCTATGCAGCACCTGTCATCCCTGTGATTTACTCATTCCGTAAGTGGAAGCCTATTTTTTAAATTCACATGTCACATTCATGCAAAAGAGGAGGAAAGTTACAAGATACTGCAACTCCAAAATGGTTAGAAATCACCGTAATGTAGGGGGAAATGATCACTATCGATCTCATCCCGAATAAGTAACATTTCTGTCTTCTAATGTGCTGCCCTAAGTTTTATTTTGGGTGGGGGGTTGAAAGTAACAACTTTCAAGTGATTTCTAAATCAGTGTTTTAGCCAGATTTTTATAATCACTTCCCTTTTAGAATCTAATCTAACATCTAATATGATCTGTGTTCTGCACCTAAGGAAAAAAATGAAGGCGGGGGGAATACCAAAACTCATCAACTTCCTCTAAGGTCCAAAATTAACACTTGGGCCTTGAAAGGTCCTAGATCTCCCAATATCAATGGAACATACTGTCTCTGTGGGGCTGCACCGGGGCCAAATTCCCAGTATGCAGAGCAAAAAGTAAATGATGCTCTGCTAAACTCCCCCCCCCCCCCCGCCCCTCAAAAACTGCGAAAGGGCTGCGGCTCATTGCATGACAGCACTTCCCCCTTTTTTTTTTTTTTTTTTTCTTTAAACCCGTTTCCTGCCTCCCGTTCGGTATCTTCCACTATACAGGAAGAGGAAGGCCTCTTGGTTCTCTCTCCTTTCGACACCACCAGCGACCCTGGGGAATGGAACCCTCAACGAACAAACCTACCCAGCCTTTTTACCCCTCCAGTCCTTTAGCCAAACTGTCCCCGCTCGGGCGCGGAGCCGGCCCCTGCCGGGCAGCAGACTGGATCCCCCGTCCAGCGTCGGCCTCGCCCGCCGCCCTGACCCCGAGCCGCAGGGGTGGCAGGCTCGGGGACACCAGGGCTGGACTCTGTCCGCTAGCTCCCCACGCCCGCAGAGGCCGGAAGAGCTGCCCCGCGCCCCTGGCCCCGGCGGCCGGAGGGCCCAGGGGTGCAACCCTGGGCGCCGAGGGCCGGCGCGCCACTAGCACATCCCCGCCCGGGCCTGTTGGCCACGGCTTCTCCGCCGGGTTCTTACCCCGGTGCCGTTGTCGCACACCACCACCTTCCTGCCCTGGCTGTCCATCGTCCGCCCGGAAGAGAGCCGCCGCCGCCGAACGACCTACAGCCCCTGCTGCCCGGCCCTTTCCTCTTCCTCCTCCTCTTTCACAGCCCCTCCTTCAGCCCAACTTTCTTCCCCCAACCGGAAGTCACTGCCCGGCCCCACCCGCCATTTAAGACACAGCCTGCACGGAAGCGGTGGAGGTGGGAGGGAGGGGGCCGAGACTGGCAGCAGTACGCTCCAATAAGAGATGGAGCCTACAACTGAGGCCCCGCCTACAACTCTGGCTTCAGCTTCTGTTCTAGCTCAGGCGTACGGGTTACCGCCCACCCAGGTTCTTCCTCACCGCTTTTAGTTCCTGGATCTTCTCCCGGCCGTAATGGCGGCAGGTCTGGCGGATGCGCCGGCCAAAGGCGTCGCAGGAGTTGAGGGGGTCGCTTACCGGTCTGCAGAAGGTGCAGGCAGGAGAAAGACCCTGGATCTGTTGCGAGATGGCAGTGGAATGTAGCGAGGAGAGACAGCCGGGAGGGCGGAGGGCATGGGAAGTAAACCTGGACTTCCCCGCTGACGACCAATGAACATGGCTTGGTGTATCATAGCTTTTAGGCCTTTTTAATGAGCAGAGCGGGGATGGATACACACACATGAAATCATGCGTTTATATTCGATGTCTCCCAATTCCAGCCCAACCCCTTTTTACCCAATTTGCTCTTAGTCAAGCGAGCAGGAGTGGGTGCCTACCTTTTCAGCGTCCTCGCTCACCACCTCTCTTCCAACAGCACATTGCTTCCCTCCTCTTCAGTGTATGTACTTTTTGAACCCAGAGTCTCAGCTTTGAAATCAGACAACCTGAGTTTCAGATATGGCCCTGCCACTCAAGAATTTTGTGATTTTGGACATCTCCTTGCCTATGCATAGGAATACTATCCTGTACTTCCATGGGTGGTTGTGAGGATAAAATGCATAAAGTATCCATTCAGTGGTGGCTATTTGTTATTAATTAAATACCTTTAAATATATAGTTCTTCCTATTTATAATGCCTTTACCTTTTTCATCAATCAGGAGACTTCTTCTCATGCTCTAAACCCAGTTGTCACATCTATGAAGACTTTGCTGGATAACCCTCAAGATGTTCTTTACTCTCTTTCTTCACTATTAGTTTACCGTGGGTATGTGAATAACATTTTTGTGCTTATCACACTCAACAAATATTGGATGATATTAAAATTTGTCTAGAAAAAATGCCATCATTTTTGAGAGGTGAGAACTAGAATTGTGCCTTTCATATGGCTGTACATGTACAGGGACTAGAATAAAACCTGGATCATGAGCCCTTCAGTCCAGTATTATAATACTAGGCTGCCTCTCAATTTTCACTTTGTTCTGTTCTTAGACCAGTGGTTTCTACACTGTCATAAAGGCATAGGCGACTTTATTCTAATTTAATCTTACATGGAACCTCAACATATAAAATAGATTAAAATCTGCCATAATTGTTGGAAGTTTGAGAAATTAGAACGGACAGGAGTCCTCGGAAATATGTCTTCCCCGCACCTGCTTCAGTAGTGGTTAAGGTACCTCAGCCTGCTAAACAGTGCATTCATTCACAAACTACACATCTTCCTTTTGTGGCCCCAGTGCCTAACACTATGCCATTTTCCTCCTGGAGGTATATTTATTTGGTCTGAGCAAATTGAACTCAAACATTTCTGTGTCCTTTTAATTTTCCTCTCTATGAAATTAAATTTCATACTTTTATTTTTTACTTTTAAAGAAATTATAATTTTTGTTTTCTTACAATTATAGAAACAATACATGCAGATGATAGAAAGTATCAACAAATATCTATTCACTACACTAATGAAAGTGCAGCAAACCCCTTGATTACACAAATTCAGATTCAGTACTATTGGTAACTGGCTCCTGCCTTCTACACCAGGCACAACCTGGTCATTTCACTTTCCTCAAAATAATGTGATCATACATTTTAAGGCAATTATTTTGGTGGGGGGAGGGGAAGGAGACTTCATTTCTAGCCTTCTGTGGCGATTTTACATACATTATTCCACACAAAAATCTTACTAGGTAAATATCCCTATTTTACACATGAGAAATGGGGGCTTTAAAAAATTAAGGTTAGCAAGGTGGTAGGATAGAAGCTTACATAACAGAAATCAATATATTTTCATATGTCATTAGTGAACAATCTGAAAATGAAATTAAGAAAACAATTCCATTTCCACGAACATCAGAAAACTCCAAATAAATTAAATGCAAGGCCTATCCACTAAAAACTGAAACATTGTTGAGAGAAATCAAAGAAGATCTAGATAAGTAAATATACCGTGTTCGTGGGTTGAACATCCATTGTTAAGATGACAGTTCTCTCCAAATTAATCTATAAATTCAAATGTAATCTCTATCAAAATCCCAACACTTTCTTTCATTTTAGAAATTGACAAGTTTGATCCTAAAATGTATACAGAAATGCAAAAGAATCAGAATAGCCAAAACGATTTTGAAAAAGAAAAGCAAAAGTGGCAGACTTCCACTGATTTCAAAACTTGTTATAAAGCTATGGTAATTAAGACAATGTGGTATTGGCACAAGGATGGACGTACAGATCAATGGTACAGAATAGCCCAGAAATAAACTCTTACATTTATGGCCAATTGATTTCCAACGAGTGTGCTAAAACAATTCAATGGCAAAGGGTAATCTTTTGTTTTTTAACAAATAGTGCTGGGACAATTGGATATTCTTGTATGTGGAGGATAAAAGAAGAATTTTGACCCTTATTTCACACTATACACAAAAATTAAATGGATCATAGATTTAAATTTAGAAGAGCTAAAACTCTATACATTCTGGAAGAAAGGACAAGAAAAATCTTTTGATGTTGAGGTAAGCAAAGATTGCTTGGCTACAACACCAAAATCATGATTCATAAAAAAAAAAAAAAAAATGATAAACTGGACTTATCAGAAATTTAAAACTTTTTATTGATGTATTAAGAAACAGAAAAAAAAAGAAGCCATAGACTAGGAGAAAATATTAGCAAATCATATATCCAACAAAGGACTTATATCCAGAATACATTAAGAACAACAATAGTAAGACATATTATCTAATTTTAAAGTGGGTGAAAGATTTGAATGGACATTTCACCCAAGAAGTTTTATGAATGGCTAACACGCACATGGAAAGATGCTCAACATCATTAATCCTTGAGGAAATACAAATGAAAACCATAATGAGAGTGGTGGCCTGCAGGCAGCAAGGCCACAGGTGGGCTGGCTTTGATGCCCCTCTGCCAGGTAGTCAATGCAGGGCCTCCCCAGGAACAGCTGGGACTGCAGGGCAGGCGGTCCTGCTGGTTAGTGGGAGCTGCTAGGCGAAAGCCTTGCACTCCTGCGCAGTTTCAGCATCTATCTGCAGGGCTGCTCTGGGCAGTGGCCTTCAGCACATCGAAGCTCAAACCAAAGAACCAAAGCATGAAAGAAGATACGGTTTTTAGATACTTCCAAACAAGCCATAATTATGCTGTCCATCCACTTTGCAAACCTAGCAGGTCTCATTGAAGAGGATCCTTGTTCACTTCAGCTTCCTCTTGGGACACAACTGTGGGCATGCTGCTCACCTACATGGGCGTGCAAGTCCGTCTGCGTCTTGATAGAGTGGCAGCAGTGAGAGTCCCTGTTCTGATGAACGTGGAGACCTTCTGCAGTGCAGAGCCTAAGGCAGTGTGCTTTTTAACACCATGATCAAGACTTTTTGAAAGTCTGTTGTCTTCATCATCCTCCTCACACATCAGTGGGAAAAGGTGGCCCTATTGAGTCTCCTGAAAACTCAGACCTGAAACTGGCCATCATCATGCTGATCATCCCCTTCCTCGTCAATGCTTTGATGTTTTGGATAGTGAACAACTTCAGGAGAAAGGGGAGGACGAAAGCTAAACTAGAAGAAAGGGGAGCCAATCAGGGCTCAAGGGAGGAGAGCAAGGTCCACTGCCGGAGGGCTGAGTCCCACGTACAAGGAGTCGGAGTCTGCGATCCTGATCTCAACGGATGACAAGATGGAGGTGCGCAACGTGGAGGGGCACCTGCGCAGACCAATGCCCTGAAGGCTGCCGAGAAAAAGGAGAACCGCTTACTGTTGCCAGTATAATATTCCCATGCTGAGGTCAGGTTTGGGGGCCCAGCCAGCTGCCTGGTGGGCCAGCAGTCACTCCACAGTGTCCTTCCCGTCTCTCTTACTCTTCCCTGCCTCTTCTACCTCCACTCCTCTTGCTATCTCTGCTCACTCCCAGAATACTATGGGAGGACCCACCAATACTGAGGGGAACGTGGTAGTTGGAGGCATTACAGTGAGGAAAATATGCAAGTGTAAAAAAAACCAAACTATAATGAGATACCGTATCATACCCACACTAGAATATCTGTGATCAAAAAGACAGAAAATAACACATGTTGGATGTGGAGAAACTGGAGCCCTCCATTGCTGGTGGGAAGGTACAATGGTGCAGCCACTTTGGAAAACAATTTGGTAGTTTTTGAAAAAATTTAAACATAAAATTAGCATACCCAGCGATTCCACTCCTAAGTATATGCCCAAGAGGAATGAAAACATATTTCCACAGACTCGTACACAAATGTTCATAGCAGCATTACTTATAACAGGCAAAACGTTAAACAATTCTAATGTCCATCAATTTGTGAATGAGTAAACTATGTGGTATATGCATACAATACAATAGTATCGAGCAATAAAAAGAAAACAATACATACTATAAACATGGATGACCCTAACAAACATTATGCCAGATGCAAAAAACTACATATTGTATAATTCCATTTATATTAAATTTCTCGAAAAAGCAAACTTGTAGATACAGGAAGTGGATCAGTGATGGCTGGGGCTGGGATCTAGGTTTGGCTGAGAATAGGCATGAGAGAACTTTATAGGGAAATGAAAATGTTCTAAAACTAGATTTTGGTGATGGTTGCACAACTATACACATTTACTAAAAATCATCACACTGTACATTTGAGATATGTAAAATATATTTTATAATTTCAACAAAGTTGTTTTAAAAAATTAAGTTACCTGCCCAAATTCACCTAACTATAATATATCCAAACTATGATTAATCACACGCCTGGCTGACTCCAAAGCCTGAATTTTGTTTACCCTTAGGATTTTTGGAAACTCCAGATCTATCATGAACCTTAAGTCCCACTTGGCATCCCAGTTGGGGATGACTTTCCTGGAGTAATTCTAGCATTTCACTTGGACCTGATTTATCCTCTGTGCTTAGGTGGAAATGGATTGGTATATTTTTATGGTTATAAAGTAAAACAATGTTAAAATACACTTGTATTCTTAGATATGTATCATGCTTGAATTGAAAAGGAAAACAATGTCTTCTAGTATTGAAGTAAAATAATAAAAATAATAAACTTTTCTCTCCAGAATTTATAGATACGAATGATTTCCACAGTATAGTTTCCTCAAAAAATTAAAAATAGAATTATCATATGATCCAGTAATTCCACTACTAGGTATTTACTCAAAGAATATGAAGACATTAATTTGAAAAGATATATGCACCCCTATTATATTGCAGCATTATTTGCAATAGCCAGTTATGGAAGCAATCCAAGTGTCCATCAATAGATGAATGCGTAAAGAAGATGTGATATATACACAGACACACACACACACACACACACACACGCATACACACACATATGAATATTACTCAGCCATAAAAAAGAATGAAATCTTGCCATTTTCAACAACATAGATGGATCTAGAGGGTATAATGCTAAGTGAAATAAGTCAGTCAAAGAAAGACAAATACCATATGATTTCAGTCACAGGTGGAATTTAAGAAGCAAAACAAATGAACAAATGGAAAAAAAAAAAAAACCAGACTCTTAACTATAGAAAACAAACTGATGGTTACCAAAGGGGAAATGAGTGGGGGAATGGGTGAAACTGGTGATGGGGATCAAGGAGTGCACTTGTCATAATGAGCACTGGGTGATGCATAGAATTGTTGGACCACTGTATTGTACGCCTGAAACTAATACCATCTGTTAATTACACTGGAATTAAATTTTTTTAAATTTTTTTTCAAAAGAAAGGTTTCCTTAAAAATACTGTTATTTGTATCTGCAGTATCTAAATTAATGAGCAAAAAATCCCCTTAGGGATGTTTTGAGTAGAACTCTAATTCACTCCAAAGATGTTTACTCATTTTAGAAACTGGTAGTGTTACCACATATATTACAGCATATTCTGTACCTGAAGAACTCAGGAAGAGGACATCCACGTCATTTATTTAATTATTTAGTTTTAAAAGTCACTAAGTCAAAAGATTTGTATTTATCCCGGAAAAGTATTTCTCCATCTTGTCAATTATCTAACCTCTTCCAGGTCTTTCTCATTTGTGTTGCTAAGAGAAACGTTTATGTTAGAAGTGTTGAGTCAAATTAGATGGAAGTAAATTAATCCATTTGAAAGTGTTTCAGACATCACATTACTACACTCCTAAATTCTTCAGCATGCCTATAAAAAATAAAGCAATCTCTTACAAAACCATGGCATCATCATATGTAGGAAAAATTAGCAATCCGTTAGATTCCATATCACCTAACATTCAGTCCATATTCATATTTTCCCAGTTGTCCCTACAGTGTTTACAGCTGTTTTTCTTCCTAAACCAAGATCCAATCAGGCTTCATACATTGTTTTTGTTGTTACGTCTCTTTAATCTCTTAATCTAGAAAAGTCTTCTCCCTTTTTTTTCTTCATGAAATTAACTTTTTGAAGAAGTCAGATCATTTGGCTATAGAAATGTCCCATGTTCTGGATTTGTCTGATTGTTTTCTCACGGTCGATTAAATTTTAAATGACATTTATACATAACTTTGTTATAGGCAAGGTGTGTTGTATGGATATTCTTTGCTTTGTATTGATATCAGAAACAAGTGAAAATCTTGCAATACTGTAAATAGTGCTATTGTCTTGATTTAGCTGAGGATGAGCACAATTATTATGAATACGCACGCGTGCGCGCGTGCGCGCGCGCACACACACACACACACACACACACACACACACACAAGTAGGGATCTGTGATCTGTGATTCCATATCTCTGTTGGGGAAGGGAATAAATAATATGAAAGTTAATAAACTAAATGCTTTACTATCCAATTTCCTTTGTTTGTTTGTTTGTTTCTTTGTTTCTTTGTTTTTAGTAAGCTGTCTGCCCAACGTGAGGCTTGAACTCATGACCCTCACATGTTCTACCAACTGAGCCAGCCAAGCACCCTTTTCCTGACTTCATTTAGCCTCTTACTTGCTTTTGGATGCTCTAACATAAGTACATCTCCGTATTGGAGGAAAATAATTCTGGAGAATTTATGTGCTTTATGATTTAATAGCTTTAAGTTATTTTTTTAATAATCAATTTGATTACTATTTTTGGCTTTTAGCTTGGAGATTTTCAACACATATAGAAGTATAGTAAAATGAACCCTATGAGCCCATCAGCTAACTTCAGCAGTGATCAGCTTTCTGCTGTTCTTGTTTCATCTGTTTCCTTTCACACACAGTTTTGCTATTCTTGTTTGCTGGAGTATTTTAAAACAAATCTCAGGCATCATGTTTTGCCTCCTTTAAATACTTTGGTATGTTTTCTAACAGATAAAGGCTCGAAAAACATAATCACAATACCATTATTATAGCCAACAAAATTAACAAATTCTTATTATCTCCTAATATTCAGTCCATATTCAGCTTTTCTCAGTCATCTCCAAAATGTCCTCTTTCATTTGTTTTTTTTTTTTTCAATCAAGATCTCAATAAGGCCTGCACATTGTATTCGGTTGATAGGTCTCTTAAGACTATTTTAGTTCGTGACACTTCCCTCTCTTTTCTTATACCATATTTTGGGTGAAGAAATTGGATCATTTGTCCTCTGCAATGTCCTCATTCTGGATTTGGCTGATTGTATCCATGCAATGTTGTTTTTCTTGTTCCTCAAGCCTCCATATTTTCTATAAACTGGTAGATCTAGGAGACTGATTAGATCTAGGTTCAACTATTTTGGTGAAAGTATTTCATGGGCAGTGATATGTAATTCCTATCACATCACATTTGAAGAAACACAATGTGTGGATGTCCCGCAGTTAGTGATGTTAACATTATTCAGCAGATTTTGGTTTTATTCAACGATCTATTACAGAGTTCCCCAGGAGTTTGTCACTTAATGGTTTAAGCAGTCATCAATGATTGTTGCCTGTTTGGACCAGAAAACAATCAAGTATAGTTTGCCTGACCCACAATTTCTCATTTCCAAGTCTATTAGGTTTTGACCTAATTAGCCACTGCAGGTGCTTTCCAAGAGAATTATAGTTTTAAAACTAGGTTAATTAAATTATTTTTAAAATAAAAAAACAAATCTCATAGGCACTTAGTGTGTATAAGCTATAGTTTTAGTTGGCATTTTAGTTGTGATATTCCTCATTAAAAAGTTTAATATTCCCTGCCCACATCTCACCATATACAGAAATTAACTTGAAATGGATCAACGATGTAAATTTAAGAGCTGAAACCATGAAACTCTTTTAAAAACATAGGGGATATAAATCTTCACAACCTTGGATTAGGCAATGGTTTCTTAGATGTGATACAAAAGCACAAGCAACAAAAGAAGAAATAGATAAATTGGACTTCACCAAAACTGAAAACATTTGTGCTACAAAAGATACCATCAAGTGAATAAAAAGGCAACTCACAGAACGGGAGAAAATACTTGCAAATTATACATCTGATAAGGGACTTGTATCTAGCATATATAAAGAACTTCTAAAATTCAATAATAAAAAATAACTAACCCAATTTTAAAAAAGGAAAAGGAGAGGGCACCTGAGTGGCTCAGTTTGTTGGGCACCTGACTCTTGATTTTGGCTCAGGTCATGATCCTAGGGTCATTGGGTCAAGCCCCACAGTGGGCTCCATGCTTAGCTTGGAGCCTGCTTGGGATTCTCTCTGTCTCTCCCTCTGTCCCTCTCCCCTGCTCACGTTCTCTCTCTTTCTCTAGAATAATTTTTAAAAAATAGGAGAAGGATTTGAATAGACATTTATGCAAAGAAGATATATAGAATGGCCAATAAACTCATGAAAAGAAGCTTAGCATGATTAGCATCAAAGAAACCATAAGGTAAATGCAAATCAAAACCACAATGAGGTTTCACTTCATACTCACCAGGATAGTTGTAATCAAAGTGGCAGATAATAACAAGCGTTGACAAGGATGTGGAGAAATTGGAAGCCTTATCCATTGCTGGTGGGAACGTTAAATGGTATTGCTGCTTTACAAAGCAGGCTGGAAGTTCCTCAAAAGGATAAACACAGTTAACATACGACTTAGCAATTCCACTTCTAGGTATATATCAGGAAAATGAAAACATATGCCCATACAAAAACTTGTACATAAATGTTCATACCAGTATTATTCATAATAGCCAAAAAAAGTAAACAGCGCAAATGGCCATCAACCAATGAGTATACAGACAAAATATAGGGTGTCCAAATATGCATAATGGAATATTATTCATCCATAGAGAGGAGGGTAGTATGCTACACAGATGAACCTTGAAAACATGATGCTAAGTGAAAAAAGCCAGTTACAGTTCCATTTGTAATTTATGATTCCATTTATATGAAATACTCAGAATGGGCAAATCTGTAGAGACAGAAGGTAGATTATGGTTGTCTAGGACCAGGTTGGTAGGTTGTGGGGAAGGAACAGAGAAATGAGTGACTGCTAATCAGTATGCAATTTCTTTTTAGGATAATGAAATGTTCTAAAATTGCTTGTGGTAATGGTTGCACAACTCTACTGTAGTATTCACTTATTTTTTTCTAGTTTTATTGAGATGTAATTGACATATAGTGTTGTGTATATTTTAAATAAGTGAATTTCTCCACGAAGCCTGTTTTTTAACCTTTCAGGATAAAAGCTAAAGTACTCCACTCAGGGCCAAATTGCTCTACTATTAAGGGTGGACTAGAACTTGAATTACTGATTCTATCAGTACTCCCTCCAACCCAAAAGCTATTCTTCCTACCAAACACTCTAATGCTATGACTTAGCAGCACTCTAGGTCCTAAATGCTGAGTCTTGCTTCACCAAATAAAGCTGAGATGTCTGGCATAAATAAATTGGATGGATGAATGTCAGTGTTCTTTCTAAGTTAGTTGGGGGAATGTTCTAACAGATTAGGACTATAAGACTGACAAGCATGGCCACAGGGGCCTTTTTAAAAGTAGAGGTTAGGGGCTAAGAATCCAGCATCATAAAGACTTGGATTTAAAACTTGGCTCCCCTCCTTTCAGACTCTCTGAGCAAATTGCTCAATCTCTTAAATACATTATCTTATCTGGTCCTTATATCAGGTATTGGTAGTCCCATTTTTTACAAATGAGGAAATTAAAGCCTAGCAAATTTATGTAACTAGTCAAGTTCAATTTCTGTATGTGGCAAAACGTTCATACTTTTGTCTGCCCACCTCCAAAGCTATGCCTCCTAATCACTTACAAACCACAATGGCAGCTTATTAATTTATGATGGGAGACGTATCTATTGACCAAGAGGTTTGAATCATCTCTTCAAGGTTAATTTTCCAGTTTCAAACACTTAGGAAATTTAATTAGTAATCAGAATTTTGATAGGTAAGTGTGGACTCTGAACAGAAATAATTGAGGAACTATTCTATGCAGGGAAAGTCTAGACACTTCCATCTGCTTTCCTAAAACCAGTAGGGCTCTGACTTAACCAGGTGTCGTTATTCACTCAACAGCTATGTTTAGAAGATGTACCATAAGCCAGGTCCCATTCTAGGACCTGGGCATAGTCTTGGCCTTCATGAAGCTTACATTTAGTTGGGAGAGACACACCATTAAAGAAATGAACTTAAAAACATGATGAATTCAGATAACCAAAGGGCTATAAGGAAAATAATAGACAGTGACTTGGGATGGGGGACCCAACTCTGAGAAGATAGCACATAACCTGAGCCTTTGTGTCCGTTAGGATTAGATTCAACAGTAAGTGACAGAAAACATAGAATAAAAGTGACCTTTGGGGTGGCTGGGTAGTTCGGTCAGTTGAGCATTTGACTTTTGATTTTGGCTCGGGTCATGATCTCATGGTTCGTGGATTCTAACTCCTTGTCAGGCTCTGTGCTGACAGTGCAGAGCCTGCTTGGGGATTCTCTCTCTTCCTCTCTCTCTGCCCCTACCCCACTTGTGCACACGCAAAAGTGACTTTAAAAAAACCCTGATGTTTATTTCACTGCTATGTAAACGAAGTCTGTAGGTGAGAATTCTAGGGTTGAATGACATTTTACCGCAACAAGGATCTAGTCTCCTATGTCTTGTTGCACCCCTTCCCCCATCCCCAGTCATGGTATCTGATGGTTGGTTGTGCTGTAGCTATCATTTCCACATGCCAGCCAGCAGAAACGAGGAAGGGCGGGGAGGGGTATGGAAATGGTGAAGAAGGGCAAGCATCTTCCTTTTAAGAACCCTCCCTGAAAGTTGCATATGCTATTTCCAGTTCCATCTCACTGGCTAGACTTGGCTAGCCACATCTAGCTGTTAGAGAGGCTGGAAAATGGAGTCTTTATTCTAGACAGCCATGTGCCAAGCTAAAAATTAGAGGTTCTCTTTCCAAGGAAGAGATGTTGGGGGAATGAATAGTGATCTTTGCCTTAAATGATGAGAAGGACCAGTTATGTAAATATCTGGGGGAAAGATCTTTACAGGTGAAGGAAACTGCAAGTACAAAGACCCAGAGGCCAAAAAAAAAAGAATGAGTAAATGAACAAAAGAAAGAGAGAAAGAAATGAGGTTGGTAGGTTGATTTCAAGAAACAGAAGTCTATAGATCACAGTGAAGACATTCGATTTTATTTCAGTCACAGTGGCACACTTTTGGAAGGTGTTGAGTACTGGCAGGTTTTGTTTTAAAACTGAATTTGGAGGGGCGCCTGGGTGGCGCAGTCGGTTAAGCGTCCGACTTCAGCCAGGTCACGATCTCGCGGTCCGTGAGTTCGAGCCCCGCGTCGGGCTCTGGGCTGATGGCTCAGAGCCTGGAGCCTGTTTCCGATTCTGTGTCTCCCTCTCTCTCTGCCCCTCCCCCGTTCATGCTCTGTCTCTCTCTGTCCCAAAAATAAATAAACGTTGAAAAAAAAATTAAAAAAAAAAAAAAAAACACAACTGAATTTGGAGAAATGGTGAGGATATCAGTTAAGCATAAGACATTTTCTCCACTCTCTCACTAATTTCACAAAAATGAGATAAAATTTTTGTTTGCTTGTTTGTTTGTTTTTTAAGAATAAAGCCTACAGGGCAAGGAATGTGGAAAAGAGATAAAAGAAGGATGTCAGCAAATATTTGTAAGCTGGAGAGCAGAAGGAGGAATGACAGTTATAAACAAACCTCAGGAAGCTTAAAATTTAATGCCTGAGGTTGGGATGCAGGGAAAAGCAAGCTTCTTCTTGAAGCAGAAACCTGAAAAGGAATTGATTAAACATCGGTTAAAAATTAGTTGGACTCCTAAATATCCCCCTTTAGCCCTTTCAGCCAGATGACACCCTGCCCTGCCCCCCCCCCCCCCACACCACCCCTTCTGTCATGGAATGGATTGGATTTTCTCTAGAGTGAGTTAAAGCCAAAGGGACTCTGGACTCAGGGACGCACACAGCTGGGGACTACAGGGAAATTAATGGGAAATCTATATCCAAAACAGCAAGACACCCAGCCTCCTTCCTACTGAACTGCTAACAAACTAGTAATCAGTTTTCATATAGATGCAGACAGCTGGGGATCCTCTAACAAAAATAGTCAAACCTCTCTACTAGATCACACTACAGTAATACCCACTGGTCAGCAAGACTCAGCACCCAACACACAGCTGCCGGTCAGTTTTTCAGTATTTCTCTTTTAAATATCATTGGACAGCCTAAGATTGTCAAACACTTGAGGAAAATCTCTGATACCTAAGACAAAAACCAAAACAGTGACAATGTAGGAAGAAGAGAACTTCTAAAAATCAATATCATTAATGTCTTTGTATCCTGAGAGGGATGAGAAAATTTTAAACAGGATAGGAGAAAAATTCAAAAGAAAGGTTGGAACATAAAGGTCAAGAAACTTTCCAGAAAGTTGAGTGAAAAGGCAATAAAACGGAAAAATCAAATTGGAGGCTCAGGCTAGAACGTTTACTATCAGAATAATGGACTTTACAGAAAGAAAGAACAGAAAACAGAAGGAAAGAAAGAATTTGAGAAATCAGACAAGATTAATTCTAAGAACTGAGAAACAATTTTCTAGACAACGTCCCATTTCTCATAAAGTTACTAAAGGATGTACTTCTGGAAAATGGGGGCAGTTATTCAAGAAATATGAAATCAGGAGAATTAGGAGACCAGGGATTCAAGACAGAAGAAAGATAAGAATTCCATGATTGATGGTAGAACATAAATCCCAAGGAATCTGTTGTGCATCACTCTAGAGTCTGAATCAGGACAGGGTATTTCAGGAGGGAAATCTCTCTCTCCATCTCTCTCTCTCTCTCTCTCTCTCACACACACACACACACACACACACACACACACACACACGATCATCTGATGTATTTTAAGACTTTGGGAGCTATAAATATGTACTTTTAGTGGAGAGTTTAGTGATAAACTAGTGATTATTTCTTAAACAGAGGAAAACCCAGACAATGATTAAATCCAGGGAAAAAAAATCTAAATTGTAATACAAAAGGAATGTTATTATGTATTCTACATGGCTCAGTATGGGTGTAACTCCCAAATAATGATCTAATCAAATATTATGATGTGTTGCTGCTAGGAGGATGGGGGAGCGTGTGTATGTTGGGAAGGAATTGTAATGGAGTTAAATGATCGTTAATAGTAGATGGTTAAGGGGTGATGTTTAAACTGGAAAAGATCAAGAAATAGCTGAAGAAGCATGCTCAGAAATAAGGAGTTAAGTATCCAAAGAAACAACTAAAAGAGTTAAAAGTAGTTGCTTTGGGGAAGCAGAAACTGAGAGTTGAGAGGGTAGGGCTGGGACCAGATGTTCATTATTATAAGCTTTGTAAAACTGTTTGACTTTTTTTCCCCCCTAAAACTTTCCCAGACTATTTAATCAGGTTACTTACAATGTCCACATTCCTGAGAATACCCCATTGTAGTGACATTGTTTATTTCCAAATTTTTCTGCATTCAACTTAAAGGGTGTTTCTTCCCAAGAAACTGAACTTTTCTGTCAAATGCGTTTGATGGAATAGGAGAAATGGCTTCATAAAATGGATTCATTGCAAACTTTCTGTATAAATCATAAAAACCAGTAAAGAAGTTCTTTTTTTTCTTAATGTTTATTTTAGTTGAGAGAGAGAGAGAAAGAGAGAGAGAGAGAGAGAGAACAGGGGAGGGGCAGAGAAAGAGGGAGACAGAATCCAAAGCAGGCTCCAGGCTCTGAGCTGTCAGCACAGAGCCTGACACGGGGCTCGAACTCACGAACTGTGAGATCATGACCTGAGCCGAAGTTGGACACTCAACCAACCTGAGCCACCCAGGTGCCCCAGTAAAGAAGTTCTTTATTCCATCGTCACACCTTGTTTCATGAAGCATAATACATCTCATATGCTCTGCAGTAACAAATGCTGAAACAAGCCACTCATTGAACTTGTCCACGGTTTTCAAGTACATGTTGTCTGACAGCCACATATTCTCATCTATGTGGTCGAGAGCAGCATGAGCTAGAAACTGGTTCAGATAATGATGATGATCTTTGGATTCTGCTTTCCCAGCTGGCAAAAATTCCATCTCAAACAGTGGATGATCATGGTGGCCAACAATTACAAAGTAGAAGCTTCCAGACATTGTCTTCAATATATAGCTCCTGCGGAGAGACACCGACAATGGAGACAGCCAGTCAGTTACCCCCGCAGACCCTCACTCAGCTGCCGTTGTCAGAACTCCCTGAAAAGCATTTGACTTTTTAACCTGTGTGTGTGTGTGTGTGTGTGTGTGTAGATGTAGGTGGAATACACAGTACTAAATAATGGCTGATTTTTATTTTTATTTTTTTGCTTTTTGGCTTTATTTTTATCAAAGCTTCTTTACCCTCTGCAACATAAATTGCAATATCATAGTGGAGATACTGTATTTTGCTTAAATTAAATTTTAACCCTGGATTTGAGAGCTTCCTTAGACTTCTACGTACAATATGGAAGACACCCTAGCATAATCTCATCAGCACCGCTTTACAAACTTTTGCAACTTGATTATATACGTTGTTACCTCAACTTAGCTACTTAGTGTTGATTCTTACAGGTTTCTATTTCCAAGTATAATTTTTTTTTGTCTTTGAGGTTTGCTGACCTACAGGTACACAAGGACTCTTTTATTGCATAAATTTTATTACAAGTTGTATTAAAGATCTATACTGTATGGGGCACCTGGGTGGCTCAGTTGATTGAGCAGCCAACTCTTGGTTTTGGCTCGGGTCATGGTCTTCTGGTTCACAAGACTGAGCCCTGTGTCAGGCTCTGCACTGACAGTGTGGAGCCTGCTTGGGGTTCTCTCTCTCTTCTCTCTCTCTGCCCCTCCCCTGCCTGGATGTGCCCTCTCTCTCTCAAAATAAATAAATAAACTTACAAAAAGATCTATACTATAAGAAAATGTATAACATTTATTATAACATTATATAACATATTATAACATATATATAAAACTAAATGCATATCCAATATAACATATATGATAAAACTTTGTGTCTCTAGGGTGTGTTACACAATGACAAATAATTTTAGTGAAGATTATTAGAGGTTTTAGACAAAAGTTTTAATTTAAGAATCATTTGAATTATCTAGATAAAATGCATACAATTTGATTGAGTTCAGAATTTATATACGTTTAACCTATGTAAGATACTCAACTACTTCGACACTGTGATTAAAATCTGATGGAATAGCTTGCTATGGAAAAGAAACACGAAGCTTGCGGGGGCAGTGATAAATTTAAATCTCTAATGAAAGATTAAAAGGGGATCTGTTGAATGCCCAAATCTCCCAACAGCAGCATGAGGAACAGCTTTTGTCACAAGCTGTTCCGGGCCTTGAAGCTTAACAAGCAAGTCTCAAATAAAAATATGTGAGTTTATAGAAGCGAAATGGAACCTAATAAGACTAAGCACAGGCCCTGCCTCTTCCATTGGCCTGGAGGCTTATGATCTGTTTCTTCTACTTCTTGAGATTACTTATCTGTGTTATGGTCTTTGTGAGTCTAGCTGAGATCTTCACCCACATCTCCCTGGTGAAGCTGTAAGCTCTCTTCCACGATGACTCACCTCCAGACCTGGCTTTCAGATAAGGTGTAGACAGCAGGAGGACAGAGCAGGGAGTTAACTCTCTGATGCCACTGCGAAAGCAACATTACAATCCTAGCAATCTAGTCTAGTGGTTTCCAACTTTTTCAGCAGGAAGATCCCTTTGAATACATTTTGCTGCTTAATTTTGGCTGTTGCTCTAAAGTGTTGCCGGGCACACACTCTCTCTGCTCAGTTTAAGCAGGTGACTATCTGACACGTGCGCCAATAACTGTTGTGGCACACCCTGAAATAATCAGTATCACTATTATGAAATAACAGTATCACTGTTCTTTTGCAGAATATTGAAAATAGCCCTCAGCTACCTGTGACTACCTTCACATTTGTTACAACCCCATTATTATTTTTTTTAATTTTAAAAATATTTTTTTACATTTATTCATTTTTAGAGCAGAGAGAGACAGAGCATGAACTGGGGAGGAGGAGAGAGAGACACACAGAATCTGAAGCAGGCTCGAGTCTCTGAGCTGTCAGCATAGAGTCCGACACGGGCTGAAACCCACAAACCGTGAGATCAAGACCTGTGCTGAAGTTTGATGCTTAACTGACTGAGCCATCCAGGTGCCCCACAACCCCCTTATTTTAAAGGTGAGTAAGCTGAGGCACACAGAGTTAAATGATGGAATAATGAATATAGTTATATCATGGAATATAGAATCGAGCAGGAAGTGTTCTGAACCATGAATTAGAAGGCCTGACTTCTAGCCTTCTTTAGGAAGACTTAGCTTTATGATCCGGGTCAGACTTTTTATGTTTTTAGGTTTATTTATTTTGAGACAGAGAGAAAGAAAGAGGAGCAGAGAGAGAGGGAGAGAGAGAATCTCAAATGGGATCCACACTGCCAGCGCAGAGCCTAACGTGGGGCTTGAACTCACAAACTGTGAGATCATGACCTGAGCCGAAATCAAGGGTCAGACGCTCAACTGACTGAGCCACCCAAGGTGCCCCCACTCTTATTTTTGCATTGGCGATGTTCTAAGTAGGATGAGCATTACTTGCTCCTCATATACTTGTTCATTCCTCAGTCTCCTTCCCTTGTTTTCCTTTTCCCCTTGATTAGCAGAATAAGATTCTCCCTGTTTACCCCCATGACCTGTATTAACATTTCTAGAAATGTTTGTTCATATTTGTTCAGGTAAATGTAGATATTGACACATTACACTTGAATTGAGTTCCCTATAGATTATAAATGTAATATACCGGTGCCTGAGAAAAGGTTGTCTTCGGTGCCATCATCTCTGGTGGCACAGAAACCTAAGTACGCTCAAGTAGACTAACTCATACTGGAGACCTGTCCCATAATTTTGGGAACATGGCACTCTCACTTAACACCTAGTGCAGAGAACTTGAATTTCCTTTTGAATATCTGGATGGTTTAATCTTGGAATGTGAAATTGCCACAGAAACAGACCTGCTCAAACCTGTCTGGGCGTTCTTAAGGATGAATGATTGCTCTTTACTCTGGTTAAGATGAAAGACTTTCCATTGTCGATTTGGTCTGACAATCACATTAATGTAGAAAAAGGCTTTGTGAAGCATTATAGACAGTTTTGTAAATTTCGAAGACCTCAAGGAGAAGAGTTTACTAGGGATTTGCTGCTATCAACTTCGTACAACGGAAAGGTACAATCTATTACTCATTCAGGAAGAATGGAATGAGATCACTCAGCATGTGATAGCATAACATTACTCCTGAAAATGAACACTAGTCCACTTACTGGAAGTGAAGAGGAGTCGAAGGTCTAAATAAAGCTCTAAAGAAAATCATAAAGTCTCATTCTTAGTAGGAACAATAGCTTACTGTTTACTGAGCAACTTGTTTCTGCCACACACTATATAATAGTCCTTTTATAATTTTATTTTTTTAAGTGTATTTATTTATTTTTGAGAGAGAGATTGGCAGAGAGAGGGAGACAGAGAATCCCAAGGGGGCTCTGCACTGTCGGTGCAGAGCCTGACATGGACTTGAACCCACCAACTGTGAGATCATGACCTAAGCTGTTATCAAAACTTGGATGCTCAACTGATGGAGCCACCCAGGCACCTCATACACCAAGCCCTTTTAATATACTACGTAACTTAACTAAATTCTCACAACAATCCTGGGAGGTGAGTACTAGTATCACTGGTGAGAAGTGAGACTAAGGTTAAAGTCAGCTCAGAAGGCCTCACGCCTGGTAGGGACATCAGAATTACGTCTGTCTGATTTGAAGTCTGAGTTCTTTCCATGATAAAACACTGCAGCTGTTTTTTATTCTTATGTGCTTTTTGTTTGTTTTAGTTAATAGTTAATCACATAGATACAATGTGAATTCATTCTTCTTTCAACATATGGTGCATTAGAGATACACTTGAAGTCCTCTCTTTAAGCTCATCATTAATCTCAGTTCCTTCTCACCTTCCTCAGAAATAGCATTGCTTTAAGTTTTGGAAGATCCTTAGACATCATTCTTAGACTATCCATTAGATACACAGGAAAAGCTATTCAACATCATTAGCCGTTATGGGAATGAAAATTAAAATCACAATGAGATACCACCATACACCTATTAGACTATTAAGTGACTAAAATAAAAAACAGTGATAACATCAAATGCTAGCAAGAATGCAGAAACGAGATCTTTCAGACATTGCCGGCCAGAATGTAAAGTGATCCAGTGAGTCTAGAAAATATGCCTATCAATCCCTTATAAACCTAAACATCACTTACCAGGCAAGAGCAATTTCATGCTTTAACTTTTACCCCAGAGAAATGAAAACATACTTTCACAAAGGAACCTACACAGGAATGTTCATAGCAGTCTTATTTGCAATAGCCAAAAACTGGAAACAACCCAAATGTCCTGTAATAAGCAAATGGTCAAACAATGTACGGTTCATCCCTATCATGGAATTCTACACAGCAGTAAAAAGAAACAAACTATCAATACACAAAACAAGAACTTGAATGAATCTCAAGGGAATTATGCTGGGTGAAAAAAAAAAAAAAAGTCTTAGAAGGGCTACATACCATTTGTTGCCTTTTATATAACATTCTAGAAATGACAAAATTATAGAGACGGAGACTAGATGAGTGGTTGCCAGGTGTTTGGGATGGGGTCTGGGGAGCATATTGGGTATGACTTCAAAGGAGTAGCATGAGAGATCTTTGGGTGATGGAGTGACTCTCTATCTGGATTGTGGTGGTGGTTACATGAATCTACATATGTGATAAAATTGCATGGAAGTATACACACACACACAGAAGTGTATATAAAACTGGTGATATATGTAGGGCACCTGGGTGGCTCAGTTGGCTAAGGGTCCGACTCTTGATCTGGGCTCAGGTCATGATCTCACGGGTCCTAGGATGGAGTCCCACGTTGGGCTCCCCGCTGACAGCACAGAGTCTGCTTGGCATTCTCTCCCTCTCTCTCTTTGTCCCTGCTCTGTGCACACACAAGCTCTCTATCTCTCTCTCTCTCAAAATAAATTAAAAATTTTTAAAGATCTTAAAAGTAGTGATATCTGAATAAAGTTGTGGATTATATCGATGTCACTTTCCTGTTTTTAATATTGAACTACATTTATGCAATGTATTATCATTGGCCAAAAAAATGGATCATGGGTACATGAGCCCTTTCTATATCATTTTTTACAACTTCTTGTTAATCTATGATTATTTAAAATTTAAAAAGTCAAGTTCAAAACATATCCATTGCATACACTTACGTTCCTGTATAAAATATCTAGTATTGACTTTTGTGTGGGTTTTTTTTTCATAAATACTATCATCGTGAAGTATCCTTCTGCAAACGTGATTTCTCACTCAACATTCTGTTTTGAGATCCATTCAAAATTTGTATATAGACACCTAGGTGTTGTAACTACCGCATAGGATTCTAATATATTAATATGTCACATTTTCTTCATCCCTCCCCAATTTATGAACATTTAGATTTTTTCAATGTTTTCTTATTACAAAGCCTGCCGTGATGAATATCCTTGTATGTGACCTGTTGTACACATGGGTAAGTTTTTCTACTGTTGTATTTCCTGTTCTTAGAGGTAATAAGGATACTAGCTATCAATGTTTATTGAGCACTGGCTATCATATTGTTATGATTGGTGAGGGATTGGGGAAGTTAACTAACTTACCAAAAGTCACACAGCCAGTAAGTGGCAGAGTCAGAATTCAAACCCATCCTGTCCAATTCTGAACCATAGTCTTTTGTTTTGTTTGTTTGTTTGTTTGTTTGTTTGTTTGTTTTGAGAGAGATAGAGAGTACACACACAGGTGAGCAGAGGAGGGGCAGAGAGAGAAGGAGAGAGAAAATCCCAAGCAGGCTTCACGCTGTCAGCGCAGAGCCTGACATGGGGCTCAGTGCCATCAACCGTGGGATCATGACCTGAGCCGAAATCAAGAGTCTGAGGCTCAACCAACTGAGCCACCCAGGCACCCCTGAAACCCATGTTCTCAACCACTGTGATGTGTTGCTGCCTGCATTAGTGTTCAGTGTTCAGAATTTTCTGGATATCTTCCCTGACTGTTAATCAAGTTGTCCTCAATCTGTACTTTGCAGTTTGATCTTTCAACCTAAAATGGTGTCTTTTTATTTATTCTGGTTAATTAAATCATGACTTGAGGCCATAATTTCAGCATGTTGAGATAGATACTTATTTCAAACACAAGGGTTTTTAGAGCACTTCCTGTAAAGTATTCCTGCCAAAAATGTTGAACTTGAATCTAATCAGGCTTCTAGTATTAACTTCCATTTAGAGCAAATAAAAGGAACAGAGAGATAGTTAAGTGATACCATAGGGAAGCAACTGATATATACATAATGTAGAATATTCTATAGGACAATGAACACGGTTTTTGTGACAAATCAATACCATGAAAAAAGTGTACACGTATTTGTGTGTGGATGGGGTGGACAGACTTCTCTAAATTAAAAGGAATTTAGGAGACAGGACAACCAATTATATTGAGATCTTATTTGTACTTGAATTTAAATAAACCACCTTTTTAAAAAATTTATTCATCCTGAGAGAGAGAGAGAGAGAGAGAGAGAGAGAGTGCACGCACAAGCAGGAGAGAGGCAGGGAGAGAGGGAGAGGTTGAGAATCCCAAGCAGACTCCAATGAGGGCTGAACCTGAACCCACCAACCCAGGCACCCCTAAATAAACCAGCTTTTTTAAATACTTATTTTTGAGAGAAAGAGACAGAGTGCAAGCAGGGAAGGGCAGAGAAAGGGGGAGACACAGAATCCGAAGCAGGCTCCAGGCTCTCAGCTGTCAGCACAGAGCCCCACTCGGGACTTAAACTCACAAGCCATGAGATCATGACCTGAGCTGAAGTCCGACACTTAACCAACTGAGCCACCCAGGAGCTCCTGAACAAGCTTTTAAAAAAGTCACTTTTCAGGGGCACCTGGGTGGCTCAGTTGGTTGAGCATCCAACTATGGCTCAGGTCATGATCTCACGGTTCATGGGTTTGAACACCACATCGGACTCACTGTTGTTAGCCTGTCAGCAGAGCCCATTTCAGATCCTCTGTCCCCCTCTCTGCCCTTCCCTCTGCTTGTGCTCTCCCAAAAATAAATAAATATTATTTAAAAAGACATTATTATTTTTTTTAAATTTTTTTTTCAACGTTTATTTATTTTTGGGACAGAGAGAGACAGAGCATGAACGGGGGAGGGGCAGAGAGAGAGAGGGAGACACAGAATCGGAAACAGGCTCCAGGCTCTGAGCCATCAGCCCAGAGCCCGACGCGGGGCTCGAACTCACGGACCGCGAGATCGTGACCTGGCTGAAGTCGGACGCTTAACCGACTGCGCCACCCAGGCGTCCCTTAAAAAGACATTATTGAGATAAGCAAGGAATTGGGATTTTCTGTTACTAGATGATGTAAAAGGACACTAAGGGATTATTGTTAATTTTGATAAGTGCTTTAAAAGAATTGTGGTTATGTGAAAAGATGTCCACTTTAAAAAAGAGATTGGGGGTATTTGGGTGGCTCAGTGGGTTAAGCACCCAACTCTTGATTTCGGCTCAGGTTGTGATCTCACAATTCCTGAGATCGAGACCTACATTGGGCTCCGAGCTCACAGCACAGAGCCTGCTTGTGATTCTCTCTCTCTCTCTTCCTCTCTCTTTGCCCCTTCGTTACTTTCTCTGCCCCTCCCCTGCATGTGCACTCTCTCCCAAATAAATAAATAAATAAATAAACATTTTTTTTAAAGATTTTTTTTTGAGAGAGAGTGCAAGCAAGTGGGGGAGGGGAAGAGAGAGAGAGAGGGAGAGAGAAAGAATCCCAAGTAGGCTCTGAGCTGTCAGTGCGGAGCCTGAGGTGGGGCTCAAACTCACCAACTGTGAGATCTGAGCTGAAACCAAGAATCAGAAGAATAACCGACTGAGCCACCCAGGTGCCCCCCAAAAGAAAGATTCTTACCAAAGTATTTGCAGGTGGAATTATATGATGTCTGGAATTTTCTGTAAATACTCGGGGGGTGGGGTGGGTGAGGGGGGAGGTAGATACAGCAAATGGGCAAAATCTTGACAATCACTGAATCCAGAAGATAAACACATGAGAGTTCATTGCTGTTTTTTACTATTTTGCCAAAGTTTATAATAAATTTTAAATGTTTTTAATTATAAAGTATTAGAAAACATGGCAGGTGAGGATAAAGCTTCGAAAATAAGAGAGGGGCACCTGGGTGGCTCTGTAGGTTAACTGTCCAACTCCTGATTTCAGCCGTGGGTTTGAGCCCCACGTCCGGCTCTGTGCTGACAGTGAGGATTCTCTCTCTCCCCCTCTCTCTGCCCCTCCCCTGCTTGCAGGCTTTCTCTTTTCCAAAATAAATAAAGTTAAAAAAAAAAAAAGGTAAGAGAAAAAATACAGCTCATAACCCACTACTCGGAGACACTGTTAAAATTTAGATGCATGGGGCGCCTGGGTGGCGCAGTCGGTTGGGTGTCCGACTTCAGCCAGGTCACGATCTTGCTGTCCGGGAGTTCGGGCCCCGCGTCGGGCTCTGGGCTGATGGCTCAGAGCCTGGAGCCTGTTTCCGATTCTGTGTCTCCCTCTCTCTCTGCCCCTCCCCCGTTCATGCTCTGTCTCTCTCTGTCCCAAAAATGAATAAACGTTGAAAAAAAAATTAAAAAAAAAATTTAGATGCATTTTCTTCTACTACTTTTCTATGCATCTTTTGATTAAACTTTCATAGTGAAGATAAAAATCTTGATATAATTTTGTGTCCTTTTCCCCTTTACCTATGTAAGCATTTTTAATATTATCGTGAATTTTCTTAAGCATCATATATAATGATGACATAATAGTTCATTGAATAGTTATAGCCAGGCCGCATTTGATATCTCTCCTCTGTGCTTACGTATCATTCTATTAAGATTTCTAATAAAGCATTTATTCGGTGTCACATTTTTTGTGTGGGGGGAGGTGAGGTCTCGTCCTACGTACTAAAACTAACACAGTGCTGCAAAATTTTAACTAATGTAAAAGAATTAATATTTTCCATAACTGAGTATATACATGATCATGATGGTGTCTGCCATGACCTGGAGCAAAGAAGGTGATACGAGATAGCACAAAGCAGCATACAATTTGCATTGAGATAATTGCCTTATAATGTGACAAAAAGCAGGCACCAAAGCAAGACTGTTTGTATCCTAGAACATTAATAAATTAGCTTGGGGAGAATAAGATTGTCAGAGAAAAATCAAAAACCAATTCGATGAATTAATTATTAGCATGCTATTTTATTTGTATGTAAGAGTGAAACGCCGACAGATGAGATTTATAGAATAAGGAAAACGGGAAAGAGATGAAAAAGAAAAACACTGGGAACAAAGAACTTTGTTTTCCTTTTCTTAGGTAAGTGCTGCCTCAAGGTGTTAGCAACGGTTTGGGTTATGGTTTCCCTAGAAAGGTTAGCTGTGAAACATTCATAACGAGCTGTCTTTGTGTGATGTTTGCCTCTGCCCTCTGTTAGCATCTTTTGTTCGTCTTAATTAGGCCAGGAACCCACATCAAAATTTCTCCAGCGCTTACAAGTCAGAAAAGTAAACAGTTCTATTCAAATTACAGAATGGTAGACTACCCAGCTTACAATGGTTCGGATTTAGGATTTTTCTACTTGACCATGGTGCGAAAGCAACATGCATTTAGCAGAACTGTACTCGGAATTTTGAGTTTTGACCTTTTCCCAGACTAGCAACACATGTAAGGCACTCTGGTAATGCAGGGCAGCCGCGGTGAGTGCAGGTCTTAGCCATGCGACCCCGAGAGGAAACGACCCATAGCACTTACACCCACTCTGTACCCATACCGTGATTTTGTTTTTCACTTTCGGGACAGTATCAAATAAATTACGCAAGATATTCAACACTCTAGTATAAAATAGGCTTTGGGTTAGATGATTTTGTCCAGCTGTAGGCAAACGTAGGTGTTCTCAGCATGTTTAAGGTAGCCTATGCTAAGCTACCATTTTCAGTTGATTAGGTGTATTCAATCTATTTTCAACTTATGATGGGTTTATTGGGATGTCCAGGAAGATCTACAGTTGCCTTGTAACTGAAAGGTGTAGGAGTAGACTTCAGGCAGAGCGTGATCAGGGACCCAAATAATGACATGAGGACTCAATTTCTCTTAATCTCTTGGTTACATTTGAATTGTGTTGGCTTTATTTCAGGCAGGCTTTTACCTTGAGGAGGTAAGATGATGTCAGCAGGGGCGCCTGGGTGACTCAGTCAGTTAAGTATTCACTCTTGATTTTGGCTCAGTCATGATCTCGTGGTTTGTGAGTTCGAGCCCAGAGTTAGGCTCTGTGCTGACAGTGAAGAGTCTGCTTGGGATTCTCTCTCTCCCTCTCTCTTCCACTCCCCTACACTCTCTCCTCTATCTCTCTTTCAAAATAAATTAACTTAAAAAGAAAGGGGGATGGCAGCAGTTCTCCATCCTATATCATTCTGGGTTCAAAGTTAGTTGAAAAGAAGTTTCTCTCCATGTTAGGCAAATTTGGTCAAATGACCTGCCCTGAACCAGTCACTGTAATCAGGGGAATGGAATTCCAATTCTTGGCTGGTCTTGGCCACAGATTGAGGGAAGGTACCTATTGCCACACATAGACTAAGAAGAGGAAGAATCCTTAAGAAGAAGTCAGATTGTGGTTACCGAAGGAAGGGGAAATGGATGTGTGCCGGACAAGCAAAGTGCCGTAGGAGGCCACCATAGTGCAACAATGATATGTATCAGTTAGGATTTTTTCAGATACAAGTAACAACAACAACCAGGAATCAAATTCTAATTGCCTTTCACAAAATAAGAAAGAAATTTCTTAACTCCTGTTCAAAAATGTACCCAGGATTTGTTTTAATCAGATATGGTAAGACATGCAGTCATAGAAATGATCATCACGTAGGAAGTTTATACTCATAGACCCCTAAAAACAGGAGACATGGTATGCCACAGGTGAGGAAGCCCTAGGGTTGGTCATGAGGGAGAGAGGTGTGAGAAGGAAGAGCATGGTCCAGAGCCTTTATTAGGGTTTTTGTGAGAAGAAAGGGGTAAAGCAAGAGTGGATACAATGAGTTAGCTTAAGATTGAATAGTTTGAGGGGCAACTGGGTGGCTCAGTCGTTTAAGCATCCAGCTCTTGGTTTCAGCTCAAGTCGTGATCTCTTGGTTCGTGAGTTTGAGTGCCATGTTGGGCTCCATGCTGGCAGCACAGAGCCTCCTTGAGATTCTCTCCCTCTCTCTCTGCCCTCCCCCACCCCCACTCATTCTCTCTCTTTCCCTCTCTCTCTTTCTTAAAATAAATAATTTTTTTTAAAAGATTGAATAGTTTGATTAATTTCAGTAGGCTCTGGACTATAGGGATGATCTCTAGTTGTCTGTACCTAGCTATGGGGGTGAATTAGCTAGTCCCAGAAGGGCCAGTCTCTCCAGGATCAAAGCCCCAAGTGCCAGAACATCCAAAACACTGGAAATACAAAAGTACATCAACATAGCTCCCGTAACTGAA